>NC_134419.1:66100262-66411981 GCF_030867145.1 Opisthocomus hoazin
AAGAGTGTGTTGGCTCATTCAATTCCCAAAAGACGTGAGAATTTGCTTTCAAGAGCAGTCTAGCTGCTTGATACTTGGTGTAGGGCTGGTTAAAGACCGTATCTGCCTTATGAAGCATTATTGCTGTAACTGTGTTGATAAAGCTGTTGAAGATGGACAGTATGTCTGCGTGGCTACAGAAAGCTAAGTGACAAAAGTCATTGTAGTTGACATGTAGCTGCACAGGTTAAAATGCTTTTGTGCAGATGAAACATCTCCAGGGCATAAGAACAGCTGAGTTAAGATGACTTGATAGGGAGGGAGAGATGCTCTGGGCTGATGTTGTAAATGATGTCATTGCTGATTTTTACCAGCCTGGGGTATGGCTCACAGGTCACCTTAAGAAAGCAAATAACTGCACAGAATAGCTTAGAGTTTTTGAGTCATCCTGTGGAACTTATACTTGGTCCTACTAAGCAATGTTTATACCTCATTGAAACGCAGCTTTTTTGGTTCTATTTTTAGACACTCATGCTGAACAGAGTTCAGATGCATTTTATCTGCTCAGTGACCAGTCATGCTGAGGTCAGATTCTGCCTATTATTAGGAATATGTGAATTTAATAAAATCTCTTGTTTATATCTAAGTTAACAATTTTATGTTTCTCAGATAGCTGTGATTTAACCTGTAATCTTCCTGTATTAAAGACATTTTCCTGTGTTCCACCAAAGACAAAAACAGTTTGGGAGTCCAAGAGGAAGAAGGATGGGAAGAAGCAGACATCTAAGTAAAACATATGTTGAATGGGAAAAAAAATCAGTCACCCTGGGTTCTGGGCCTGTGATTATTTCCACATGCCTGGACCGTATCACTGTGCTGTGTGCCATTAATGTCATTAGATGCTTTATGCCAGAGTGGATTTTCTGCATATGCTGGTGAGATTGCAGGGTTGGGACCTGGATGGGTAGATGCTGTGAGTGCCGTGTCGGCTCCGTGAGGTTGCGTGCTGCGCGTGGAGGTCTGCGCCCTTCTGAACCCCCTTCTTGTGCTGCGTGTGTGGGCGCACACCCAGCCATCCCAGCAGTCCCTGAAGTGCCGATAACCACCTGGCTGGGTAACCAGCCTCCAGGCAGCAGAGTTTGTCCTCAGCCCTTTTTGAGAAAAGCAGACAAGAAAACTGGTTAATGAAACCCCACCTTGTGAAAATGGATATTTTTAACTGGTGCTTGGTGCTGGAAGGAGGCATGGTTAAAAATAAGCTTAATGTTCCTGTTCATAGGTGCCTGTGTGTCGGAAAGAAATGCCAGCCTTTCCTCCTTGTTTTTGTCGGGGCTGATTTGTGAGAGTGTGAGACCTTGGGAGCCATCACTGTTCCCCTTGGTTCCTGGTAAAAGGAAAAGAGATTTGGTCACTCCCTGCAGATAAAAATACAGAGAAGTCTTCTAGGCCAGAAAACAACTTCTTTTTTCTTTTTCTTTCCTTTTTTTTGTTGCTATTTGAGGCTGCCAGATTGGTCTGCTCTCCAAGTGTGTGGGCGGCACAGAAGAGGATGCTGAGACAAAGAATGGGGGAGGGAGGAAAGAGAAGTGAAAAAGACCTTTGGATTGAAGGCATGGTGTATGGGAGAAAGAGAACGCAATGGCAGAGGCAGCGTTGTTTTGGTTTGCGAAAGTTTGCAGCAGATCAGAAGAAGCTGTGGTAGGTCAGAGACACTCAGTCTAGATGTTGTAGTGATGAATATATTAGCATGTTTTAGATCCTGGGCATACAGACATTCTTCTGCATTTGGTAATTTTATGACGTTTGCGTCCTTCTGAACTCTGGTCCCTCCTACTGGAAATGCGGGTGTCGTATGGAAGGGCAGCTGGAGGGGAACATGACAATTGTTCTACTCAGTACAGTATTGGCATTTTATGTTCATCTGCTTTGTGGTTTGATAAAGTAGGTCCAAAACAAGTGGCATTTTGTGAAGGTAAAACCTTGATTTTTGTCCTGATTAAATCCTGTTGTCCTGAGCTGAATAACCAAAACTTATTTCTCATTCCAATAACAGCTGCCCTCAGTCTACTGCATCTGGCTCCTGATCTTTCATGATACTTTTGTGAGACTGAGTTACATGCAAAATGTCTTCTAATTTGAGTAATAGAAGAAAGATATAATAAGGCAGGAGAAGTAGATTTCAGACAAAACTTGAAAAGCCACGAACAGTCTAGGATGGGGAGGTACGAGACAGCAGTATCTGGTGAGGGTGAGTGGGAGACTGGAGGAGGGTGAGCAACAGATGAACAGAGGGTGTGGGGAAGGGCAATGTGTGTAAGAGTGTAACTGGCGTTACATGATTTGTTTTGTATTTACATGTGCAAGATTAGTCTTGCCTGGGCTGGAAAATTCACCCTTGCCATATGTTTTGCCCTTGGAGTATTTGACCTCCATCTCGTTTGGTTGCTTGAAGTCTAACATAAAAGAGCTTGTGAAAGCAGCTCCGTAAGGGCAAGCTTTGTAAATAAATCCCATTTCCTATAGGAAGGCCCTGTAGCAGGAGGCTGGGAGGTTTTGGGGTGAGAAGGGGTGCACAGGGAGCCAGTCCTGGGAGAGGATCAGGGACTTCCCTCTACGACTGCAGAAGCCTTTCCAAGCCCAGGCTGAAACTTGGTGCTGGGCACACGTGGTGGGGGCCATTGTCTCGTGGACCTGTGGCGTGGTCCTGCCTGCCCATCTCGCCAGCCCAGAAGATTTCTTTGGGACCCTGCTGCCTTTTGCCGCCCTCTCTGAAGGACTTTCAACAGGGTAATAAAAAGGTGTTTCTCTGCTGGGCTAATATTTACATCACAAACATATGGTGCCTTTGCTTGGTTACAAACATCAGTGCGTGCAAGTGAGAGGCTTTTCTCAGAAAGGGTGGGACAGGAAAACACAGAGGTTATTCTCTCCTGTCATTGTATTTGCTGAGAAAAATCCTTAGAAATTACCCCTCTGAGCCGAGGGAACGTTATTAAGATTACAAAGTCAAGCTCTCAAAAGCTTGCGCACGCTGGAGTGGAAGTTGCCTATCTAACCTTCATTTGTGCCCTGGTGCTGGTGCTCTCCAATTACCTTATTTACCTCTTTGGTTTCACAGAGCTCCTGCCTGTGCTTTCTCCAGAGGGCCTTGAATGAAGATGGTTAGAGAAAATTAACCTGTTGCTTGTAAGATCCTCATTTAACTTTTTGCAAAAACTCAAAATCTGCTTCTCTAGCTCAGGCGGAGAGGCATCGCCTCTTTCTACAGGAATATTGTGAAAACAAAAGTGAAGTTTGCTCAACAGTCACATGTTAAAGGGGAAATGCCATAAAAATGTTGATGATTCCAGCTGGTAATTTCATTTTTCAGTGCAGAGTTTGGACATTGCCTATGATAAAGTGTGAACAAGCTGCTTTATGTAAAATAAGGGATATATATTGTACCAGTATTCCCTGTAGCTCTGTGTGGAAAAATACTATGCTTTTGTCGCTAAAGGCTGTCATAGTGCCTTATCATGTGGAATGATGCTGTTTGAAGCTTCCAGACGTTGAATAGCCACAGAACTGGGCTTGATATACAGATTTCTCAGTCCTGCCATGCTGTTGTCGTGCTGTGCCTCCAGTCAGAGTGAAAGTAGAGGTACTCACATGAGATGAAAGAAAATCTTTGCTTGAAGATAGAAACTTTAGTTTTCTTTCTGGTTCCTATGCTTGTTCTGAAAGCAAAAGTCAGCTCTGTGAAATGAGCGTTATAAATCAGCATTTCTTTGTTTTTTTTTAAATTACAATGTTTCTTCTAGTGAGATGCTTTTATCTTCATTTTCCATTACATTTGGATAGACCTGAAATTCTTTTGAAATGTGTTGTGCTTGAAGACTTGGTCTGAAATGGCAGCAAGAGGCTAAACTATTAATGTGAATTTAGCATGTAAAGAAAGGTGAGGACTGGAGGCATTCGAAGGCACAGTCAGTGTCATGCACAGCATTTTACTTTCCCTCAGGAATGGGCTTTTGGCAGATTCAAGGGGATGTTGCCTCAAAGCAGGCAGAGATTTTCTGTATCTTCTAAAAGTTACTTTTCAGAAACACAGTTTAGCCCTATGTAATGCTTTATTGCAAGGCGCAGCTTACGTTGATATCTGTCGTCTCCAGTCTATGCTACCTTGTGCTGTTCCACAGGGCTTTCCTGATATATTATCCCAAAAATATTCAAGGAAGAGAGGGAACTCTTGTCTTTTGGGACATTAATTTCTTTCCTGATACTTTCATACACTAAGTCACTGTCTTTGAAGATAAACCCTGTATCCAGTGGGGGCTTGCGAGAGTCTTTGCATGCTGATGGAGAAACGTTGTGCGACTTGGCCTGAGGTTGGTTTGGTTCCTTGCCTTGGAAATCCTTCTCACTGCTCAGCCTCCTGCCCCTTTCCAGCACTGCTCTTCCCTGCCTTCACTCCTGCAGGTAGTTGCACAGGGAGGTTATGACAAAACACCGAGCTCTGGCAGGGTCGGAGTTAAACCTGGGATGTCCGTGGCAGCTTTGGCTTCAGGTGTCGCAGCCCCGAGCAGCGACATGAGACCTTGGGCTCTCCTGTCGCTGCCGCATCTCCTTCACTGAATCAGTCTGCATCTGGGCATCCATTACAACACCTCGCTGATATCTTCATTGCCCTGCCAAGAGGCAGCCTTCACCGCTGTGCCGCTGCGGCTCCTGTCACTGGAGCAAACACAACTGATGTCTCATTTACGCTGAGTGGAAATGTGAGGTGGATATTCAGCCGAAAGATTTTCCCTGTCCTTAAATTCCCCATTCTGCTGTGCCCGCAGACAATTGTACCGGGATAACTGAGCACTTGGGTTAGTGATTGTGGTGCCGTAGTTTGTAGGTTTGAATGGTGATTTTTAGAATTTCAGCCAGGATTTTGAATTTACTTTGACTCACATGTTGAGATTTGACTTTCATCCAGAGTTGCAGCTTTATAATAATGCTTATAATGACATAACTCATTGTATTCTCAAATGGATGCATAAATATCAACTAATCAGCATACCTTTTGCTAGGGCAGTACCTGTATTCTTTGCATTACAGATAAAGAATTGAAAGCAGAGACACGCCTTTGGTCTAAGCCCCCTCCATTAACTGCAAAAAGTTAATGCTAAAAGGATGCATAGAAAGTAAGACTTCCTAGCACTGGTCCCCGTTTCTTGTGCACTAGTGCATGCTGGTGAAATGTTTTCTCTTGGATGCTTTCCTGTTGAGAACATTGTTTTTCCTCTGGAGTTACGGTGGCAGAAGTTCCTGGAGGAAATCTGTTTTCTGTACAGGTGAAGTTTCCCCTCTAATAGCAGTCAGAAAGTTGCACTGAAAAAAGACTTGAGAATGTGTTCCCCTAAATTCTCCTGTCTTTCTAGATGGTCTCCAGCTTTTTGCTTAGAGCTACTGTATCGAGTGGAAAAGGACATTTTCTAGTCAATCTGTGTGTTACCATAAAGTCAAGTGCAAGTAGTAATAGAGAAATTGATGGCATCTTTATAAACATAAAAATCATTAAGAGATGATTCTCTGTCCCTGGCAAACATCAGACTGATTTCCACAGTTCCTTCCTTTCCCCCATACTGATACTCAAGGAAGCTTTTTGGACTGTTTCTTGGTGGGATGTCTCTACCTGCAGCACAGTTGAAGTGGGTGAAACCCACATCAAGAGAGGTTTTATTGCTTGTTTTGTCTTGCTTATGAAAAGTAAACTCCATTTCTCCATAGAGCTAGATCCAGCCCCAAAACAGTTTTAGCTGCATGAGACTCGCATGAACTGGAATTTCATTTTGCTGTCCCAGCCTGTGTGTATGTATAATCTTATCCTTGATCTCCATGAGATGGATGTTTCATCCTCTCCTTCTTCCCTGTCTCTTTGTACCGTTTTCTATGTGTCGTCCTGCGCAAGGCAAGGCAGGTCTCTGCAGAGATGGCTTTTCCTGCAGGTGTCTCTGCTGCTTTCCATCATTTGGGGTGGAATGGTCTGTTTGGCCATGTTGAGATGTCTTTTCCCAGACCATGGTGGATCTTGGGCATCCTCCTTGCTTACTGCTAGCCTTTTGACCAGGACACCAGGGAAGCGGTGCAGCTGCTTACCACCCCTCAACTTCATACCCAAACCCACTGCCCAGTGCCCAGGGCTGGGGGTTTTATCGCAGGAGGGGTGGGAGAGGTGCCCCGTTGTCTGCTCAAGGGTGGCTTGGAAAGATGCAAGGTTTTAGGCTAATACACAGCCTGATGACCGTGAATCTATCTGCGTTAAGTCCTCTGCAGCCTCAGCATCCTACTCTTGTGGTTAATAAGTCTATTTAGGAAGATCGGACATTGCCTCAAAATATTCCTGCAGCAGATTCCTCCCGGCTTGGATGCAGTGCTGCTGCTTGGCCAGAGCTTGCTGGACACTGTTCTTGAGTGGGAATGGATTTAGAGGCTGGGTTTCTGTTAGGTCCAGCCTTTGTCAGTGATTTAGAAGAGAGCACAAATGGGACATTATTGATTTTTGTACTTGATGCCAAAATGGGAGGCCTTGCCCATATTGGGAAAAGCAGAGAAGATGCCCAAGGGGACCTAGAGGGTATCGGCATAGAGAACTGTAAAATAGGAACAAGGTTGCAGGTGAGTTTTCTTTGTCTAGAGAAAAATCATAAACATGAAAGACTGAAGAGGAACTTCAAAAAGGGCAAGGTCTGAAGTGGACATGGAGGTGATAAGAACAAACGAGAAACAAGTTCTGGCACGACATGGCTGTGAAGGAAAGATTTGCCTTCTGGCAAATAATCCTCGAGGAATTATCACGGAACAGGGCGGACAGGCCGTTTGAGTACCGTGGATGGCTCTGTGGGGCTGTGAGCCCAGGACCACTGAGTGAAGTTTGGGAGAGGGGGGTTGATGGATATTTTTTTCCAAAAAAATTTGCAATTTTTAAATCAATTGAAATTGTTTATCATTTTCTGCCAAATGGATGACTCATTCTGGCAGCCTGCCCTCTCCACCCCCAACCCAGACAAACAAAGTCAATAAGTTGCAAAAAAAAAAAAAAAAATCTGAAAAGATAACAATTTAAAATTTTCCTTTTGGTATATTCAAAACAAAGGGCTTAATGGTTTTTTAAGACATCATTTCAGAGCTGGATTCAATGATCATAACTTGAAAAAATGAAGTAAAAATAACTCTGAAAATAAAATGCTTCATTCTGGGTTAAAGAAACATTTTGTTCAGCGAGACGCACAAAGCATTCGGTTTTGGGCCAACATGAAATCGTATTTTTTTTCCTAGCAATCTCTTGGTTGAGGCACTGAACCAAGAAGTCAATTATTCACAGAGCTGTAGCAAGATTAAGGTGAGGATGGAAAGCAGAGCTGAAATGAGAAACTGAGAGAGAAAATTTGGGGTTGAATGTCCAAGTCCATCTCCATTCCTCCCAGTGGAAGGTGGTGGTTGATGGCGTGAGCGCCTGGACCCTTTGCTGCCAGCCCGAGTGGGTGTGTTGCCTGCCAGGAGGTGAAACCGGCAATGTCCCTGTGGGAGCAAAGCTGGGGTGTTGTGATGGGCTGGCGTGACCTGAGAGATGTCCCGCACCCGTTGGGATGCGGGGGCCAGGCTGCGGTGCTTCTGGGGACGCGTCCTCAACCCGCGCTGGTGCTGCTGTAAATGCAGCATCGTCTGAGAGGGGAAGGGGAAAAAAAAATAGAAGGGAAAAGAAAAAAGAGGAAGAGTCTTCTGCCAAGAAGCTGCCATAAGCTCTGCAGAGTGTGACTTTGGGCAGGGAGGAGCGGAGCGCTGCCTGCGCGCTGCTCAGCTAGGGAAGAGCTGCTGCTTGGCTCTGGGGTCCGGGTGTGAGTCTCCCTGGCCGGGCAGGCGGGAGCTGGTGGGTGAGACGGCGGTGGTGCCTGGCTGCTGCTGTGGGGTTGGGAGAGGCTCCTTTCGCAGGTTGGAAGTGCTGGGCACAGCTTTCCTCACGCGCTCAGTGTTAGTGCAAACACCCTGACTGTGCTTTTTGGCTTGGGCTTCTTTTTGCATGCTATTTTTTTTTTTTTTTCTCCCAGAACTGCTGAGACCTCAGCACCCAGCCACCCTAGGCAATAATCCTTACAATACAGGCGAGAGAAAACCTTATTTCCCATTTTTCCGGTGGCAGAGTCAAGGCAGTGGGATGGCAGGATCTGCCCAGCGCCATGGTAAGAGTTGGGAGGCAGAGCTGCACTCGCCGCTGTGGGAGTTTGACTCCCGCTCCTTCGCAGAGTGAAGAGGAGCTGCGGCGCAGCGTAAAGGTGCATGAACTAGTTTTAAAAGAGCCAGCTGGGCTACGCCAAGGCCGGCTGTGGCGGCTCGGTGCCTGCTGTGTTAATTTACCCTTGGAGCAGCGGACAGGAGAGCTGGAGGGAGACGTGCCTGTGGGCAGGGGTGTGCGATGCCAGAGGTGGAGAGGAGGGAACGAGCAAGCTCCTGCACGAACCGCGGGGTGCAGAGAGCAACTGAGGGACCAGCCCTGTGTGCGGTACCCCGCACACCTCCCTGCACCAGCCTCGGCATCCTCCCCGCTTTCCATAACGCTGGTCGTTATCCGTCAGCAGAGGTAATGAGCTGGCGAGCAGGGCAGCATTGTATCTGGGCTGAGCACGCGAGCCTCGCACAAAAGAGCTTACGGAGGGTAATGTTTTTATTATTACAGGCCGTGGCGAACCCTTATGCATTTCAAGCACTTCATCTTTGCTATTAAATAATTAATAATTAACCAGCAGAGGCCGTTTGAAGACTCCAGTGCGGTGATGTCTGGTAATAATTTTTTTTTTAAAAAAACTTTTATTTTTTAACCCCCCCTTGGCCTTTCTAATTTATCCCGGGGCTTTGTGCGAAGATACCGAACCGCTGCCTAGGGAAAGTTTCGGATGGCCGAAGCCGCTTGGTTTTCATAAACGAGTCCTCGAGGTGTTTCCAGAGGAGCTGGCAGTGCCTCCGGCCTCGCCCTTGGGGTGGCCGGGGAGCCGGGTACCGCGTGTGGGTGCGGTGGGACTGCGCGCGGTGTGCGGGGCGGGGGGGGGGCACGCGGGCACACCGCACCGATGCCCCGCCGCACCGATGCCCCGCCGGCGGCTATTTCAGGAAGCCGCGGAGTCTCCTCCTTCTTATGTAAATAAAGATGACAGCTCCCAGGGCCGGTGCCGCGGCGGGAGGCGCGGGAGTGGGTGGCGGCTGCCGGCGCGGGGCGGCCGGTTCCCGCCGGGGCCGCAGGCGCGGAGCGGGGCCGCCGGGGCCCCCCACGGGCTGCGCCGCCATGGGGGGGCAGGTGACGAGGGGCCTGCTCTGCGGTAAGGACCGGCCCTGCGCGGCGGGGGAGCGGGGAAGGTGAGGCGGGGGGTGCGGGCTTGGCCGCCCGGAGCATCCTCCATCGCCCCGCCGCCGGGCGGGGTGGCCGAAGAGGAAGCCCCGGGCTGGGGCTGAGGGGGGGATGCCTGCCTGGGCAGCGCTGCCGGGGGTGTGGGGGGCTGTGCGTGTGCGCTGCCCGACGGTGCCCACCGGGGACGGGTCGGCGGAGCCTCGGTGAAGGTGACTGGAAGGCAGCTTGGCCGGCTCTCGACACGGTCACCTCCTTCTTCCTTCCAGCCAGCGGGTTTCTTCTCAACCGATTTATTTTGTTTTGAATCGGTGCGGTCTGGGAAACGGACGTTGGTCTGGGCTGGCTGTTCTCAGCCGAAGCGACGGATGAAGTGCAGCGTGCCGGCTGCGTCGGCTGGGCAGCGCAGCGCGGGCGAGGGACGGGAATATCCCACGCAGGCCGACGCCGAAACAGAATGTGAATCCACAGACAGCGCGCGGTACTGGCCGTGGCCCTGTCAGCACGGATCTCGGGCCGTAAATGCTCCTGTGAGAGTGTTGCACTCCTTAAATATCAAAGTTGCCCATTGCTCTGAAATGTTCTCTTTGACTTTGGGTGTAGTAAAAGCGCTGCGTGTTCAGTGCGGTACGAATGTGTTTTCAGTGATGCTTCCTTGTTACAATAGTAAATACGGGTATGAAAGGCGCAGGTGAAGTGTTGCGTGGGCTTGGGGTATCTCGTATCCTTTCTTTGAACAGAGATGCATGAGGTGCATACGCTTCGGCTGTGAATATTCACGTTACAGTCCTGATTCTTCTCATATTTGCCACCAAGTCCAAACCCTATAGTTTAAGGAACAAATGGATGTAGGAGGTAGATTACTTTCTCTCTAAACGTATTTAGCAAGCATGTCTCAGTAGAGATTTGCATTTGTTCATGGTTTGCGTCTTGGAAGTTTTATCCGTGGTCTGACCTTATTTCTTCTCTAATCTCACGATATACGTGCAATATGCAGGATAACAGTACTGTCAGGTCAACAGAAATAAATTGCTCTGGCTGTCATCTTGTGATTGTAACTGCCTTTTCCCCTTTGAAGCATTATTTGAATGAGTTGGGGGGAAAAAAAAAAAAGAAAACCTGGCTGGGAAAGAAGAATAGCTATATATGTCTGCTGTGTGTGCCAGGGACTTGGCATTCCTGCTGGGGCTTTCTCCTGCCTGCAGCCAGCTGCGCAGTAATCCTGCAACTTCTGCCTTTCAGCGATTCTACTCTAGCAAGCATGGTTCTCTCTAATTTTTATTTTATCGGGACAGGGAAACTAATGAAGAGATGTGGGTAATTAACTCAAATTTCCCTCTTCATACAGAGGGACTACAGAGGTGATGCACTGCTGTGTTTAGCACAGAAACACTTTAAGAAAAAATGGATGTGCATTATATTTTTTAAATAATAAATAATAAAAAGTCATGCAACAAAGCACATTCAACAAAAATAGACTGCATCTGCACTTGTGGTTTGTCTGTGGCTACCATTCTTCCAGTTCCATCTTTCTGCTGAGTAATTCTGTTTCAGATGTGTTTCAAAACAGCTGGGGCGAAAGAACCAAAACCTTATCCATTTCTCAGAAGGATCATTGCAAATGAGTGTAGTAGTACTGAAACGAGTTGTACTGGCAGCCCTGGGGGCTTACGTTCTTTGTTTTTAGAAAGCACAGGTAAAGCATAAATTCATGTCCTCCAGACATTTCTGGTGACCTCTCTGTTTTGCAAGCATGGGCTGGGATTTTCACAAGCACCTAAGTAATTTAACCTTGCTGAAAACTGTCTCAGATGGGGAGATACTGCACGGGCTGGCTGCTTGTGGCTCTGCTGGGCTGGTCCCACGGAGGCAGCCGGTTTCCCAGAGATGTGTGCCCAGAGCGGTGCACCGGGTCCCGGCCTCCTCCAGGGCCCATGCTGACCTTGGCGGGGTCAGAAAAGGGAATTGAGATAAAAGCTCCTGAATAGGATTATGAAGGAGGCACCCTTTCAAAAAAGCATAAAACCAGGGTGGTGATTTTAAAAGGCAGTCGGTGCCCTGATGTAAGGGCAGAGGTTTATAGCAGTCAGGTGCGACCATACAGAGACTGTCACCATGAGGAGCACCTGGCTTCATTTTACCCTCTTTCACCCTCAAATCTGCTTTCAAGCAGCCAAGGAAAGCCACGCAGCATTCCTCCTGTGCAGAGGGGTCTCAGCATCCTTTGGCACGGGGAAAGGCATGGGTGGGCGAAGCACGATGCTCACGGATGCGTGGTCAGTGGTGGTGACGCTGGGTGTCCCTGGACCTGCACTGCTGCTCGGGTCTATTATGTGAAGCCCTGCAAGCTGGCGCTGTGCTAATGCTATCTGAGCCATATGGTGAGGTACCTCTGTGCTCGTGTAGGCAGACATTGAAAACGCTGCTTTCCTGTTGACACAGTGGCAGTGCAGGAAAGCCACACTAGTCTGTCCTAGTGGTGGAGTTAGTGGGTGCTGAATGGGCACCTGAAGGAAAGTTTCCCACTTGATGGGACTGGGAGGAAAAATAAGCTTTGAGCTAGGGTCACTGAAGCATCAGTTGCCTGAGCTTCCTGGGAGAGACCCACCTCCGACTTCACTGCTCACTAGCAAACGAACCCCAGCGGGCTTGTGCCATGAAAGGCAGTACCTTTGTTTTTGAAAGGAGACATCTGATGGCTTGACATGCTGGGACATGGGAGCTGGTCACTCTTCTTCTCGGTGAAATGACATGCATTGCCCAAGCGTCCTCATGCAGTTTTCATCTATGTCCCTGTGCTTGGCACTGTGATGGCCTCTGCTCCTCTTCCCCATTCCCTCTCCCTGTCCCACCGCCATCCACAGAAGTCCTCAGGGTGCTTTCCAGAGCTCTCTATGCAAGGAGAAGAGAAGTCAAAATAGAAAGTTCAAAGGTAACACAAGCTTGATGGACAGGATGTTCACTTGCTATTTAAAAAGTAATATCTATACATGTGGTGTTTATTTTAATATTTTAAACAGGAAATGTTAATATGATTGCTTGTGGTTCATCTAAGGCGGATTGCTTCAAGAATGACTGTGTGCTATGGTATTCCTAGAACACAGGCAGAGTTTGCTAAATATTTATATTAAGCTGCTTGCTAGCCAATCGTGCTTGAATCATTTCTCTATTAGATGCATATGTTGTAATACGTATGGTCTTATGCATTTGATTCACCCGTCACTGCTGCAGTAGCTTTTAATTCCTCCTTATGGCTATGAGCGAGGCGCTATTTGCGGAAGAACCTATTCTTGATTTTAGGGGGCTAAATCTAGGAGTTTCTCCCTGAGAAAAAAAACACCTGAGTATTTTTTATTTCACTCAGAACCGAACTAACGCCAAGTGATGGTTTAGCCAAGGAAGCTGCTGCACTGTGCTGAGAGAGGGATTCAGTGTATGCAGACGTGCAGAGGTTAGTGATCAACATGTACATGTCTCTTCCGAGGGCTTTTGACTAGTTAGAGTGTACACGGTGGATTAATTCATATGCAGGGGATATGTGAGTCTGTGCATACCTGCACATTTGCTTGATAACCTTCCCTCCTACAAGTCATAATTACTAATAAGTCCCTCATTGCAGGGCTTTGTTTTATTTTTGCTTTAATTGCGTGTCACAGGCATTCATCAGTGTTTTGCGGTGGACTAATTTTTACAAGGAGCAGGGAAAAAAGTATCTTGGGCCACATTTTCTAAACAGTAATTGTATGGCATCGGTGTAATTGCAAAGAAACCTCTAGAGAGAGGGCGCATCGGGTTTTTAGCCTGGGAAGCGGTACTGATTGACAGATGTGATTTTCAGTTTGAATGACTGAGTTTTTAAGCTGCTTGCAGATGGTGCTCTGTAAGTTGTGGATACAATATGAATAATGGCTCGTGTGTCTTTTCGTGGTGTATGTAGAGGCCCATGTAAGTGTTCTGCATGGCCAGATTTTCCCTTCACCACTTGTAAACAGGCCTGGTGAGCAATGCAGCCACAGTTGTGTGGTTGTGCCGCAAAAAAGGAGAAGGAAGCGGGAGTTATGGTGTAGCAGGGCTCCATCCGTGCTGCATGGCTGTAGGCTTTTGGGTGGCTGTCTGGATTAATTTCCCGTTTCATCAGGACCTTATTTTCCATAGAATTTCCTGCACCTGCCTGGTCATTTATTCCCGTGCAGAAGAGGTGTGAAGTGCTGGCATTGTCCTTCCTCCATGTTTTGTTCTCTCGGAGAACAATTTCTGGGTCTTGCTCGCACGTATTGGTGGGAGGTACGGGATATTTGGGTGCGGTGTGGAAGCCCTCAGCCCTAGCGAGAGCTGCTGAGCTGTGGCTGCAGGGCTTTGGGGAGCAGCAGAGGATGGAGGCCATTTCCCTAGTGTAAAATAGCTACTGTATGCAACTTCATTTATTCTTACTTTGCACAATAGAGCTCTATTTTTAGCTTTCTTTTAATTCCTCATAGTGTAGTGAAGGGTATATCTATATGCAAGTGCTGAAATCAACCCCACGCTTTGTTTCTCATTCTGTATATTCATTGCAATAATCGTTGCAAACACCACGTTTCAGCCCTGCAGTTAATATCACTAAACAGAATTGTACTGCAGTGCGCACTGCTGTACACAACTTCAACTTTAATAATTTCCAACTTCTTACATCTAATTAAAGCTGCAAATATCCAGAAGAAATAAGAAACAATAGCAAAAAAAAAAAAAAAGACCTGATAATGTTTATCGCATGTTAGTGAGATTTCTTTGCAAATTGGTGTTACTTTGTGTTCTTATATCTAAGTTATTGTCTAGATTTTGGAGTAACTTCTCTTTTGATGGAGTGACTGGTGATGGGATCAGCCTCACTAGGGGGTGAACTCCCATGTTCTGCAGACAGTTGCTTGCTGAGAGCTAATATGGGACTGGGGAGAAAAGGCTTTTTCGAAACTCACTCCGCTATCAGCACGACTGATATATAGCCCTGAGAGCGAGTGAGTGTGTGTGTGTATGAAAAATTAATCCTGCTCAGGGTTGGATTAACTGGCACAGAGGACCCGGGGCAGGGTGCCAAAGCAGTGTTGGCATTTGCTGAAAGTGGGGCTCCCAGAGGTTGTTTCAGCTTGTGCCTCTGACCCATGGGTCAGTTGCCAGTGTCCCAAGGTGGCAGATAGTAAAGTGTGTTGACTGCTGACAGCACTGCTGAAGAAGAGGTGTACAATACCTCTGTATATAGAGATTTTATGGGTAACCGTGCTTATACTTCGGAACTGTTCTATTCATTGTGCAAGGCAAATGAGTTTTTCATTAGTTGTGGCAGTATTTGGCTGTAGGGATCTTGCTACGAGAGGTGAGAGCAAAGAGTATCCCCATTCTTATTTTGTCCTTTGCTTTCATGGCGTTTTCCTGTTAGCTTTTCTGTGTCGACTTGATGCTCTGTGCTGGTGGGACCTAGGGACTGAATGTTGTTTGGCAGATTTTGTTGTCTTACTTGTCTCCTCTTTGACTGATCGTCTCCCTCCTTGTTACGGAAGTGCTCTTACCTCTGATCCTTCTTCACCTCTTCCTCACTTAACTCTTGTTTTGTTAAGAATGATGGGTGATATGTTGAGCTATCATTCAATCAATTTAGAGGTAGCAGGTGTCTCTTCAGTAAGATTTGTGGGTTCCTCTGACATTTCCTAGGGAATCATTTGCATGCTTAATCAAAACAAGTACTCCTGCAAACAGATGATTCATATTGTTAATAGTATGAAATAAATTTGCAAAACAAACATAATTATCATTGCTGACATGTCGCAGGAATCAAGAAGAGGTGGTCTCTGGACATATAATGTCAGAATTGATAGGCCTGCTTTCTTTTTATTAATTTTACGTTGTTGATATCCATGCAAGCAGGGGGTTGCACTGAGATCAATCTAAAAAAGATTAATCCTAAAGGAAAGAGAGTTTTCCTGGAAAGTGAAAGCAAAGCAAAGAATTGATCCCAATTGACTGCCCTTGGGAATCGATGGGGATTACTGATGGCACAGCAGGGTGCTGAGCTGCAGGTCAGGAGAGATCTTGTCTCCCAGAAGCTAAATTAGAGCGTGGCTGCCAGCTGCAGGCCTGGCAGTACGAGTGCCCACAGTCAGAGCATATGCTGCCGCCCTGCGTATCGCTGTGCTTCGCTCTAGGATTGATTCCTGCTAGCGTTGTTGTCTGTTCATTTTTGTCACCATCTATCCCTCTCTAAACCAGTGTTTTACTTTGAAAACGTGTTTATCTGAGTGAAGCTGGTCCAGAACGAGTCAGAGCTGCCTGCTCTGTAGCTCTCATGGAGTTAGTCTCACCGGTATTTCTGTTCCTCGACTCAGTCCTTGATTGTCTCTTGAAGGGACACTGTAATTCATTGGCATTAAAACTGACAGTCAAGATGACTGCAGTTGATGGGGCTGGGGAGAGGAGTCCTTTGGTTTGTCTGAAATTTGCTGTGGGTCCAACAGCACAGCAAATGGGGTGGGCTCAGAGAGAGCCGTGATAATTGATCGGATGCACGAACATATCTTTCCAATTAGAAATGTTGATAGCACTTTTATTTTAAAGAAAAAGGGAAAATGGTAAAAAGGGGATAAAATAAAAGCCATATACATTAAAGAACATGATACGGAATGTCAGCAGTGTGGTCCTAGTTCCCCCCTCCCCCCACAACAGCCTCTGTCAGCAGAAATCTGGAGTTCTCACTCTCTCCATAAAGTTAAGATCACTTTTCTATGAGAAGCCTTTGCGATAAACTAAGGCACCTTGCTACGAAAATCAGCTGCTTTTTGTGGTGCAGTTTACACCCTTTTCTGCCTGTACGAGTAAGTATATCGTACTACAGAGGGAAAGCATGGGGGGCTCAAGTAACACCAAGTAAACACAAAGCTGGGCTTGTTCAGCCTGAAGAAGAGAAGGCTGCGAGGGGACCTAATATATACTTACAAATATCTGAAGGGTGGGTGTCAGGAGGATGGGGCCAAACTCTTTCCAGTGGTGCCCAGCGACAGGACAAGGGGCAATGGGCACAAATTGAAGCAGAGGAAGTTCCGTCTGAACACGAGGAAGAACTTCTTCCCTCTGAGGGTGACAGAGCACTGGAACAGGCTTCCCAGGGAGGTTGTGGAGTCTCCTTCTCTGGAGATATTCCAGACCCGCCTGGACGCGGTCCTGTGCAGCCTGCTCTGGGTGACCCTGCTTTGGCAGGAGGGTTGGACTAGATGACCCACAGAGGTCCCTTCTAACCCCTACCGTTCTGTGATTCTGCGAAGTACCCGTGGTCTGAATTTGCTCCACCACGTTGTACACAATGTGGCAGTTCTGCCCAGGGGCTGTGTGAGGCTGGTCACCACGCAAGGTGACCTACCCAGACATACTGGATTAGTCCCCAGGGCTCAAGGAGTTGCTCACAGCAGGCTTTGTCGATAAAGTCTGGAGAACAGAAAAGGACCCAACACCTGTCCCAGGCAGGACGAATTTGCAGTGACCTCTCTGTAAAATTTGCCTGGATAGCAGAGGCTGTTCCCGTCTTTGACTACCTTTGGTGAGAAATCTTTGTGGATTGAAGCACGCAGACTCCCAACGAGCAAGCGCCCACAACTGACTAGCAGATGGCTCAGTGTAGCACTGAAAATGCTGTTTTAGTCTCACTGCAGGTAAAGTCTTTGGGTTGCTTGCTGCAGTTTTGTGAAGATTTCTCTGGCTGATGCAGCCGTATTTTCTCTGTGATAGACTTTAGACCTTGCGGTGCAGCCACATGGCACCACGTGGATACAACGTTGGAAGTTCTTGGCCCACAGACTTGTCAGTGAGAGCAGGACCTGCTGTGAGATGCCAGGGCAGGGCTGAAAATGTGTTTTTCAAGGAACTGTGAGGCTTGTGGCCTGGCTTAGCAGAGCTCAGGCATCGAGGCTGCAACCTCAGAAGCAGTGTCTGTTGAACTGGGAGGCGGTTTGAAGGCAGCATGTACCTGTGTCTGAGTTGCACCTTGGCAGCTGTGGAGGTTGGGTTTTTTTGACTTGGACTCCTGCAAGAGCCTATTCTTCTTCTGTTCCCTGTGAGCTTCCTAGCAACGGAGCCCTTTGCTTGCTCTTCAAAGTTCAAGTGATCCTCAGGCTGCTGCAAGTCCCAGACCTATGATGTCAGCCAGAGGGAAGCTGCTAGCCTCAAGAAGGGTGGGTGGGTTTGAGACTGGGAGAGCTCTCCCACCTGTGGAGAGGAGGTTTCCACCTGCAAAGCAAGGATGGGGACGGTGCTGTGCAGAGCCCCTGAGCGATGCTACCCCCTGCTTTCAAGCACAGAGGGGCAATTGAGCCATAAACCACACCGTGGCACACAAAGAAGCCATTTTAATTTCAGTCTCTGCTGGATACACCACATGGAAAAGAAAATGTGATCAGTGTAAAAAGAAATATTTATGTTTCTAGGAGCAGAGACCTCCCAAATAATTAACATCACTTGACAAACTGCTGTTTAAAATGCAAGTGGTTTAAGTGCTGCAGTTCAGCAGGCATTCGTCACAGCTCTGGCATAAATGTGATACGTGCTGTGGGTTCGTTGCTGCTTTGAAGTAAAGAAGATTTCCGGTAAACATCTTTTGCTTAAGGAAAATATCTCCATGATTTTGCTTTTTCTTGTCCAGAGAAGCTAAATGTTAGAAAACTGACCAAATGGCAAGTTGGTGACAAGGGTGTTGGGAATATGGTTTTGGAATGAAAAAAATCCTGGATTTTAGTTTCTGTTGCACAGATCAGGCTTTTTGTCAAAAGACAGACAGACAGAAATGTTTCATTGGCTTTGGCTTTTGGGAGGAGGAGAGATATGGGAAGGGGCTTTTGCGGGAGATTTTTGGAAGCTACAACTTCAGCTCTGATCTGTCCATAATATTCACAGAGACAACTAAAAGTACTTTAAATAAAACCTTACTTTTCTGTAGGGCTGTGGGAGGTTGACTGGAGACATAAGGATTGTTAAGAACTGTTATTTTTCAAAGGGTAAAAAATAGCACTTTCAAAGAGATTGAGATTAAAAAAAAAAAAAAAAGTCTCTCTGGAAGATAGAAATATGTGGGTGCCTGTAATGTGCAGAAGCATCCCAGATCAAAATGACTTCTGTCTTTGCACATCAAATAGAATCGGATTATTAAATATAAAATAAAGCCTTAAGAATCTATTTCCTTTTACAAAGGCATTATTGATGCTGTGAATTTCATGCAACTTGGAACATTGCTCAGTTTATTTTCTGGTTATCTTAAAGTAGTTCAGTGCCACCCTCTGATTTTTCATCTCCAAAGGGAAAGAGACCATCACTTGCGCTGCCACCTTGTTTTCTGAGTCTGAGTGAATTCCCTCTCTATTTAGAGGGAATGCAAGTTTCTGAGTCTTGATGGGTGCTGGTCCATCTCGCATGGAGCTGGAGCTGCAGCGTGGTAGCATGGTGGGAGTTGCTGTCCTACTCTTAATCAGTGGCTTTGTAAAATTGGCTGAAGAGATCTTGATCAAGTGACACAGCTCTTGACAACGTTCCTGGACAAGCTGTCTCCTTTCTCTCCAGCCCAAGGCTCTATTGCTTAAGCAAGGGTAGGTTTCCCTGTATCTCATTGCTTGGATTTTGGAAGATTACTGGCTGTCCTTCATCTTGCTCTCCTTGGCCTATGTTATTCTGTACATGATTTCTAGCAGTCAGGCTGAGGGATGCAGTAGAAGATCTTATATCATTTTAGAAATTAATTTCTGAACTGGAGATGCAGCAATTACAGCTCCCTGTATCCTTCTTAGGGAGATGTGCAGTGGCATTTAGCATACAAAGGATAAAACATTTAGACTATCTGTTCCCGTGGTCGAAAGGATAAAATGCAAAGAAATATCCTTCAAATGTTCTACAAATAGATTTGAAAGTGTGCTAAAGTCATGCAGCATGTCTGCAAGAGATGGCTGCAGTTCTTACAATGCTCTTCACCAAGGATCCAGCAACCTCGGCCATTTTACCTGAAGATGTTCCTATCCCATTATCTATAAAGTGACTACCTGAGCTCTCTTTATCCGCCTGTGAGTTAGCCCACAGTTTCAGAGACTTTTCTGCTACACTCACACAGCAGAGTTGCTCACTGGGGACTGCAGGCTATGCCTCATCCCAAGCTGACTGCAGCTTCAGACTGACCAGTTACAGGCAATATTGCTTGAAGGAGATTGGGAAGTCCTTTAGCATATGATAACTGGAATCTTTGGAGATTCATTGGCTATATATACATGACAATACACACTTTCCATCTTGTCTTAACCCTGTGCTTTGGGAAATCTGTGCCAGAACCCTCATGGGCAGACTTTATCCGTTTTGTCTTTAGTGTGTGGCAGAAGCCGTAGTTCTATGACACATACGTGCCTGGTGCTGCTGGCTCAGTTCATGCAGGAGGAGGTGGGTGGTATTGTGTGGGCAGCTGTCATAAAGTGTAAATATGGGCAAGTTACCTTAAATAACTTCTGTACTCCAGAGAAGTGATTTTGCAATGCACCCTCTAGGAAAAAATAAAGATTAATAGCAGTCTTGGATTTGTGCAACTTCAATTTGATGAGGAGTATTTTGGGTTTTTACTTTGTGTACTGTGTTTACAGCAGTTCAGATCATGCATTGAGATCTGCTTTTGGGTGCAGAAAACTGATCAGAGAATTGTTTCACGGCCCAGAGGTCTGGATTTGCAGACTCCAGCTTAACAGCTGCATCTCTGTGCTGGCAGGAAGGAACATCTGTCAGGGATGCAGTGTGGTCCTTATTAAATTATGATTTAGAGCTGTGGCTTAGAGAAACAGGCACAATTATATACTAAAAATAAAATACAATCCAGTGGTCTCTGTTAGTGGAAGAAATGCCCCTTAGCTGGACAAAGACTAAAGGATTTTCCACATTTTTTCAAGCTACAAAGAGCAAGGAAAATGGATGAATGGATTGGCCTCCACACTTAATTGCTCCTTGCTCTTCTGAAATAGTGTAGGTGTCTTTCCACCAAGAGAATAAAGCCCCCTGAGCCCTTTAGGCTTGTTTCCAATTTGCAGATGACCTTCAAGGCAGTCACACCATGAATGTGGCTACATCAGGAACAATGCTCTCACGACATTGAATTTCTTCCTCTTTCCACTCTTGTCAATACCCCAATATGCAAAAATGCCCTTTTGCATGAATTTTAAAACAGCGTGTTGTTCCTCTTCCAAGCTGGCTTGCTTTTCTAGCACATCTCTCTTCCTTCAGCTATTTAGAAATGCAGTCATCTTTTTATCTTCATGTTGTTCCCCCCGAGACACCTGCTACATGTTACCCAACTTCAGTAAACGATAACTGGTCATCTGAGTCAGGAAAGATCTCGTGAGCAAGTCTGGAGCAGTATAAAATTGCTGAAGACTGAATCACTGGGAAATTTTCTTCTGCATAGCTTGCACACATTGATGTTAACACAATTTCCAAGCTAGGGGTGGCAAAGCTTCCTTGGCACCCTCTCGTAAGAAACATTGGGGTAGCCTCCTCTATAGAACGACTTGAGGGGTTGACTCTGTTACCCGAGTCGTAAGAAAATAATGATGAAAGTTTATGGGAGATCTGTGAGGGCTTATAATGAAAGGGCATTGAGCTTCTAGTCTGAGTGTACTTTTGTCTGTGCAAATCAGAGAGGACTGGAGCTCTTTCATGTGCTGTTACTGTGACAGAAGAGGTGTGGTGTCACCTTCCTCTGTGCGCTGGTGCAAAGAATCGCATCGGCTGTGCGTATTGAACAGCACATGTCCTGACAGACTCGTTCAAATCAACTGAAATTCAGATAAAATGTACTATTACTTACAAAGTTAGCTTCCTCTTACCCCCATTTATTTGCTGTTTTTTTTTTCTTATATGCAGACTGTAAACAGTTCGGGGCAAGACCCATCTCTTCTTTCTATCTTTGTGAGATTCAGCATGAGGGGGTGGCTAGCAGATATGATCACTTTTAAAGAAACAAAACATCTCTATCTGCTTTTGTCCTCAGACAAGAAGGATTTGACACCCTTGTCGTTTTACTGGCTGACCTGTTGCAGCAGATGCTGAGGAAAGCAAGTTGCTGTATGGACTACTCCAGCAGATATTTATAGGAAAACATTAAGTAAGAACTTTGTGGGTCTGGCATGGGAATTGCTGTGGAGGATGATGGAATAGTATCCACGCTTTTTCTTTGGAATAAGCACCAGGGATGCTGTTTATCTTTGTTAAAATAAACTGTAACTTTATGCCCTGACTGGCTGTTGAAATGTGATGTTTTAATTC
This sequence comes from Opisthocomus hoazin, assembly GCF_030867145.1. Classification (NCBI taxonomy): domain Eukaryota; kingdom Metazoa; phylum Chordata; class Aves; order Opisthocomiformes; family Opisthocomidae; genus Opisthocomus; species Opisthocomus hoazin. The sequence goes on from NC_134419.1 coordinate 66,121,906, forward strand.
AGTGGGCCAGGTTCAGATGCTGGTTTGCTAAAGAAACAGGTTTTATTACTGGTAAAGGGTGTTTAAAATGGTGCAAGCGATGTGCTGCAGAGCCAGATGAGAGCGAGAAAGTCAATAATTTAGATTCCACTTGTGACTGTGGTACAGAAAGTGCAGATTAATGAAGGAATGCATGCGTGGATGGCCAAATTCTTGCGTAAAGGGAGAAACGTTGCCCTTTCTTTTGATTTTGCCTCAGCAGTACTTAAATTATTTGCCCCCTTCCCCCCCCCCCCCCCTCCCCCCAAATATTTAATTGTGTAGTTGTTAACACTTCTAGTGCTACTGGAGACCTCTCTGGTCTGGACAAAACTTCTTGGTTATAATTTCTGTTTGTGTAGTAAGCAGTTGCTGGAGAGCAGGGCTGGTGTCCTGTGTGGGGTTGGCAGCTTCACTTCTGTGCCCTCGCGCCAGCTCTGCCCAGGAGGCTGGAAGCTGAACAGCCCCACGGTGGGAGTCAGGCGAGGAGCTCCTGGGCTTTAACCCAGCAATGCACCTGAGAAAATGCCGTTTTGATGGCAACCTCGGTAACCTTAGTACCCAGTGCAAGTTACTTTGCAGGAATACATTACAGATTAACCAGTGAGTGCTACCAGAATAAATCTAGCTGATTATAACTTTGTGAGATGGGGGAGCCTCAGCTAATCACTACAACCTGTGAAGTTTCACGAGGGGTGGTGTGTTTTTTTTGTTTTTTGATGAGAAGATAGATATGAAGCATGTCTGTCATTAGGAGAACAAACCAGGAGAATGCAAGAGATTTAAAGAAAAAAAAAAAGAAAAAAAAGTAAACCTAAGTGGGAGAAATGTGATGGATAAGGTGAGGCCAGTGAAGGAGGGGGAAGACTTGAAAGAGGGAAGTGGCTGAGAAACTTTAATACTTGTGACAAGGGAGGAGGAGGAGGAAGATGTTTTGGAGAGGAAGGGATGATAAAGCATGCAGAGGGAAAGGTCACGTGTTCTGTGATTTTTCCTCAAGGAGAAATGGGCAGAGGGAGAGATGAGAGAGAGGAAAGGATTTGAACAGGGAAATGGTGGAGGAGGAATTTAAGGATGTACATGGGTCCTATAATCCTGCATTTAAGAGGATGTTAAATGTGGCAAAATAGTCAGGGCAATAGTAAATTTTCACCTGCCTGATAAGTTACTAGCTCTAATAACCCCATACTTTAAGGATTTATTTGCTGCCAAACATAGTCAGGAAAAGAGTCACTGGAATCAATGTCTCTTGGGTCTAGTCAGTGTGTAGCAGGACTAGAATTTCAGGTGCTTTTCTTCTTTGCGTGCAAAGAAATTTCATATTCCATTTCACAATGGCATAAACCCTGCAGCCATGGCAATCTGGAAATTCTTGGTGTCTCTGCTGAGGGGTGGAAGGTCTTTGTCACAGGAAGCCTCTGTAGCTGGACATTGTCCTTCATCCATGCTGTCACCTTGGGATGTCTGCTGGCTGCTCCGTGGGAGGGGAAACGCTGGCTCTTGGGTTTGGAGACAGGCTGTTTCACACATGCGTGCAGGCAGACGTTAGTGGAGAGGTGCACTTAAACCACCGAAAGGAGGGAGTGGGAGTCTTTGGGCAAAGCACTGCTTTGGCTCCAGAAAAATAACCACAATATCTCAGAATGGCTTGTTAAGCTTTAGATACAGATAGGGTAAGGAGCTGCTTCTGGCAGGCACGCTCTCGAGAGACCCTGCAAAGAACAGCAGCAGGGAGCTTCAGGAATAAGAGTGTAAAACAACTATGACTGCAGCACTATGTTTTTAAACAAGAGTACACATGAAATGAACCAATTTTCAGTACCCTCGAAGTGACTCTAAATGGGTAGTTTATATTGGGAAAAAAGGCACACTCCAAGTGTAAATGTCATGTATGATAGAAGAAAAACTGCTTCCTGAGCTTCTTTAGAAATGTCATTATGGCTTAAAACTTCATGGTATGTGGTAATGAATGATAAACATAATCTACACTGTCCAGCTGGGTAAGAGGAGAAGCAGAAGAACAGGCTCTGGGATATATATCCTGACCTATCCAGAAGATTAAAGCAAGGGCACACACACATGACATTTACCATAAATTCAAGCAGCAAAATGCCAAAGAGTACAGCACCCTACTTTACTCACACTGCATATGTACAATATAATGAGCTATCCTTCTGTGGGCCCAATTCAGCATCTTGAGTCCAGAGGAAAATCTTTATTTTGCACAGGTATGATTCAAAGCTAACTCAAGGGCTTGAGTTCAGAACAATAGTTTCTTGAACTTGTGTTTTTGTTACATGACGTTGTAGGTAGCCATTTTCGACCATCTCTTGGATTTTGGCTCTACAGGTCCGTTTGCTTGTCTCTTCCACTCTTACGTTTGCTTTTTCCCTGCTCTCCATTGCTCCCACCTTCCTCCTCATCCCAATAGATATCTAAAGTTTAACCTCGACACGTTAATTCTGTTTCTGGTGAACTCTCAATATTCAGACTTCCAAGCTATTACGCCGTACATGGAAAATGTGCCCAGGATAGACTTTCCATTAAACTGTATTTAAATTGGAAGAGAATGCTGGCACATCTACAAGTATTCCAGAATTAGATCCCAAAATACTGAGGCTAGTTAATCTTTTGGAAGAACAAAAACTCTTACTGATTTATATTTAGCAGAGGGAATGCATTTTAAAAACACAGTCTATACGAGGCCCCTTGAAGAAAACATCTTTTACATTGATTTGTAGTGCATGGAAATACTACGTGGCCATAAAATACTTGCAGTTGGGCTCTGCTTTTACGTAGCTACTTTTCTGCAGCGTGAACTGTCATGAACCCTCTGAGAGCGGCTGCTCTGCTGACTGTGGGCTGCAGACTGAAACATGGCTGTCCCTGGGGCAGCAGTTTAGCTGTTCATCGTGGCTGTGCCCAGTGTTGCATGAGGGGAAGGGAAAAAGCAGCGTGCGGTTAGCGCTACGGTGGAAACACTTGACTCGCGAGGGTTGGGGCTTTGGCTGAAAACCGATGCAAGGTTTGTACCTGTACTGTACCTTGGGACCTGTGGAGCCCAGGCATCTGCCTCTGGCCGGGGCAAGAGGATGGGGGGTCTGGGGAGAGCACGTGTGGAGCCGCCCTTTGACTTCCTGGCAGCAGGACGTGGGTGAGGGCAGAAGCTGAACTTGCCCTCTCTATGCTCTCGTATGAGCTTAGAGAGAGGGGCGGAGGTGCTGTTGGCCCTAATGGCAGCAGCACCGCTCTTAATTAAATGTCTGCGATAGCTGTTTAGGCTCAGTTTACATGATTATAAATTAGGAGAAATGCTGTAATGTTCGTGTAGGTGTAAAAAGTTCTGTGCATAGTTCTGATCTACACTAAGAAAACAAGTAACTGGAATTGCAGTAGGTGGGAGAGTTCACTGGATTGTCCCAGGTGGACAGTTCCTGGAAAAGGAGCTAGGGCAGATAACTGGTTCATTAATGCACTCAGAGTCATTAATGGGTCAGAGGAGCAAAAAGAACTTATTTTGTAAAATATGCATTATCTTATGGCCAACAGTGTGCCTGCTTATCTTTGAGAAGATAAGGATTATCAACAGGAGGTAGGGTGGAAAGTTTTGGGGTTTTTTTTCTTCCCTTTGTCCCACCATCTGCAGCACAGGCAGATCAGCCATCACCCTGGACAAGTTGTTCCTCCTCCTCCTGAAGCATCAGATATTAGCAAAGGAGAAGATTCTCAAACTGCACATCCGCAAGAGAAGGATAAACAGAATTCTTAAAACATCCCTAAATCTGAAACTGAACTGGACTTAATCTTGCTTTCTTCTGTTAGAAGACATAGATACATTTTTACATCTCTCATTAGACTGCTGACAGACCTGACCTGACCTGATCACAGCAGAACAAAAAAGCTCTAAATGAAGAAAGAGATCTTGGATGCTTCCAAAGCACCATTTTTTACTTTGATCTTCTAATTTCCTACTCACAACATTTAACTTAGGATAGTAAGTAGTAATAATAATAAAGAAATACCAAGATGCAAAGAGAATAAGATCAGAAGTGCCTTGCTGCTCTCAAAAATAAATAATTACATGGCCTATGCAAGCCACTCCTGCTGTGGATCAGAGGAGCTGCTAGAAGGTAGTGTGGTGAGAAGCAGCTGCTGCTGGTGGAGGGATCTCGATCTCCTTTCCATTGACCTGTCTGAACCCTGGGGGATGCAGATCCCAAGGCAATCCATCCTGCTGCTGCCCAGCATCTCTCCGAGGGGCTCCTCACCCCCTCTCTCTTTACATGGCAGACGGGAGCATATGGCTGCTTACTTATGTTCTTGCTGTTCTTATGTGCTTAGTGGACTTAAGGTCCCTAGGGGCTTGGGGGGATTTGCACAGGAAGAGGGTGAGGAGGGAGGCTGCAGAAGGTGGGCTGCACCTGATGGCAGCGGAGCAGTGCTGGCAGTCTCGCGGCTATCCTCTGTGGCGTGCCACCTCAGTGACTGAATTGCTGCAAGTGACTGTGAGAGATGCTGAGCAAACTGCCTAGTTAGGGACCAGGAGATGGTAACGATTACACAGCATCATTACAGAAGATGTCAGATTTAAAAATTATTTTATAAGGGGAAGGGGTTTGTTCTAGACAGCCTTATGTGCATGTAGAAATACTTATAGATTCACACCTCTCTACTAATATTGTCTTTTCTTCACAAAAATAAAGGGCATAATCAGCCACCTTTGTGGTGCTTGGAATTTTTAAGTGCTTGCAGAGCCATCAGCTGGATTGTCCCTGCTGGAGATGGTGTGCGTGAGGGTTTGCCTCCCCAGCTCAGTCCTGCCCTGCTGTCCTGTTCTTCCCTCTCCTGTGTTTCAAGGGTCTTCCTCATCTTCCTTCCCACATCTGGCAGAGGCTTCGCTAGGTTCTGCCCAGGAGGATCTTCTCATCTCTCTCTATGTAATTTCAACCACAAATATTAGTTCAGTCATATCCTTCCTACAGTCAATTAACAGATTCACCTCTCCTTCGTAGTACTTCAGTCTCCTTTGGCCAACCTAAATTTTTGGTCTGGGTTTTTTTGCTTTTTTAATAAAATATTACAGACAACTCAGGGTTAATATAACTGAAGCAGAGCTCTTATTCTCCTGTTGCTCCTCAGCTCTTTTACCTTCTTTTTTCAACCTTTATGAAAAATGCCACCCTCCTGACTCTTACTAATGCTCATAGCCTCAGCATTGTCTTCAAGCAAGCCTTCGTAAAGCCTCAGATGTGAGTTGTAACTAGGGACTTGTAAGTCGATGGGTTCAGCTGACGTTGCTGAAAAAGCCCCACACCCGGATAATTGCCTGGCACTCCTACAGAGGTTATGGGCTCCGCATGAGCAGCTACTGCAGTGCACGTGATGGAGGGCAAACAGAGATCTCAGCAGAGCAGAGAGGCAGAGGAAATGACAGGCTCCGTTTCAGCTCATCCTCCTAAATCCGCTCAAACACATCGGTGTCCTGAGTCTTGCAGATTCCTCCTGCATCTGTCTCATCTTCAGGGCACAGCCTTTTCCCTTTCCTTTCAGTCTTCTCTCTTCTGGAATCGACAAAGTCTGGCTACACTTGTATTTATTCGAAATTTCTCATTTTACCTGTTTTCCTGCCCTGTCGTTACTGTCACTTTTTGCATCTCTTTCACTAGTTTGATTTCTCTCTATGAAATTAGAAATCGGCTGCTTCACTTTGAAGGCTCTTCACAAAATGACTGCTCCCTATCGCCAATCAGTCAGGTCTGAAAGATCATCCTGCGATCAACTCCGGCTCTTATTGTCCACTTTTTATACTGCAGGCCCTTCTCATAGATGTCTTTAAAACCACCTTTGTTGTCTTTCAGATCTGTTACTTTAAACACAGCTTTGCTTTTAAGTCTAAAAAAAAATAAAGCACAACTCCAAGCCCCACCCTGACTGGTATTGGTATTCTCTCCTTTCATGTGCATGTGGTGTGGCTGCACCTGCCTCTTGTCTGGTAGTTTGCAATTTAAATGGAAAATCTTACACTGTGTGCCAACTACTCTCTTGATACATCTTGTCACTGCTAAAATAGCACAGAGGAAAATAAGTTACATTTTGGCTTTGACTTGTTTTGGAGTCTTGGATGCGAATGCTAGATCTGACCTGCTGGCTCAGATCCACCTTGTAGAGATGTCCCTAATTCACTCAAGTTTAACACAAGATGCTCCATAATTTCAGGTGTTCTGGATTTAATGCTGCAAAATTAACCCTTTGCATTTCTGTCGTTCAATGTGCCAGCACCTACAAAGCTATAGTCTGTCTTTGTGGAAGACCAAAGCTTTGTTTACTGGTCATCTTCTAATGCCAAGATGAAGAGTTCACTGTGGTGACAGCAATCTGATGGGGTTGTTGTCATCGTAAAAGGCACAGGGAGAGCTGGATATAGACTGGAGATATGGGATTACTTATTCCTTCAAGAACAGCAAACATGTTTTTAAAGACAGTGAAGAAGCCCTTGTTTTTCATTTGCACTAACTTACAGTTCCCTCTCTGCTGTGCACATGCCCTCGGTCAGGCTGCATGTGAGAAAACAAGGTTTGCAACCCCTTTTCAGTTTCCACTGGTGTTAAGCTAATATTTATTTTTAGTAAACTGTTTCTTGAAGTGTGCTTTTAAGAATCCATCTGCAAAGTCTACCACAATCAGTTCATTGTGATTTTCTCCTTTTGAGCTTTATTAGCAAATGTGAAGGATCTGTATTTCACTGTCATAATTCCCCAAAGCATGGGAACACCTCAAAAAGCAGTAAGGCTTATGAGCATTCACCTCATAGTTGTTTTTTTCTCGCCGTGCTGCTAGTAACCATCCGGCTTTGGAAAGGCTGTGCAGGTACTCCTTCAGGGCTAGGGCTTTCCTGCTGCGCCACACATGCGTCCCTGGGGCAGGACTTCCCTTGCGTTCCCCACACCTGCACATGGTTTCCTTTTCTTCCTCCTCAGAATTCTTCCTTTTAAATGCATATACAGTGAAGGCCACCTGCCAGATAAAGCACTCACTGTTTGTCTCTTTTGGTAATGCAATAATTTTGAAACCCTTTTCTCCTTTTGTAGCGTGGTGTTTTGCCCTGTCCACTCTTCTCGCTGTCGCTAACCTGCAGGACAGTTACCTCTGCCACCAACCCCAGACCTCTCCTCTCCTCCTCCTCTCCAGGTGGACAGGGATTTGTTGTTCCCACTTGCTACTGCGTCAGTCCCTGGGCTCTGTTTTGAAGTCTCCTTTTCTCTTTCTTTCAATTCTGAATGCCACTTATTTCACGTACTGTAAGAAGTCTGTCTTAAATACCTTGCAGTTAGTTTTGAGTCTGAAATAAGTTTTGACAGTATTCTGACAGGTACCTATTGACAGTTTTTCAACTGGAAAAAATGTATTTAAAAAAAAAAATTAAATCCAGTCATTTCTTGCAGCATCTAAGAAATCCCAAGCCTTTAAGATTATGCCTAATGTTTTCAGAGCATGAACTCTTCTGGTGAAAACCCCTAACAGGCTTTGAAATGCATTTTACTAAGCTGAGAACATCCAGTGCTGCCTTGTATATAGCGTGTGGATGCTGCTCAGGCCTTGAGATCCAGGAGACCAGACACATCTAATGCACGTGGAGGGAGAAGTGTGCCACTTTTGGGGCAATATTCGGCTTTTTCAAACAGGGCTCTGAAAAGGATGCGCTTAGGAGTGGGACACCTGAAGGCAGAGTGGTTCAGAGTGCTTCACACTGCCATTCATGTAACGTTGCCTTCACCATGGCTTACTAAAGGTCTCAGAAGATCCATCCCCTGTGCTTGTGGCTCATGGGAGCAAGTGGTACATTACCGCTTTTGCTGGTCTCTTGGCGGGGCTCATGGTATTAGGGGAAAGATGTGTTCAGGGTTCAAACCCAGTACTGAATGAAATGGTTCAAACTGCATCTATTATGGGGCATGAATTGAAAACTGGAGTCCATCCAATCTTTAAAGCCATAAGAGCAAGCAGATGCTGTTCTTTGTGACCCCCAACGTGAAGCCTGGAAAGCTGTACGGGAGTCCATGGTGCTTCTCTAGATTTGCAGCCCTTTGACACAGAGGCTGTTTTCAGACAGGCATGATTTTGTTCTTGTGACTTTTGTCACAAGATATCAGTGTGCGTAGTCCTGGCGTGTTGTCACAGCTCCTGTTTGTCACGGGGAAGTTGTGTTACGGTGTGGAGTGAGAAGTGTGCAGCGCCCTTGAATGTGCTCTCAGATTTCAGCCTTCTTTCAAATACTAATGTTTGCAATTTTTATTTCAAGCGGTTACTTCACTTTGCCTTTGTAGGTGACTGATAAGTCAGGTTGTGGAGAGGCAGAGTCTGGGACAGACTCTCAGTTAATGGAGCCTTACATGGATACTGTGAAATCAGGAGGACTTTTGCTTATTTTGCCAACTGAAGCTCTGGGTTTGTGAGTTTCACTCAATTCTTTTGCATAAAGAAAAAAAATTTGAAACCTACTGCAAGGGCCTCAGCTGTATAATACCAGTATTGCTGGTAGGAAACGCTGAGGATGTCAAAATATGTAATAGTTTAAACAAGGGAATGGGAGAAGGCTGGAGTCCAGGTCCAGTCCAGTGTGAACAAAAACTTTAAGCATATGATTTATTTTATTTTTAGCTGGCCAAGTGAGGACAGTGATGTATCTCACCAGCTTGTGTTTCTGACATGTCCCTTTCCTTGTTTAAGTCCAGTCTTAGGTGCTTGTGTTGCCATCTGAAGTTGCTTGGTGTCTTGTCCTTTTGGAGTGGGCGTGCTGCCCTGAAGAAGGGAACAAAGGCCTTTATGTTTGGCCCATTGCTTTGTAACTTCTCCAGGCCTTTGTAAGGTGCAAAACCCCATCATTAAATAGTTGCACTTCTTAAAAATTAAGACCTTTTTTGATCCTTACCCGAACATGTCCATTATGGAGGAGTCATTGCTGTGTAAGAGCATTTGGGAGCAGAAAGGAGGTCTCCTTCCCACGTGCATTTTTCACCTGTGGAAGCTGATCCTGGGGTGGTAAAATTAGAGTATTGAGATATTAAACTAATTAAAATGTGTGTGCCTTTGCTGCACAAGTTTGTTTTGGCGAGTGACTGCTGGCAAAAAGTTCTAGCTACAAAATTCAGATCTGGATGCAAAGATGGCATGAGTTGAATGTATATTCACGGGTAGCAGCTTCTTTTTCACATATATGCACTCCTAGAAACTGTCAGAGAGGTATTGAAAAAAAGAAGACTGGAAATGACCAGAAAAAGTGTTTTTCATATTTTTGTATGGAGCCTTTGACTTTATATATATAATCTCTAATGATTGATTATATCCCTCACTATGTGTCTTGTTTCAGAAATGACCATGATTTCATGTATGTTTTAGAGAAGCTGAAAAAGTTAGGAATGAAAGTTTTTACACTAGATGCATTTAGTCGGCCTACCTGTGAGAAAGGGATATAGCAGAAACAGAGACACAGCTAAGAGATGAGCAGTGGGGAGATTCAGCAGCCTGAAAAATTTCTGCCAAAAGAGAGGCTGGGATGGTTTGCTTTGACCATCTGTCAACGGTCTTGTCCCTACAGACCAGCATGACCCACCTGGGGAGGTGGAGTGGAGCAAGGTTAAGTTCGCCAATTTTGCTGGCTCTGGCTCATAAGAATTTGAGATGGTAAACAGCATCGTGTTTGCAGTGATAAAGGAAATACTTATCTGCAAAGTACCATTAAGCCTGACGAACTCATCAGCAGGTTTCACTAAAGCCAAGGGCTTAACAGAGTTGCAGAGGGGTAACAGAGAACCTATCTGGTTTGGAAAAAAGCTAGTGATACTGGAAGGGATGGAACCTCCTGTTCTTTGGAGCAGAAGTTAGCCTCTAATGAAACAGGTCTTAAGATGTAACCTCAGAAGGTTCTTTCTACGGGGCTGCTGCAGCTTGTGTTGTCTTCTGACCACCCAGTCTGGGCTGTGGGGAGAGGCAGTGTGCACTGCCCCAGACCAGCAGCGTGCCTCAAGGGACACTGTATAAAGACATAACTGGCAGCAGTTGATTTGTGTGAAGAATGTATGCAATTAGTTTCTATAGTCTTCATGTTTGAGGAATAGAGTTTTTAACCATACTGTTTAGTCATGCATCTTTACAGCGCAAACTGGCACGTTGTTAAGGTCATATTTGCTTTTGTTGCATCTCTGAGTCTATCATGGAATAATCCTTTATTCTGTTGATACTCTGTTTCCAAATCTATGAGTATCTCCTCCCAAACATATGTGCATAATGTAGTGTGTATGTGCACACAAGGAAAGGGAAGCAGATGACTTGTGTTCAGTATAATGACTGTTTTGTGCTTCAACTGCTGCAGGCTCCCTGTTGAAAAGAAACTCACGCATCCATTCATTCATGAACAAAGCTGCTGTCGTGACTATGTTGATTGTGCATTAAGTCTTTGTGTAGGGCCTTGGTTAGAGGAAGGCATAGTCTCCTCCTTGCATCGTAGCCTTTCTCCCTCTTCGCTTTCCTCACTGTAATCATAGCGTGCTGATCAATGCCTTCATGACAAGTGGGATCTCAGCTGAGGTTCCCATCAGTGGAGGAGAGAGGAGAATGGATGGTGGTTGGTGGAGGAATCCAGGTGGGTTATTGCTGAGTGATGCTTAAGTATAAATTAGCAATGTGTGTGTCTGAGCTAGCACTTGGCGAGATTGGATAGGATGCGTGGAGGCAAGGATTGATGGAGTTGTTGTTGCAAGGGAGGAGTGAGAGAAATGGTTAAGCTGTGTGGGAGTCCTCTGGAAGTGGAAGATTTTCCCTAAATGTGACAGCTTTAACACAGCAACTTCACATGTGCTTTGCTCCAGTTTTGGAACTAGTTCTTGCCTTCTCTGCTGATGTGTGGCTTCAAAATGGCCTGTGATTTCAGTGCTAAGCTGCATTCTCCGTGTCGTGCTCTGTACTGCCAGACTGTCCAGATGGGCTCCTTCTGTATCCTTGTGGCCTTTTATTGTTCAAGATGCTGTAGGAACCCTTAGTGGTTTACAAAGTGGGAATTTGACTAACTTTTATTTCGATCTGTAGTTCCCCTGTAAAATACCCCTGCTTTTTTTTTGCATTCAAAGTTTTCTTACTTATTACTCACAGCAGATTTGAAACCCTTTTTTCCCAATTCTGCTTTCAGATTCCATAGGTGGGTCATTTTCGGCTTCCTCCCACCGATGCCACCACAAGCAGAAGCACTGTCTCCCCATCCCACAGTGTGGAGCTCTGTCCATCAGCCCTCTGCTTTTCCATCCCCACACGAAGGGATCCCAGATCATCATGGACACAACACAGAAGGCAGTCAAGCGCCAGGCTAGCTTCTGCAATGCCATTACCTTCAGCAACAGGCCCATTGTTATCTATGAGCAAGTCAGGCTTAAGGTGAGTAAATGATACCTTCCCCTATTGCCGTGGGAGCTGATGTGAGTGAATGTTGGGGTGTACCAGGCTTTGGTGCTTGCACTAGATCTTTAGCCCTTCCTTGGAAAGCACAGTAGTCAGATCTAGCCCTTAAAGATCTGCGATCCTTGTTGTTATTTCTGCTTTTGTCATCGTAGTTCTTGGAGACACCTGTACAGACAACTGTAGAAACTGGGAAGAAAAGGGAAATCCATGCTTCAAAACAGCTTATCTGGATGTTAGACAAGGAACGAGAGATTGAGATGAGACTACTTGGAAAACAGCAACAAAAAAGGGCTGTATTGGTCAGCCTGAAATGCAGAAGCCTCAATATCTCTCTAGCCAATGTGCCCTCTAGGTTTTGCATGCATCCTGCAATGGAGTTTTACTGGGCGGGCTGAGGGAGGGTGAAGAGTTAGTTAATGTGTTTGGTTCCAGAACGAGCCCTTTTCTTGCTGTAAACAAGGCAGCGATGAGGGCTGGTCTCATGGAGGTGGGAGTCAGCCTCTCCACAGCCAACAGATGAGAGGTGAAAAGAACCTAGAAATGAAGGTGGTTGCTCGTGTGCTTGGCAGGGAATATAAAAGTGTTTTGCTGAAAGGATGAGGAGCAGCAGTGCGGTCCCAGTTGCCGTCTAAGAAAAGGATCTTTCTGGCGATCTGCTGACTGCTTTGTTGAATCAGTCGCCTGATAGCATTAAGGTCAGAGGAGAGAACATTGCAGGCATCACATATTTCTTGCTGGCAGAGGCCAATTTCACTTCCTTTTTGTCTGTGGTAGCCGAGAAGATGGAGCTGGTAGCCCTTGTGCTGGAGCTGACGCAGGAGGTTCAGCTCCTCTAAGACAGCGTGCCTCCGTGTGTACCATGTGCAGCTTCCCAATGAAGAAATTCATCAGTCTCCTCAGGAATTGAAGCATTTTTTAGGCTCTCAGCACCCTGAAGGAGCGTGGGGCCTTTTGCGCTTCATCCACAGATATTTTCCAATCTTTATGCCCCCTAGTTTGTGGGACTGCATTTTTCCATTCTTAGCTGATTCTGGGCATTTCATTGGCACGACGCAGGTCATCATCTTTGGCAGACCTTAGTTCGTGGCACACATGAAAGATCTGCCTGCAAATCCTTGATTTACACACAAGGAGTTTTCCAGGAGGTTTATCTGTGTGTAGCTTCTGAGTCTGAATGATCCTGCTGTTGCCCATTGCTAGAGGTCCCAGAGTGCTGGGACCTACAGCAGTGTATCAGCCTTCCCTGCCTCTTCCCTCAAGCAATATGCCTCCTTTTGAAAATGTAGAGAGATTTTGGTGATTTTGGACTCAGACCCAGAGGTAGAAAATCCCTCCTACAGGTTTTTTGTGTTTCCTGTGGAGCTCTTACTGCTTCCATTCAGGCTAGAAGCCCAGCAGGACTCCCTCACGTTGCCTAATGGGATTTTTTCCACGATGGCCAGCCATTTGAACAAACAACTGCGAAAAATGATTTGGGAGGAGATGAAAACAGCATTTCATTTTTGAAAACGCCATCAAAGACTTGAGCAGGTTTAGTGGTTTAGGCAAAGGTTCTGGGTTATTCCTTCCTTGTTCTGAAACAATGTAGCTATCTCAATAAATTCACACTTGTTTATCACTGTGCATTTTAGGAGTTTAGCTTGCATAACATATGTGAAGAATACGCATGTAAATCTTTCATCTCTTCACAAGGGATTTATGAGCAGAGCTCCTGCGAAGTCTAATGGAAAGGTCTCATGGGAGTAGTCAACAGGCTTCAGCACTCTGGGGATGGGTGGAAAAGTGAAAACATCTTTGCTTTTCTGATGAGTTCATCCTGCAATTACTGCCTTGTTGTGAGTACCTGTGGAAAATGGCGTCTTAAACCTGCTTATGAGTTAAAGACTAACAATGAACTCAATCATTCTGGTCCAATAAACTCTAAACTCCCTTTCAAAAACTAGAAGAAACAAGTCCAGAGATACCATTCTGTTTCTTAGGTGTTGTATCTTGGGTTTTATTCTCAGATTTCTTTGCAGCTTTGGGAATGCCATCAGACAGCCAGAGCTGTGTGGGGTTTGGGAAAATTTCCTCTTTCTTTGCCTCCAAGATATATGTCCCAGTTTGGTTTCTTCTGTGTAACTGAGGGCACTGCTAGGGAGGGGGCTGAGGTTGGCAAAGGTGGCACGAGAGCAAGGAGCCTGAATCTGTGGAAGCAACCATGGCTTAGCAGTTTGGATGCAGATAGTATCTACTTTAGTAAGGCCTTTGACACTGTTCCCCACAGCACCCTCCTGGAGAAACTAGCTGCCCATGGTTTGGATGGGTGTACTCTTTGCTGGATAAAGAACTGACTGAATGGCTGAGCGCAGAGAGTGATGGTGAATGGAGTTAAATCCAGCTGGTGGCCAGTCACAAGTTGTGTTCCCCAGGGCTCGGTGTTGGGGCCAGATCTCTTTAATATCTTTATCAGTGATCTGGATGAGGGGATTGAGTGTGCCCTCAGTAAGTTTGCAGGTGACACCAAGCTGGGTAGGAGTGTCAGTCTGCTTGAGGGTAGGAAGGCTCTGCAGAGGGATCTGGACAGACTGGATCAATGGGCCGAGGCCAACTGTATGAAGTTCAACAAGGCCCAATGGCGGGTCCTGCACTTGGGTCACAACAACCCCATGCAACGCGATGGTCTTGGGGAGGAGTGGCTGGAAAGCTGCCCGGCGGAAAAGGACCTGGGGGTGCTGGTCGACAGCTGGCTGAACGTGAGCCAGCAGTGTGCCTAGGTGGCCAAGAAGATCAATGGCATCCTGGCTTGTATTAGGAATAGGGTGGCCAACAGGTGTAGGGAGATGATCGTGCCCCTGTACTCGGCACTGGTGAGGCCGCACCTGGAGTACAGTGTTTGATTTTGGGCCCCTCACTACAAGAAAGACATCGAGTTTCTGGAGCGTGTCCAGAGAAGGGCAACGAGGCTGGTGAGGGGTCTAGAGAACAAGTCTTATAAGGAATGGCTGAGGGAGCTAGGGCTGTTTAGTCAGGAGAAGAGGAGGCTGAGGGGGGACCTTGTTGCTCTCTGCAGCTACCTGAAAGGAGGTTGTAGTGACGCAGGTGTTGGTCTCTTCTCCCAGGTAACTAGCGATAGAATGAGAGGCAATGGCCTCAAGTTGCGTCAGGGGAGGTTTAGATTAGATATTAGGAAAAATTTCTTTACTGAAAGAGTGGTCAGACATTGGAACAGGCTGTCCAAGGAGATGGTTGAGTCACCATCGCTGGAGGTGTTTAAAAAACGATTAGATATGGTACTTCAGGATATGGTTTAGTAGGCTTGGTGGTTTTGGGCGGATGGTTGGGCTTGATAATCTTAGAGGTCTTTTCCAACCTATGATTCTATGATTTTCCTCCCCTTCTAGTACCCAGTGGACCTCCCAAGCTTCTCTGCAAACAGTGGCTGCTGAAGAGAGAATTTGGTCCCTCCTTAACCATTGCCTTTTTTAGCAAAACTGTGTACCCTTTGTCCAGCTGTGTCTAATTCTTGGCAGGCTTTGTACTAGATTTTGATTTGGATATTAGTTTGCCTGTGGTCAGACTGTGTTGAGAACTGTTTATAGGTGCTGATTAATACATGGCACATGTGCAGCCTCGATTACCATATGAATATTTACTTCATGCGGCCTGTGATTGCTGTGGAGTAGTGGCAAGAGACTGTGAAAGGGTAAATTGCGCAAATAACAATGAGGCTGTATTTATCTCAGACCCACAAGCTTTTAGGGCTTGCAGTAAATTTGCTGCAATAAATAACCCAGGCTTCTGCTTGGAGTGTGCGTGTATTCCCCATTTTGTCACGTGCATGCCTCGTCCACCCCCCCTCCACTGGGGACACGCATGATCCCATCCCATCCTGGCCAGGCCTAGAAAATAGCAAACCTGCTTCAGGCCTTGTTAGTGCCACCCCAGTGTCCATCCCACAAGCAGGAGCTTACCACGGTTCCTGGGACTGAAGTTGGTGCTCAGGTGTTTGGAGTAAAGAGTTTAGGTGCGTGGCTGGACTGAGTAGGGATAAAGAGCAGCACTTGCTTAACTGAGGAGCTGTCTGTTGATAACTTTTTTTGTGAAGCTCTGAGTTGTTTTCTCTGACACTTTAATTGTGAAACAGAAATCTCTAGGCTTTGAACAATGTCTTTTTTGGGAGATCATTGTGCCCCCAAGGGCACACATGTTCCAGATTTGCCTTGGGAGAAGAACATGTGAAAGAAAAGTGCAATATTTACAAATGTGATTAGAAATGATTTCACAAGTCCAAAGAAAACTTCTTGAAGAATCCCTTGATGAAAATCCTGTTCTTCCAAGCTGGGACACGAGGGGCTGTTGCCAGGCTGTTGAGAACGAAGTCCTGCAGTTCTGGACAGTTGAGTCTCTGGCGTTGCCACTCATCTGAGCCATTAACATTTTCACAGAGCAAGAAATTAGGGTAAAGTATCAAGTTTTGTGTGACATCTGGTAGGTGGTACCTATCCATGCCTCAGCTCTTGTCTTGCAGCCAAGAGTGAAATTGCTTGAGGCTGCCAAGGCTTTGATGGAAGAGGAGTATCTCAAGTGCTCTCATGTTTGCTGCAGGTTCAGTGCATGAACAGAGACAGCAATTACATGCTAACTGGCATGCAGGAGCTGTCCTGGCCCCAACCTGGATCCAGCATCCTTAGGTCTTTTGTAATCTGGATGCTGACAGGTTGAATCCCTTTGAGAGCAACAATTCCCAGCAGGTTCATACTCAAGCAAGAAAATGAGAGAAAAAATTCTCCAAGGGCATCATCTCCACCTGAGGACCATACTAACCCTGGAAGCCTTCCTGCTTCCATGGGAAGAAAGAGACCTTGTAACTGGGTGGTGTTTTGGATGTTCTGCACATGTTTAGGACCCATCACCTGCTCCCCTCAGATCCCCTTCAGTACAGGGGTCAGTTCGTGTGAGAAGCTGAAGACTCTGGAGGCGTCTGTGATCCTTTGTCCCACGGTCTCTCAGGTGCAGATGGGTGGATATGGCACATGCACCATCCCCAAAACTGTAGCAGATGTTCCTGGCCCCAGACACACTGCGTAACCGCATACTGACAGGTGGGGTGTAGATGTGCACAATGTATCTTGAAAAACACCACTCAGCTGAAATAAATATGTTTTCCCCAATCATGAGACAACATCTATCATTGCCTCCTAATTGTGTATTTATTGTAGTTAAATACTTTATATCGTGCTTTCCCACACACTTGTCTACTGCAAGGCTGTGATTTCATCCAATCTGACAAGCTAAACAGGGGTAAGACTGTCTTTTACTTGGCTGGGAAACCCAGAAAACCCTGTCGTAATGACTGTGATTCTGTAGCCAGTGATTTTGCCTCAGGTCTTGAGAGACCCCATCATCTGAGCACCATGGGGGAAGAGCTCTGCTGCTGCAGGTCCTGAGATAAAAGCTCTTATGGCCATTTTTGGCACAATTTGTGAGAGGGCGATTCTTATGCCAAAAGGAATTACCCTAGAAATATAAGTGCGTCATCATGCAGCTGTAATTGTATGTTTCACCTCTCCACATAGATTTAATTTGATTTTTTTTTTTTTTAATATGTGCATTGTATCCTAAGTGTGCAGTATTGCTACTTGCGGCTGAAAAAGCTACAGCAGTTTGGTGGATAAAATGTTTCCTAAATCTAGTGGGCTCATCTGCGTGGTGGCTGTAGGTGCTTGATGTGATAGAGCTTGTAGTGTGTAAGTAGATGTTCAAGTGCCAAACGCTGTTATTGCTGCTATTACCTTTGCAGATCACTAAAAAGCAGTGTTGCTGGAGTGGGGCTCTTCGACTCGGGTTTACTTCCAAGGATCCATCGAGGATTAACCCTGACACTCTGCCGAAGTATGCGTGCCCTGACTTGGTTTCCCAAAGTGGTTTTTGGGCCAAGGCTCTGCCAGAAGAGTTCGCGAACGAGGGAAACATCATAGCCTTCTGGGTGGACAAGAAGGGACGAGTTTTCTATCGGGTGAACGACTCTGCTGCAATGCTCTTCTTCAGCGGGGTGAGGACGGCAGAGCCCCTCTGGGCTTTGATCGACGTCTACGGACTCACCCGTGGAGTGCAGCTCTTAGGTGAGTACCTGGGTCCAAAAGCACAGGGATGATGCTGAGCTGTCGCTGGCGAAGGGCCAGCTTGAGGCTGTCTGTCCCCCTCGCTGTGCTGGGACAGGCGCAGGGAAACGGCTGTTGTTCCTCCCCAGAGCATCTCACGACCTCAGCCTGGATGAGTGGGTGTTTGAAACTTAGCACGTAAATATAACATGAGTGGGAGGCGGGAAACAACTGCTACAGTATAGCACTAGAAGCCATCTGTAAAGAAGTGGATTTCAGCTCAGAGGTGTTGCTCTATCAGAGCATAGTCTAGAGTGTGGCATATACCTTGTAAAACTTTCTTTTTATCTCATCTGCTGCTTTCCGCATGCCAAAGTGGGGAAGTGCATCTTATGTGTTATGAATAAATCCTTCCTGGATAGCACTATTCTGATTTTCTGGATGGTTTAGTGAGCAGATTTGAAATCTTCCAGATTACCTGGAAGACGCTGTGACTGGTTTTGCCAGGATGTTGCTTTCACAGAGGAGCTTGATTTGTCCTCTGGAGCCTGAAGGTTGGATATACAGTTGTGGTTGAGGACAAGGAGCACTGAGTGCCTGTGTCTGCTACCATTCCCAGCTGAAATGGAGATACTTTGGCATTCATGAGGACTCAGTCTAGCCCCAAATGTGCAGGCTGTCGAGGTTTGGGCTATTTGAGTTTATACATCCCAGAATAACTGAAAAGAGCCTCCAAGGACCCAACTTAAGGGGCAGCTAGGTTGCTGGGGGACTAGAAGTGTCAGCATGCAGCCTTTGAATTGATTTTGCCAATTGGTCGGGGGGGACAAATCACAGCACATCTCCATGTAGCAGTAGTTTCATGGATCTTGTTTTCACCATGGAAAAGATTGGATGGTCCCTGCTGACCTTCACGAGCTGAAATTCCTTCTGAAGATGAGATGATCTTGCTAAGCTGAGCGAGATTCTGGTTTTTTCCTGTCATGCAGTCTGATAATCTCTGTTAAAATGACATCTTCACACTATATATCAAAAACTTTGAAGCCCCTTTCTGACAGTTCTGCCTCCTTTCTGCATGCTTGCTGTATTAAAAAATGCGATGGCAGAACTGCCTGTAGCAACCTACATGGCAGGGAAAAGGGATGTGGGTTCAGGAGGTGAAGAAATGGGACTGATCTCTTCTTGCTGCAAAAACTACCAGCCCAAGATTGCACAAGGCAGAGGAATTAAAGAATTTCTCAGCAGCTTTTTGTTTTCTTTTAGGAGCAGAAAGATTTATCTTCTGTTGTGAATCAGCTTGAATCGGAACCATTAGGCAACTGTTTGTAGGCCAAGGTGGTGAGATGTGAAATGGGATCTAGAATATGGGCAAATGTCAGGCCAAGGGTTCATAGGAAGAGCTTACAAATGACTCCAACTTCTCTGGCTGTTCTTGTGAGATTTGGCACCCCAGGACTCCACTACCTGATTAATGAGGGCCCATAACTCTGGATTATGTGTTTCCTTTCAAAACACCCGAGAAATCATTTCCTATCCATCATCCGCCCCTGCAGTGTCCTAGCATCTTCCACATCCCCTTTCACAAGGAAAATATGACTCATGCCAGCTCCTGACTTGCCTCTAGCCTAACAGGCTCCGGATTCTCTAGTGGGTATAATGTCCCTGAGTGAAGTGGGCAGCTTCTGAGTTTACGCTGTTGGCGTGGAGCTCAGATACATATTTATAGCTCGTTCCAGCAGCCTTCAGCAGGTTTTGAGCCTAGAAACTGTGCTGAAACATCTTTGACTTGAGTCCTCTCTATCTGCATTCATTATTACACAGCACTAAAAGTCAGAGCAGGGAAGTCATTGGCTGTGTTGCCTCTGGATCCTATAGACATATCCACTGCAATGCTCTGCATGCCTGTTTTACTGTAGCAGACCACACATACAGTACAGGACAACTTGCCAAAAACTCCTGGGACTTGACAAATGATTTTCATAGCTTAGCTGCAAACATATGGTCAAATTCAGCCTGGTATGGCATGCAGGGCATCTGATGGAGGCTGGGGATGCTGGAGTGGTGTGTTGAACAGAAGAGCCTAGCATTTCAGATTCCACTTCAGAGATTTATTTCCCCCCTGCAACGCCAAACATCTTCCTTGTTCTTGAGTCTCACTATTTTCCCAGTGACTGTAGGGTTGCACCTCTGCACTGCCTGCATTTGCTTTTGTGTGTATTTCGTCCAAGAATCCGATGAAAAGCTCTACCATTTCTAGTGGCGGTCTTTCTGTTTATCGCAGAATTATCCACCCCACCTACTCCCCATAACATAACTTCACTTCCAGAATCAGACTTGCCCAAAGGAAAGACATGCAGCAGTAAGTCTTGTGTTACTGCAAGATCCCAGCTCTGCAGGGGAGTGCACAGTGTGTATTTATGTCCCTAGAAGTCACAACTTCCAAAATTTCCTATTTTTATTTCTCTTATCTGTGTTGTAATAGCAGTTCCAGCCAAAAGAAGGGACCCAGTAAAGCAAGGCAATGACCAAGTCTAGTGACATGGTTCCTGCCTTACAGATTCAATAGAGAGAGACTTTAACAAAAGGGGGCCCAAAGCCTGGGAGAATTAAATGATTTGCCAGAGGTTATACAGCAGTGTCACTCGATTCAGGGATGCCATCAGCCCTGTTGACCAGCTCAGTCCTGCCTCTCTCTCTATCAGCTTCACAGGCACTGCAAAACACTCTGGCATCACTAGATTGCGCCTGTGCATGAAAAAGAAACAGCTAGTTTGTACCTTCTCATTTCCTTCTGCCTATGGCTTTACCGGTAGCATCAGCCTTACTGACCATTAGCCACATGTCATTACTGCTGTCGATGCACAGGTTTGTGTGGCTGTCGCAGCAGTTTCTGGGACCGACTGCCCTTGCTGTGTATTCAGAAGCAGAGCCCTTTAAGCAGCTTCTTTGCCTTCTTGATTTTGTTCTGAAACACATAAAAAGGGCTTGCATGGTCCATTGTGTCTCAGCTGAGGGGAGGCCAGGAGCTGAGTTTGCACCACGTCTTGCCTGTCACTGTCAAAATGAGAGACTGGCTTAACTCCACCTCGAAGGTGGCTTCAGCGGTGAGGATCACAGTGCTCACACGTTCGGTCGCAGGTGGGAGGCTGCTCCTTGCTCTCCTCGCCTCTACCTGTGTTATAGAGATGAAAAGGCTTAAATTCACCCAGGTATCGGGTGCTCCTCTGACCACAAGGTCTCAGCCAGTTTCCTGTCGCTGTGTAAAAAAGACCCTCATAGGGGAGGCTGGTGCAGTCGAGTGCATGCATCTTCTGTGTTTTAGGGCAGGAGTTTCAGCATAGATACAGGCTTACATGACCTGTAAACATACCCTTATACAGTGACTCTCCTGCCGACATGCTCAGCTTGCAGGCAGGATGGTTTACAGCTCGGCTTCCCTTTTTGGGCAGCTAGTTTTGCACAAGTGCACTTTTACATTCCAGGATAATTTAAAGTAATATTTACTAGAAATGTGGCTTAGCCTTATGTTATCACTTCAACATACGCACATGCTCATTCACACTTCAAAAAGAGTCCGAGAAAAATGGAATATAAGCAATCTGCTGCCTCACTGCTGTAATAAAGCATCAAAAAAGAAAAGAAACGGAGCAGCTGTTTAAATCCTGGGGTCTTCAGAGCCCTGGAGGAAGGATGGCAGCTCATGGGAACCAAATGGTGTTGTCTCACATTAGCCTGCTTCTTTGAAGCACTTGGCTGGTGAGTGCGGCAGAGCCGAAGAAATGTTCATGTACGCTTTCTGTGGACTCAGCGCTGGACAGCAAGGGTGGCAGCTTTCTTCCATGATGTGTAAGTTAAAGCATAACGCGTGTCTTCAGCATTTTGCTGTACCTTTGGGTGGGGAATTCCAGGTTTGCCTGCTGTATGGTGCCTTTTTGAAATTTTTGCCATTTTTTTGGCAGTGATACCGTAGCACAGGATTACAGAATGGTTAAGATTGGAAAGGACCTATGAAGATCATCTAGTTCCAAGCATTTAGTGTCTTTTCTTTCAAAACATGATAAATATGCCCCAAAAGTATGGAAAAATGGGACTGCAAAGAAATTATGATTTCAGCATATGGGCCCTGCCCTGCATTTCCAGTGGGGCAACGTGAGGAATGATCTGTTCATTTTCCTTAGTCCCATTTGTTACCAGTATGATCAGCAACCAAACTGCTTTATTCTTTATTACTCCATTCACGCTCTTCTTCCATCCATCTGTCTTTTCATTCATGCAGTATTTCAAAGTAGTCTTAGTCTTTTACCAGCACAGTCTTGGAAAGCCAAGGTTAATTGTATTTAGACGGGCACACTGAGAGGCACTTGTTGAAAACACAGCTTCACCACCTCCTGGAAAAATAAATATGTGAAAAACTAGCAAGACCTTGCAAACTGGGAAAATTTTAAATGCACATGTGTTAAATGTACATGTCTTAAATTTACCTGAAGTAGAAACAGTATAAATATATACTTCAGTCATAAATATATATACAGATTCTAGTAGAATGAACTGGCAGTGCTGTATATTGTATTAGATAGTTGGGAAATCTTTTCTTTCTTCAGATCCCCTTCCTATCTTCTTAATACTTCACATTTGCAAAGTATCAAAAGTCAAAATATGAGCTGATCATGGATGGAAGTGTACCCATCTTGGGACTCAAGCTAGTGTATATTTGACAAAGAAAGTTGTACTTTTTGTAGGGAAGGAAGGAAACAGGTTTTTCTTTCTTTACCCATGTCAGTTCTTGGGTAAATTGAATCTCTAGCTCCAGGGCACCTTTAGAAGAAACATTAAATAAGAAGAAACATTAAATAAGCCGCAAACAAGGTGGATTTATGGGCAAATTTCAGGTGTGAATGGTGTAAGACTGATGATAAATCTAATTTATCACACGCATCTGCAATTTTACCATGTGGTTATTACTATTTTATTTTCCAAGTGCAAAACTTATTTTCCATTGCCCACAGGAATACATTTCTGTTGCTATTCTGACACGTGCAAATAAGCAGACTGATCTGCCGAGAGTGCTTCACATGAAACAAAATGGGATAATCAAGTATGACTGCAGTGTATTTTTATAGTGTATTGTTGAAAGTGGAAGCTATAAACTATTTACCCTCTCTGTGGAAGTCTGTGACAATCTGATGGAAAAAGAACAATATGTGTTTAAACAGAGTCCTACTTAATGAAGGCAAGATATACACAACCTGCAAACAGTAAGTTGTCATTGTTTTTCTGCATCTCCTAAGGAGAGAGAGAATCTAAATTGCTCATAAAGTTTTATTGTCTGTAGCTGTTGTCTCTATGGCAGCTGCAGGAAGCTCTCTAGCACGGCTAAAAATGTGAAAACAGTTTCATAAATAACTGATCTCTTGCCATTTTAGTTAGTCACTGCTTTGCTGTAGCATCTCTGGAGGGACGTGTTTTTCCAGATGCGATAGGTACCTGAAAGTTACCAAACAGCCTCTTGTGCCTGAAGGTCCGTCTGTTCTCCAGGTCCGTCTGTCTTGCTTATGATGATGAGGCTGCTGGAGACAGCACTTTCAAGCAAGCCAGAGCTCGTCTTGGCCTCGTGAACACAGTGGCTTTTTTTCCTTTTCTTTGCATTTGATTGTTAACGGGAGAATTTGTGTCCATGAGCCTGGGCTGGCACCTGCCCCTCGGCTGCATCTGCCCCGGGGAGGGGAGGCAGCATCCGAGTAAGTCAGACCAGCCAGATGCCAAGTAAAATGCAGTCCCTGAGCAATCAGCATTTCAGACTTCAGTGGGTGTTGATGGGGTGCTGAATTGCGAAATTGGACGCAGGCTGTGTGCACGTTATGTATATCTTATCAGCGCTGCTCGTTCATACGTTTGTATGCGTTGCTTTGAGCTGAACCACCTCTGCCATAGCAGGACTGCTCGTGAAGCTGAAGCGTGGCTACAGGTGAACAGAAAGGGCAATATTCTGGCACATAATGTGCTCTCGGGGGTATGTACGTGATCCAAAATTGTATCTGCATTTGCTTCGGGAGGGTCTGCAAGTGAACCGGGGTAGAAATAAACTTCAGAGGGATTGATCTGGCTATTATTGCCCAGACTGAGAAAAATGAAGACTGTAACAAGACAGAAGACCGCTGGAAATATAAATTATGTGCTTTATCAAATTCCTTTATTTCTGGTAAGCTGCAAGATTGTTCCTAACCCAGGCGAGAAGGGCTGTACAACAGTAATTTCCATGTTGCCCAAAAATGCCCAAGGAAATGTGAAAACTCTGACAGTTCTAAGTGGTGTTTACATAATGGGTATGTGTACGCTGTAGGTCAGATGCTGACGCTGGTAAGATAGGCCCCCGTGTTGAAAAAAAAAAAGATGCCTTCAATTAAATATCTGTTCTGATGATTGATTTGGGTGTTACTTTAAGGATGTAAATATTGCTGGTTTACACTAAGAAGTTTGTCTTGCCTTTGCTCAGTGTGGTTATTTTTTAGCAGAAGCGTGTAACCCGTAGTCTGGAAACAGTGATTCCAGTTAATAGGGTTTTGACCTTCTTTTGCTTCTACTAAAGGTATAAACTATTGGAATAATTGAATATGTGTTGAGTTTGTTACACAGCTAGAGTTAGTTACAGAAGTTTCTAGTATAGACAGGACCTTAGAGAATAATAATACACCACTAATGGAGCAGTGTAATCTTTTGAGAAACATTTCAGCGAGTTCCTTATGTTAGCAGGAGTTTGGTGTTTTGATTTAAACCATTAGGATAGGCTATCTTTGTTGTTTTTTCAGAAAAATATATTCTGTTAACTGATACTTAATGCCACATACAATTGTATTTTCCTTAGTTTGTCGTGGTTCCTATTATAATTCTGTTAAGTAATAAGTGTCTTTAAAAAGAGAGGTGGAGAGAGTATGTTGGTACAGAGACTTAATCTTTGCAGCTTTTTCTTAACACCTGCCTCCAAAATATTTGTCAAAATAGCTTAAACTGTACAAACCTTGGGCTGTAATGCTGACAGCTAATTCATCCTCATTCATAAAGCTATAGCTTGACAAAAATAGTATGCGTTCACTCCAGTGTAAGACAGTTGGAGCTGGAGGTAAATTTTGGATGTAAACTTGAGTAGATACTCTGGTAAAAGTATAACAATTTATTGTGCTAATCTTGCAATTCCAGCTGTTCCAGCTGTAGAGGCCCATTCCCCTAAGCCTGTATGACAGATGACAGCTAAGCATTGCTTATATGATAAAACTAAACACTGGGTCTGTACAGTATGTCTCTGCTGGCAGGAGATAGCACTTTGTCATTTCAACATCTAATTGGTATCACAGCTGCTGAATATGCAGTTTACTGTACAGAGGATATGATTTTGTTATCCCTGTAGGTGTCGGGGTTGTTAAAAAAGTTTGACACCTTTAATAAAATTAAATTGGCTTTTCAATCCATACCAGCAACAGAGCTAAAAATGGGATTGCTTTGTACTCTCCAGTCTCCATTTGTTTTTCCAAGCTGTATAAGCAGAACTGTTCTTGCGCTCAGTCTGGAAATGCTTACCTATAGCCTAAATCTACTCTCAGTTTTACCAGTTTAAACTTGGAGTCACCTGTGGGGTTGCTCTCGTTTTACACTGTGAGCTGAATCTAGCCCTGTGTTTTTGCTCAACTGTCACTTCTCTTTGACCAAAGACTGAGCAGCAGAAGCTCCTCCTGACCTTGCCTGGCCTGTCCCCAAAAAAAAACAAAGCAGTTTTAACTGAGGGAACCTGTGCCATCTGAGCCAGGAACTCTCCTTCCGTACACCCTTGTCCAGGCCAGGAGAATCCAGGCTAGAAGAAATGAGCCTCTCGGGGTCTCTATAACTGTAACTGTTTACAAGTGGCTGGAAGATGGCAAAAATGCAAGTGGTGTCATCTGCTTGTGCAGACTCAGAAGATCTTTCGTTAGTGACTCGGGCCTGCTCTCACGGAAAACTGTTCTCCCAGCGCTGACAGACTGGTGCTGCAATGCCTAGCCCAGTCAAGTACGCAGTGCTGCCTGCCACAGCGTTAAACCCTCACCAAACCATGCGATCAATGTCACTGTTGCTAAATCATGGTACGTTCTCACATCAAAAAGTTGTTGTCCATGTGTGATACATGAAAGCGTGCCTGATACTTGCTACCGGTAACTGGCCTTAGACACTAGGTTTCACACTGACTCATGATGCCAGTACATGGGCTAGAATGACCTATTTGTTCACTTATGCTGAAGAAACGAATTGGTTTTGGTTTCATAGGCGGAAATAGCCTCTCTGTTCACTAGCTGTATGTGACCCTTTTCTGACATGTATGAAATGCAATTCGTACGACTGTTTGTACAAACAGTGCACTGCAACTTTGGGGTTGTCTAGGTAGAGGTGAGTCAAATGAAAGAATTTCTTATAAGTAACATTTTTGGTGATGCTTCCAGGGCAGGCAAATGCAAAGGCGTCACCAGTGCTCTGGGGCAGGGGTTGGGGAGAATGGGAGCGTGCATGGCGGCGGGATCCCTGGGCTGCCCCACGTGCGTGTATGCTCTTCCCTGCAAATCTGTGGTGCCCCATGCTGGAGGCAGAGCCTGGGGCCAAGTGAGCCCTTGGTCTTGCACCACTCTTCTTCTGTCCTCGGCTTGCGGCAGTCTTGTTCCTAGTCCTGGCCTTAGCTTGTGACACGCACACTGGGTTACTGAAGGTCCACTGAAAACAGTGTCCTGTTTCTGACAACAGCCGGCATCTCTAGGTCCTCCTTGGAAAAAAATTCTGCAAACGCAGGTGTTATTTTCTCCTGCGTTTCATCTTTAGTCATGCTGAGCTACTGCCTCTGTTCTCCAAAATATACTACCTGCATTGAGTCAATTCCCGGTTCCAGTGCAGAGGCTCTGCTTACGATGCAGCTGATCCTGCAAGCTGCTGTGCTCAGTGAGATGCTGGGCTCCTCTCTCCTGCTCAGGTGTTTAGGGAAATCTGGATCTTACATTCTTCTATCACGCTCTTTTAATCATGTTTTCATAATATGTTTTTCTGACAGTATTACATGTTTCCCCTATGTTGTGGCATTTAGTGAAAATATCATCCCTTGTACTGACGTGCACTAGGTAAGTGTTTCTTCATATTATAATGAGAATTATAGCAGGGTACTGTTGGCAGAGCTTTTCAAAATTTATAAAAAGCATTTCCATGTATACAGCCTAGAACTGTATGTCCAGTCACTTACAGGTTTTGATTCTCATGCATCAGCGTTATTTCAGTGTTGAAGGGCTTCACAGAAATATTTTAACAGAGATTTCCATTCCATCTGCTCCTATTGGATTTTGAAGTTAAACTTACTTGGGTTTGGTAAATTTTTAGTTTGTAGCTAGGTATAAAAGATTGATAAATCAGATTGCTGGCCACCGAATCAAATCTTGTGTCACTGGCTACGGCTGGTATGTTTAAGAAGATGAAGGTCTCTTGTGATGCATCTGGCCACCGGTGTGACCCTTCACAGACAATTGATTCCAGGAGAAAAAATGTTTAATTGCTCTATCTTCTTTTAAGAGGATAAAGACCACTCCAGGGAAAAAGCCTTTAGAATCCAATAATCCTATTCCCATGTTGGTACCATGCCAATAAATACTGCACCACTTGGGTGGAAAGATCTGAAGCTTCCAAAATCTCTTAATGTGGAGGGTTCCCTCTTCCTCTGCACACCTGAGTCCGGAGGATCACAGCACCTCAGAGCTGTGTAAGTGTTCACTTGAAACCGAGAGACTGATGATGATTTGATCAATGTGTTTCCATAGACATTTACATTTCCTCCTCATTCTGCTGTGGTGTTTCCTCGGTTGTTTTTCTTTGCTCTCTTTGGTGTCTGTGGGCAGCAGCTATCACCCTCCTGAGCCTTTCACAGGTGTCAGCAGACTGCTCTGTTATCCCAGCGTGGCTTGTGTGAAAGCATCTTTTTGACAAAAACACTGGTCCTTTTGGTTTCTGCTCCTGTTTCTAGGGCTGGCTGGTTCTAGCTGGATCTGATTCAATGACTCCAAACAGTGGAGTATACTCATGTCTGAGATGAGCTTTGACGTTGCCTGCATTTGTCAAAACACTTTTTATTGCTTCGTTCCTAACATGGTAGAGTCTGCAGATCTCGACTGTAATGCTGCTCAGCTGGGTGGAAGGAAATTGGCCTCATGCTGAAGGTCGGTGCTAGAAACAGTTGGAAAGAAAACTGAACTGATGGAGAATTTCACTGCCGAGCTGCAGGGGCTGGCAATTTCAGCTCAACCTAATTGGCTGACTCAAGAGAAATATGTAAATAATTTGGTTTTAGGCCATAATCACTATTATGACTATTTGTATGGTGATTTCTAGTGCTTCAGGTTTGGATGCGAGACCTAGAATACCAGTGCTCCATAATAATCAGGTGAGCTCCAAAGCGTCGAAGTAACAAGCTCCTGGTGAGGCAGGGGGTGCTTTACCTTGGCGGGCTAATGGATGGAAGCTGATGGAGGAGAAATGCAAGCGGGAAGTGAAATACCGTGTTTTAAGGGTACATAGTTCCCAACTGGACGGTTTGCCTGTTCTCAGTTGCTCAGAAAAGAAGACTGCATAGGCTGCAGGGCCTGAATTCAACAGGATGGTTAACGACTTACCCGCCTCTTGCACTTACGTAGTTGTATCTGCTGTGCCAGAAATCAGGTATATGCTTGAGTTAAGTCTGTTAATTCGCATTCCTAAAGATAGCTGTGTGCTTAAGTGCTTTGCTGGATTTTTTGCTCCACCATCTGCTTGTTACTGGGTTCTGTGCGGGCCTTGCTAGGCCAAAATCAGTGGTCTGTGGTTAATCAGTAACTGATGGTTATGCAGGGATCAGACTCTGTGCTTAATGGTTCTTCTGAGGGATCAGACTCTGTGCTTAATGGTTTTTCTGAGAGGCAAAGACTCTTACAGGAGAGGAGGAGGAGGAGAGAGATAGCACGAGCGGGTGGGGCTGGAATGCACTGCTGAAGCTAGAGGGGAGGTGGAGAGGTTTCCTCCCAGCAATGCTTGCTGTTCTTGGAAAACATGGCTAGTTTCTGTGCAGGAAGGTTTAAGAAGGGGTCCAGAAGCATGAGGAGGGCAGGAAGATGAAAGCATGGAAACAGGGTGAACTGCTGTCTGAAAGCGATGGAAGGAGGACAGGTTTGGCGGAGAGATCAGGTTATATTGATGGGGAAGGCAAGAACAACCCAGTGACCAAGACACCATCCCTTTCCTGTCTGGTTTATTCATTCATGCAAGGTCCAGTTTACACTTGTAAATCATCACTGGCTAATTTTGACTTTGTGTTGCTAATTCATAACCTATAGGCTTTGGTGTCACATTCCCCCCCCCCCCCCCCCCCCCCCCCCCCGACTTATCTGGACAGCACAAGGTGTTAGGTATGTTTGGACCATTTTGCATGGGTCACTGTGGATGCCTGGCCATACTACTGACACTCTCTATCAAAGGGATCATGAAGATACAGGAGAAAAATGACACATGGGGAAATATCTGAGTCAGATGCGTTTCCTACGTCCCAAATTACATTGGTGGCTTTTTGTTCTGCTCTTGATAACACCTATTCCTCTTTGTGGTTCCAATGGTTCTTTTCATCATGTAGTTAATTTATTATAGAAGTCTTCTGCTAATAACAAATGTTGACAGATCTATCAAAGAGGTGTTTTGGGTGAAGGCGAGGAGGCTGTGTGAGGAGAGAGGAGATACTCTTTTGTTTGTCAGTGCTTTGCGGTGGGGATTTCACACTCCTCAGTCTGTGTCTGTGGTCTTGGTTGCCAGATTAACTCCTGTCTGTTGAGTTGCACTTTAGAGTCTAATCTACCACTTAATAGCATCTCTGGCCTTTTTTATTGAGGAAAACACCTCTCTGAAATAGGTACTGAGTGCAGTATTTTCCTGCAGAGGGTTTAGTTACAATGGACAACCTAGAAAATGAATGCAAATTGCTTGCAAATGTGGTGTTAAAAAGAACTAGTTATGCCAACCTGAATAATTTCTATGGGCAAGCACTTGGAATTGAAATAGCCTGACTTAGGTTTAGCTAGAATCAGAGTGAGCTCAGCTGACATTTGATTTACCTTAAGAGTTTGCTGGCAACCACAAAAGTGAGAAAAAAAATCTTAGCCCCTCTCTGAGATGGGAACAGGGGCAGGTGGTGGCAACTGCACAAGCACAGGCAGACATCTCTCCCTAGCTTTGGCAGAAGGGTGAAAACCAGCAGTGAATGACAGCAGCTTCTCCAGCTGTTCTGGGTAGACCTAAAGACAACTTCACCATCACTCCTGGAGATGTTTCACTGTTGGTTATTTTGACATAAGCGTTGTCTGGGGGATATTTGTAGCCAGCAGTCCCAGATGCTCACAACTGCTGTCCCCTCCTCAGGATGTTCCTACTGGCAGCGATTTGACCAAGCTATTATTTTATGGTATATTTAGTTCTTTTTTATCTTTCTTCACTGTCAGTCTCTCCAGCCCAATAATCATGTTTTCTTCTTTACCACAGCCTCCATATCCTGCTGTCATTCTAAAAATGCTTCTGTGATGTTAAATCTTTTCCAGTTATATGATGAGAATTAATTCATTCTGACACAGCCATGAAAATCTGATTCAATTCCTTTTTTTGGTATCTCAGTCACAGTCCTTGATCACAAATCAGCATGAGTCAGAATTTCCCAGGTTATTATTTCCTCAGAAAGGCTGATTGCAACCCTGTCTCCGTATTTAATATCCTTTTACTGGCTGCAGTGAAGCTGAGCAGGCAAGGCTGCAGTGATTCTGTTTGGAGACCTGTCTGTTTTTCTGTCATTTGATGCCACAGGTGGAAGAGAAGGTGACACCAAAGAAGATCCCAGACCAGTTTTAGTGTTGCAGTTTCCCATCATCAAGTAGTTGAGTCCATGCTGTCTCTACAGTGTGAAGATGACTGCAGAAGCTAGCAGCATTTCTTTCTCTGGAGACTAAGAAATCTTGGGTCACAGGTGGAGAGGGGACAGGTGGAGAGGTGACACAGTGGCTCTATCAGCTTGTGGCAGGACATGAGAATTTAGTAACGATTGTTTTCAGCCTGACCATGCTGTGCTGAGATCTTTCGCCAAAACAGACTGTCCTGAAGTGTTTCAGATAGGTTTTGAATCCTTTTGGGTTCAACTAGTTAAATGAGTAGCTGATCTGGATTAACTAAGAGTTCACCAGAATGAAAAATAAGTGGGAAGTACTCTCTTTGGGGCCCTTACCATTCATTTATTCTCTCCAATACATGTTTGTCTCTCAAATTTTATGTCTGGAGGGCAGGACCACATTGGCTGCCCATTCAAAGAGTGGAGTGCCGTCAGTCTGTTCTGCGTTGGGCTGTGTTGTGGCCAGGAGGGGTTTGGAGGCACGAGGAGGCTTCAATTCCCTGACAGAGAGCCTCTGGCCCTGGAAGCAAACACAGGAGGAAATCCTGCTTCCACTCGCCATTGTACCTCTCCTTATTCTGAAGGATGTGTTGTCCTAGCAGCAGCAGAAGGGGCTGCAGGAAGGGGCAAGCATTGCTTTTTGCAGGTCACGGGAGGCAGGCGAGGTCCCTGAGCCTGTCCCAGGGAGTTTGTCACTGCACAAATTCAATGCCCAGCTTGAGGACTAAGGAACTATTTCCATGTTTTCTATTGATTGCTGCAGTTTCCTTTTGTGGTTCTCTTGGGTTCTGCAAATAGGGAAGTAGTAGCTTTAATATCCACTTGGGTTTTTTGTTTGCTTGTTTGCTTCCTACCAAGCTCTAGGAATATTTTTTTCTTCCACATTAAAAGAGAAAAAAAAAATGCCCAGACAGAGATTGGTCCATTATTTTTATGAGGGAAGAATATTTATTAGGATTTAATTGTGCAGGAAAAGCAACCAAGCACTGCCTGCAGGGGAAAGCCTTTACACGCTGGTATGAGTACATCAGATCAATAATTAATGGTTAACAGGAAGGGACAAAAAGCCATCCTTAATTTTAGTGGTAAAGGATTAATCTCCTGATTCAGTCTGAGATTTCTCATCTTCCTGGGACAAATCATGCAAGTGTCTGCTTTCTGCAAGTGGAGATTCTGCTTTTCTTCCTGACAGGAGACTGTGGGTTTCAACTCCTTTTGAGTTATTGGACTCCTCATGTGTTAAAGTGGGCAATCCAGGCCCCCAGTCCAACAGAAGTGCCTTACCTTTAACCTCTGTGCCTTATGAGTGTGTTTCTGGCAGAGATGTGAGTTGCTGTTTCATGATTCAATTTTGTATTGAGTGGTGTATGCCAAAGGCTCTGCTGTGATGCTCCTACCAGGCTAAACACAACTGTTATTAAAGCCTAGGTGAGTGAACTCAATTACCCCTAAAATTTCCAAACAATTCTAGGTGTTATTGGTGAGGATAATTAGGAAAAGATGCTGGTACGCTGAGCGGAATGGGTGGCCTTTGTGAGGTTCATCCATTATTAAGCAGCCATGTAATTTCCCTTAAGTGACAAGCTGCAATTGCTTTTTTTTTTTAGGCCCAATTGTGTCTTCATGCTATGAGCAGAGATGAGACCCTCTCACCTGCATTGTTGTGAATCACCCATTTGGGAAATCGGGACACTGCAGGTTGGAGATACTGCCTGGGAGCTCTCTCAACACAGAGACACAATCAGTGCTGAATAAGCAAGAAATTAATTCTTCCTCCCCTTTCTCCTTTCCATATAAGAGTCAGGTTTGTTTTTGCTGGAGCTTTGCTTGAGTAAAGGCTGCCGTATGGAGCCAGTGTACGCTGTCAACCTTTGGCGTGTCAGAAGGCAGCTCGTGGTGGGGGCAAAAAGCCGCCTCTGCCGGCAGCGGTGTCTGCTGAGCGTGCCTGCAGGGTGGAGAGGGTCTGGGGGAGCTGAGTGCAGGGGTACCAGCCCTGCGTTAAGACAGTGGAAAACAATCTCCTCACAGATGAAACAAATGTAGTACTCTGATTTAATACAACCTAATAGTTGTGCTTCAAGTGACATATAATGAAGAAAGAATCAGTATATTCTTCTTTAAAAACAGAGTGATAGCATAATAAACATAACCCTATTGAACTCAAGGAAGCATAAGTCACTTGTAATTCAAAAGCATTATAAAAATTAATTATGATTCACTGACAAACTCTGTTTTACGGTTTGTGAAAACTTCTGATGTTTTGCTTTCAAAAAGGCATTTCTCTTAATGAAAGTTGTTGCGACTAGAGGGACTGGTAATGATCCAGGAGATAGCTGAGTGATGTTGCCTTTTTGAGGATCTCTACAGCTGTCATTTTCATAGGGTGAATAGTGATGCTTGGTCTTGGCAGAGGAGCTCCCATGGATCAGAGCTCCAGCAATTGGAAATGTTGTGTTTTGCAATACACCCCCATTCCCCTAAACCTACCATGATGTTGAATTCCATCCACTTAAAACACAGCCTATGTTTAACAATAATTTAAATCATTATCCTGCCTGTCAGCTCGGAGTTAAGG
Organism: Opisthocomus hoazin; assembly: GCF_030867145.1. Lineage (NCBI taxonomy): Eukaryota > Metazoa > Chordata > Aves > Opisthocomiformes > Opisthocomidae > Opisthocomus > Opisthocomus hoazin. The sequence continues at coordinate 66,154,976 of NC_134419.1, forward strand.
GGCTATGCAACTGCGATTCTCTGTTTAGAAACTGCCTGGAATAATAACTTTCAGATGTCTCAAATATGCACCACTTATCTGTAACATCTAAATACAAATGTCTCCCTGCTGAGCAAGCCCGGCACTGTTTACCTATTGTGTCCAAACCATTCCAGAGGTTTTGCTTGGTGTGGCGCGGAAGGCCCTATATCCGCAGCTCCGACAGTGCTGTCAGTGTGATGTTTTTCAACTCCTCCTCACCTTTAGGTGATTGTAGAGAAAGAAACAGCCTAAGCCTGGGGGTGACAAGTGAAGAATGTCCCTGCACGTGCATCCCCCCCTCCCGCCCCCATTCCAAGGGTAAAAGTGCATTGCGAGCAAGCCCCGCGCTCCTGCAGACGCGATGATGCTCGCGCCTCTGGGTCCCTGCCAGCCTGCTGTGAGATGATCCAAATGCTGAACCCCGCATGCCCTGGGCGCGCTGGGGCTGGGCAGTGTCGAGGCGCTGTCGCCAGCTTGGGGGGCCCCGGGCTCTTTTCTCTGCGTGCAGACCTCAGTGCGACCTGTCAAGTCTCGTTGAACGTCAGGCTCCGGAATTGGCTTGCACCGTATGCTCTCCCCGGCTACGGTGTGACGAAGATGTGTGGCGTGCAGCCGGACGGCTCCGCTGCGCCCAGGGAGCTGCCGTGCTGCAGGGGCGATAGGCTGTGGTGTGGGGCTGCCCCTGAGTCATCGGAGCAGGGAGAGCTGAAAAACTCCTCCTCTCCTTGCTGCAGCTGACCTGTGGCTTATGACAGGGGAGCCCCTGTGAGTTTTGGGCCCTCTCCCAAAGGTGTGGAGTGTCTCATGCCGTCCACGCCTGGAAAGAGAGGAGCTTCGTCCACAAAATTGGCACTGGTACCAAAGACCTCCGTGTGATACTCTACAACCTAATGGGATATGCTATGTCACCTCCAAATTTTCTAATGCATCCCGGGGAGTCCCATGCAGTGCTTGAGCTTTGTTTCCCCTAGGCACACAGAACACCCTTAGCTGGCGTGCACTGTCCTGATAAGGAGAAAAGAGAAGCATTTAACGCATCTTTGCATCATCTTTGGTCCCTCGGTGAGGTCTGAGTCACAGCTCTTACTCAGTATGTCAGATCTATGCAAATGTCACTGACTTTCTTCCTGTGTCTCTTATCCCTTTGCTCTGTTAACTGCTGGATTACCTGTTGTCCAGCCCCTGCAGCACTGCTGCCCTCCTCATTTTACACAACATCAGGTTGTCTGAAATGTATGTGTTGCGAGTATTGAAAATTGCGATTATTTTATTAGTTTTTATAGAAAGCATGAAAGTTAGACTGTTAGCAGGGGCCAGACTTGGTACCAAATTGTTTTACATGGCTGTGGTTATGGAAGCAAGCCTTCCCCCTTGTCCAGTTTGGAGAGCAGTTAGCACACGTGTGCCCTCCGCAGCCCCCGAGGGCTGCCACAAAGGAACGCTGCTGATCTTCTGCCTCTGCGGCCAGGTTGAGCCCGTGATAGTGTTTTTCAGGACAGCTGCAATTAGTGAAGTATACATAGCGTTGGTTGAGCTCAGAACATTTCTTCTTCTTCATCTTTCTTTTTTTAATGTAGGCTTCCTTGTAGAGATGTGACTTGGAGAGGAATCCTTTATAGCTTGCTCTCAGCCTGCGCAGGAAAGCAAATCGGTGAGGCTTGGTGTCTGATGGCTTCCTTCATGCAGCACACCTGCCTCCATGCACATGAATATACAGTCCAGGTTACTTGCTTGAAATGCATAGACTGTGTTTCTGTTCTTCAAGAAATACCCATCTGTTTGGATGTAGTAAGTCATGATTTTCTGGTGGTGGTGTTTCTGGACAGAAGAAACACCCTGGCACCCACCCAGCTTGCTGGAGCTGGCTGTCCCACCCACAGGTCCAACACAGTGATGCTCAGGGAGATGCTCTGCCTGGGGAGCCACATGGCTCTGCCGTGCTTTGGAATTGAGCTGCTCCGAGGCCACCTTCCCTCCATTCATCCTCCCACTTTGTGCGGTCAGGGGCTCCATCTTTATGGGCCAGACCTCACATATGCCAGTATCAGAGTGGTTGGGGATGGGAACGAGAGCAGCATGCAGGACCCACGGGCTCTCCGTCTTCAAGCCGTCTCCTCCTGCACGCTGACTCTTACACCAGTTAGAGTATCAGCATCGTCACCTCCTCAGCAGCTCTTCACTGACTTTCTCACCATCACCCATGCCAGAGGGGCTGGAGCAAGTTAGCACAGCAGAAAAATTTCATATGTTTAACCTGTTTATCCATCATTCTGCTGTGTATCTGCGCTGCTTGTGCATGACAGTTAAAAAAAAAAAGCTACCTGTATCACAGGGAATGTCACATTTACCAGACTTTCTCTGATAATGGTTTTCAGCTTGGCTGTGTATCTAGAAAAACAATTTGCAGGCACTGGGTTTGCCTTCATGCTGTTTGTTGCTCTAAATTTGTACTGGGTGTTTGCTGCCCCCACGGAGAGGAGGCTGAGGTCCAGGTTGCTGGCATCTCAGATGTCTTCAGCGAGAGATGACCAGTGACGTGTTTGTTCCCAAGTGGCATCCCGAGGTGACATGACAGAATGACAGACAGATGGTGTTAGGTTGCACAAGAAGCGCTGCTGGCCAAAATGATATAAGCAGCTAGTGTGAACCTGCGTGGTCAGGTCCAGACAGTCTCTGTAAGGAGTCAGGGCTATTTTCATCTACTGGGGGTGGGAACCGTTTGCTAGAATAAACGAAAGGTTCAAAGCTGAATTGAATCTCGACTCCTCCGAAACCCCCAGTGCTCTCCGATCTGGTGTTTTGATTACCTGAGCCCATTCTAAATGCTAGCTCAAGCGTCAAGCCCTCACATTTCCATTTAGCTGTTCCAGGAAAACAATTTTAATAGCTACGCAGCTATTCATCAGGATTAGGCCCTGCTGGACTGGTTTGGATACCATGCAAGCTAAGTGCAGTGTGGTCTGAGCTTAACTTGGAACATCCAGAGGCACCAAAAACATTTGCTTCAGTAAGTCAAGCATGTTCACCAGCCCCCGCTTTCTGTGCTGCTGACCATGTCCCGTACCAAGAGAGGAGGGGCTGGGGGAGAGCCCGCTCTCCTGTTATTCCTGGCCCCAGTGGAAACAGGGAGAAGCAGAAATATCAGCAGAAAGCATGCACTTTTGGAGCTCCCACCCCTGACTTGACGTGGATGCAGAGGAGAAAAGCATCCGCATACTTGGGCACTTACCCAGCTGCCAGCCATGGCAGCAGCGCCTCTGCCCATTGATCGCTGGGTGCATCCCTGCGTGCCCAGCATTGCAGCAGGGAGCACAGCCGCCTCCCAGAAGCACCTCTGGGATCCCAGTGTGGTGGGGAAAGTTAATTTGTTCTGTGTTTGTTCTCCAAGTCTAGAGAGCTAGTATGTCGCTTTGCCAAGTGTTGAGGGAGAAATTCCTCGTTCCACCTGAAATGTTTCTTGGAGTGGCCTGTGCTGAACTGAAAGTCCCCGGCCAGCCAGCGCTGAGCCAGGTTTCATGTTGGTGCTGGAGACAGCGGTGGCTTCAAGATTCGGGGATGCACTTGAGTTCCCTCTCTTGTCCATGTATTTTCACACAGACATCAAGAAGTTTTGCTTATTTATTCTCCAGTATTTAGTGGGCAAATGCTAGAAAATGTTCTCTTGAAAAAAAGGAATTAACAGAAGTTGAGTAGATTGCGGTTGTTTTCGTGCTGTTGCTGCTGGCTGGCTTTGCCCTGCTCAGGCTTCACTGGAAAATGTTGGAGAATTCTTGCGAGAGGCTCAGGCACCCAAACAGTTTTGCATATTTCATTTCTGCAGTCGTGGGGACCTGTCAAGGGCAATGCTGGCTGCTTTCCGTGTAATCGCTGCGATCTGGAAGTGGGAGCTGGAAATCCCATAAGAATCTGGTTTCTTTAAGTACTTTGACCCTTTGGATTGGCTGTGGAGGCTCCTGGGACAGCAAAATTTATGTAAGACATTTTGCAGTGTCATCTTATTTTTTTTTAGTTTTAGGAAATGTTGAGGCTGGATGGAGTTCAGCAGGGTGAGAGGGACGGTTCCCTTGCATTTAACAACTGCTGCTGCTTGTTTCTGAGGCGTGTCGGTTGCTTTCCAAGGGGAGGCAGGATGGTATCTGCGTTCTGTCTGGTAGGACAGCGACCATTTTATTCACAGAATGGTCTGAATAAAGATAAATTATTGAATCGTGTAGAATCTTGATGGTGAGACAAAGCCCTTTCACTAACTGAAAATAATGTGGGTTTTTTTTAAGCTCTCTACATAAATATTTACAGCTCTGTGTATATATAAACAAATAAACAAGACCCCAAAACAAACACTGCAAAGAGATCAGAAATCTTCCAGAGTTCCACCATTTTCATGAAAAGCAAGGGGAAATTAACATATTGTTCATACTTTTTTCACTTGTCTAGACAGTGCTATACTGAAATAACACAGTGTGTCTAGCTGAAAAGCGAATTCACTTAGGACTGTGGATCCCATGCAGACAGCAGGGAAGAATTGCTGAAAAGCTTCAGAGAACGGTGAGAGCAAGTTGTCCACCTGGGCGTTATGTCTCGCCTCGGAAGAGGCGCTGCAGCTGAACGTGGCCATCAGCTGTCCCGGTGCCATCCTTGGCTCTGTGTCCCTGGGAGGGAGAAGGAGTTCAGCTGGGACCTTCAGCACATCCAGAAAATGCAAAAGATGCAGACGGATGGGCCTTGTCTCTGCTTCTTTGCAAAACAGAGAATTACCCATGTTGAAAGTAAAGTAAAACTGCGAAGGAAGGAGTTTAGCTCTTACAGGTTACGTGTTCACAATACTGTAAGGATCTGAAAAAGGAGAAGGATGAACTTGTTGTTGTTTCTGTTGTCATGGGACTGTTCTCCTGGTCCTGTGCTTCTCTGCGTTGCACAACAAGCACAAGATGCAACTTCTGTGTAAGGGGAAATGTGGCAATTCCCTTGAACAATGGAATACCTCGATTCCTCCAGTTGGACATGCTGTGGCATGCGCTTGTTGTTCTCTCCGTCCTACCCCCATGCTTCCCCAGGCACCAAGACACCCAGCACTGCCAAGTGAGCCTGGGCAGCACTGGAGCCGTGCTGGGATATTTAGGCGCTCCCACCTGGGGGGCTCTTATAACAGGAGCAAGCGTGAAGACAAATGTCTTCTTACAGACTATGTCCTCTCTTCACCTTGCTCACGTTCGGCCATGGGATGAAACCTTTTCAGTTGAACATATGCAATGCAGGGAGTAAAAATCAGAGCAGGGCATGATGTGTTTGAATTTTAGGCATCCTAGAGTTTTGTAGATCGTAGCTACTCTGTTTATTTTTAATGTGGGCAGAAGATACAGCACCAGAACTCTGCCTACAAGGATGAAGTCCATCAGCTGTTGCGAAATGATCTAGCAAGAGAACATTCAAATATGACCAGGGCAGACCCTCGCTTTGGGAAGCACATTTGCAGCATTGCTCTACAGGATGGTAGATGCCCTCAATGAGGAGGCAGTTAAGAGCCAAGAGTTTCCTCTCTGTCTGTCTGTCAGCATCATCTTAACTGAGCAGCAGTGTGCCACTGAGTGAGTGCTTTGTGTTTTGCCTTGGGGTGTCGGGAGATACCTCTGTGTGTGCCTGCGCAACACAGAAACTGGGGTCTGAGCATCTGAGACATCAGACATGAAGCCCCTGATGATTTTACATAGATGCTGGAGGGTGACAACAAATTTGGCCATTGTGGAAACGTCAAAGCAGAGAGCTGTCTGGGGAGGGAGAGCTGATCGCAGGATTTCCTCCAAAAGTAGGGAGTAAAAGTCCCCTGCATCCCTGTGAAGGTTGACAGGTATGTTGAAAGCACTTCATGCTCAGCCACAAGAAAGCTGCTGAAACAGCAAGGACAGGGTGGATTGTAAGCAACTGTCACTGGTTACTACACAGTCTACAATGGATTTATTTAAAATTTTATAGGCTGGGTTTCCCACTTAAAACTGCACAGATTTCCAGGAGTTTTTCAGCTGCTGGCCATCTGCTTCACAGAGGAATGCTTAGAAGGGCCCTGTCTCCCCTTTAGCACCTAAAACACTTCAACATTTAACCGGGCGAGCGTGGGATCTGTCACTGAGGACGCCGGGACCTTGCTCCCTGCAGCCCCCTTGGGGGTATTCAGAGCATCCCAAGCAGCTCACAGGAGGAGGGCTCGACCCCACAGATCGTGAAGATGAAATGACCTCCCGAAGGCTCTGTGGGGAGGATGAGGGACTGGGGAGCCTGACTTTCCACCACTTCTTCTCAAGCACAAGTAAAGTACAGCCTGTTCACATGGTGCAGTTGGTGCCTACAGTTGTGGTGGGAGAGTGGCAGGAGGGAAGCTTTGGACAGGGGTGGGAGCAGGAGGAGTGGGAGACGGGAGAATGGGATGAGATGGAGGCAGACGGTTGTGGGTATGGAGAGGAGGGAACCTTAATGGGGAAAGGAGAGGCAGAAACCCCACCGAAAGGGTCATTACATAAAATACTCATTTTGCTCAGTTTGGAGAATCCATAAATTATTCTAGAGCATGCTCACAGAACAACCCGCTCAGTGTTTCTAACCTGAAATCCTGTTGTCTAACACATTTTTGTCTGTTAACATTTTCCAATCTATTGTGTAAATAGATTCTATTTTAGCATTTTGGCAAAGGGCTTCCCAGGATAAGACCAATTCCTCCACCGCTCCTTCAGGGTCCCATTGTCCAGGGTCTTATTTTTCCTTCCTGCTTCACACGAACGTGCAGATCTTTGACAATTGCATTTGTAGTCTTGAAATGTGAATGCTTTCCAAAGCTGGAAGGAATCTCCCAGTTTTTGAGATTGACCTGTGATTTCCAGTGACAGCCAGGATGGATTTCTGCAATTTTTCACGTTGCCTGGTGTCTGACATTGACTGATAGGACTGGATATTCAGCAGGAATGGCAGGAAACTCTCGGTGATGAGATTTATTCATGCTGTCCATGTGTAGTTTCAAAACTGTAGAGCTAAGTTCCTGTTTGGGGTGCATGGAGCAGTGTTACAACAGGGGTGAACTTAGACCGTTGCTCCTGAAGGCAAAGAGCAGCTCCTTCATTCAACCTCCCCCCAGATCCAGCCGATCAACAGCAAGCAGTCTGTGGTGCTTCAAATATTGCAATAATGACATTCAGAATCACACGGTTATCTGTTGAAAACCAGCAGCAATCTCATTGCGTTTGCCCTTTGTTTCTCTTTCTTAAGAAAACAGTGGATTCTGCCTACTTTTACTGGAATAGTCTGTTGCTGGCTGGAAGTTACTAGCTGTACAAAAAATGTGTAGCAAGACGTAGCTCACTATGTTTGGGAAAGGTTTCTGCAGAGGTTCTGCAGTGACTGAATGGAGGGCCATGCCGGGGAGACAACTCACCAGGGGGAATCTGGAGAAACGATTTTGCATTCCGGTTATGTTTTTATGGCCAACTGGGGTTGCTACCAGCATCCTTGTGACCTGCTCCATTCCTCCCTGGATGCCTGGGAAGATATGTGAGACCCTCATGGCTGTGCTGCAGGGAGAGCTTCTTCGGGGCACCTTCGGGGCACCCAGGGGACGGTTAGCTGTGCCACCACAAAGGAAGGGTGCTGAGCACCCAAGCCATGTGCTGGGAGTGACGCTGCGAGGAAGGGGGAGTTTTTTGGTGCATCTTGGTCTTTCCCAATGGAGCAGATGGGGGCTGCAGGGGTAGGAGAAGGAGTGTTTTTGCTCTGCAGTTAGTCAGATATCTCTGAAGCCATTTCCAACTGTGGAAAATAGGGTAAATGATCCTTCACATGGAGGTTGTCTGCAGAGCACAGGTGATGTAGTAGGACACTAGGGCTCCTATTTCAAAATTCTTTATTCAGTTCTCTAGCTGTCTGTGAGTATAACCTCACATGATTAAAACAAAACTGATTTTAATAGTCAGTTCATTCCTCCCTCTCTTCCATGTCTGGGTCAGGGAGACTGGATGAAACACTATTTTCTCCTCTTTGCTAGCTAACCATTTCATTTAACCAGCGTTGGTTGACATTAGGTGAGGGTTTGATTTTTTTTTTTTTTTGTAGAAGTGAAGCAATATGAGAAAATGGTCCCTGTTTACCTAAGTTTTATAAAAAAGGCTATTGCTATTTTTCACAAAACACAAATTTTGGACCAAGTTTGATCTGACAGTATTGTTTTCAATCTGGGATTGCTCTGAACCAGCCACTCATCCTCCTTTGTCCTCAAGGGCACTGGGCTGGATTTCAGAGGTTGAAAATCATGTCTCCTTCAGTTTAAAAACTTTCAGCATCCATTAGGGGCCCTGACGTGGCTCATCCCTTGCACAGCAGCCAACGGCATGCATGGGATACTTGCTTACCCTTCTCCCCGCTCTGTATCGCCTGGCAGGCAGTGGCTGGGCTGAGGATGCTGAGCCAGGAGGGAGGATGTTCTGACTGCCCCGCTGCAGTAAAAACCGAAGGCAGCGCTAAAGCAGCATGGCCTTTTGCACCTCTTTGCAATGCTGAACGTGTTTCTCCTTTCTTCATGGGCTCTGGCACTGGGCATCCTCCTGGCCTGGAGAGCATCTTCGCCCCAGGGAGCCAGCCCGGAGGCTCAACAGACTAAAGGCACTCTCCGCATTACTGAAAGATCAGCAAGCATTTACTTGGCTTTTTAAGTGCCCCTTTCTGCCCGTTAGATCAGAATTTGACCCAGGTTCAGGCAAAACAAGAATGAAGCAGCCGTTTCTCCAGCATTCAAAGCAATGCGAGAATTCAAAATTGATTTCAAAATAAAGACGTTCAGCTGACAATTCATTTGGGCATAAACATACACTCACCAAAGAAACATCCTCAGAGAAATTCAGTTGCTGAATCCTTGACCTTCAAAGAACCCCTAAATATAGTATTGTACGCAATGTGCCTCTTTTTGTGGGTGAGATATTAGGCGCTTATTTATTTATTAGAAAGTGGTTTATAATGTAAGTACATTAGTGCGTTCCAAGGCCCTCTCCCAGCTGCCAGATGCTGTGAGGATGTTTATGGCCACTGTAAATAATTTCATACCTGAATACAAATACATTTTTAGAAATCAAGGGCTGATGGCTGCATGTTTATGGTGCAGTTGAGGATTTGTCAATTCCTCCAGAATATGAGAAAGAAAACAAACAGTATTTCAGATATTTTAAAAATTCGTAGGAAAGAAAAACCCCAAAGATGGTGTTCATTCACGGTGCTGTGGGCTCAAGTCTGCGTTGTCTTGGCTGAGCTCTCCTAAGTCTCATCAAGTCAGTGAGATCAGAAAATGCTCAGCATCCTTCAGGACGCAGCCCGTGTGTCTTGGAGACTGTGAAGGCTGGGGCTTTAACGGTAGAGACAGGTTTCCCCTGCACTGAATATGTATCTGCAGATCAGTTTCCTGCTGCTGAATGACCTTTGGCAAGGTTGTCTTTAAATGACAGAAATCAGATCCTTCACAGTCGGCAGGGCAGAAGGATGGAGCACCAGAAGGGATCTGTTTTATGTTGTGGCTAAAAGGTAATAAGGGCTGAGTAGCACCTGTAGGTACCAGCACAAGGGTGGCTCGGGAGGGAAACCTGCTTCCCAGACGAAAATAAATAGGACGTAGAATGAAAATGGAGCTGGAAGGAATTGCCTTTCTGAGGCATGTGTGCAGCAAGGAATTAGAAATTGGTGAGGTGACGTCAGAGCCTATGTGGGATGCTTGGTATGATTTTTGTGAAAAGCCTCGGTACCTTGGGGAGGGATGGGCAGAAATAAAATATTACAGATGCTTCATTTGAGCTTTAGTTCTATTTTCAGCCTTTATGTGGATGGCAGCGGAGGGCCTGCAAATATCAGCAGAAGCTGTGGGCTGCTTCTGCCGTGGTGCATTGTGATGGCTGCACGTTCCTGTGCTATGCTCTCCATAACAGCATATTTTCAATGTAAAACCACAGAACCAGCTGAATAGTTATGAGCATTTACACTCCCATGTGCATAGGGGAAAACTGATGATGATGCTGAGCTGCTGCAAGGCAGCTTTAACTTGCAGCTTAAGCTGAGCTTTCAGTCTGGAGTTGAAATGGAGTTTGATGGTGGGAGGTGCTTGGATGCTTGCACTCACAGGTGCCTTGTTCTTTTTTGGGAAAAAGTGACCCTTTTCTTGTTACCCAAGAAGTCCACCGAGAAACACTTTGTTTTGGGGGCAGGAAACTGCCCCAGGTCTACCGCAGGCCAGAATTAGATGGCTTGACACAACAAGGTTTGCCATGCTAATGGTGCCAGTGCTAACTACAATTAATTTCGGGCAAAATAACTGGTTTTTTTCAGTTTTGAGATAACAGCGAATCCCAGTGTGACCCTGCGACAGATCCAGCAGGCTGAGGTTTGGGTACTCTCATTGTAGCAGTGTCATTTTTGCGGAGAGTGTTGTCTGGTGCCATCCTGATCCTTTCCCATGATGGTGCTGGGTTGCCTGGCCTTCAGTGTAGCTGCAGGGGCTGCAAGCTCCAGCGGAGTGGAGGCGGCTGTGCAGTGCAGACAGGCAGGCAATGCATGACCACGAGCACGGCACCGAGAAGGCCAGGGAGGCAGTGGGAAGGCAGGGCTCAGTGGCTAATCCTGGCCATGCCTGGTTTGCTTGTGTCTGTCCCTTGAAACACTCCCCTCCTGCCAATTTCTGCGACCTGTGGTACGTGTGCTGGTGAGAGCTTAGAGGTGACTTGGCAGGTACTGCAGCAGCAAAGCATCCTCCAAGTGAGCGCGCAGCCACTGTCAAATGAGCCAGCTCCTGCAGCTCTGCCTCCAGCTGCTCGTGGAGCAGGCACGCTTGACAGGATGGCAAAGGCACAGAGACAATGACAGCGTTCGACACATCTTTGCTGAATGACTGAGAGTGCTGGGGAACAAGAGTGCTGACCTGGAAAATGAGCCAAGACTAAGAAATGTCAAGTTTCTAGGGAGAAGAGGGTTTCCTGGAGGGCTGAGAGGTGGAAAAAGTAGACTCTGGAGGTTAGTTGGGATGGCTGATTTCAAATGGACCATGAACCCTGTTGTAGCACTGATGCCTCTGGGAAGGGCCACCCTGACACCCTGAGCTGGGACTCATCTCCAAAAACTGGATGCTGGGGCACGGGCAGCAGTCGGCCAGAGGACATGAGTGTAGAGGTGACTGTGTCCTCCTGGGGACAGAGCTGGGGGATGATGCCTTCTCATCAGCAGCCTTTGGGGAGCTTCTCGCAGGGCTAATGTGGCAGTGGACAGCACGAAGCGGGCACATGAGCCACACTGTCACTTCTGACTTGCACCCATAGGTGCTGCAGCAGGCCAGCTCCAGGCAAAGCCACCATGTAGTAATGAAATGGGATCCTCAGCTCTGCAGCAGCTTCACCTACAGTTAAAAAACCTGCTAACACCATAGATGGTTTGATTGTAGTAGATGTAAAAGTGAACCCAGCAGCCATCCTGTTGTTTGTTTCTTTATTAAATTCTGTTTGCTTCATGTTGCCCATAAATATGTATTTTCAAAGCACTGCAAACCTCACTCGCGAAGAAATTTGTAGTAACTTGGAGTCTGTGTAACTCGTAGGGTTTTCCTCGCTGTTAAGTCCTGTTGCTCTCAGGATGAGTTCTTGCCTGCTCCACGAGCCCTGTGGTTTCTCTGTGCCAGTTCAGGGACGAAGCGCTGCCCCCGTTTCCCCCTGGATGCCAGGCCCTGCTAGGAGCGGTGGCTCTGCCGACAGCAGCTGGCGTTCCTGGCGGGAGCGATGCTCGTCGGGGGTGCCGCAGGCTGGCAGCACCGGGAGCTGCTCGAAGGGCGATGCAGCCCCAGTGCGGAGTGTTTGGCTTTGCTGGGAGAGGCTGCGGAGCCTGTCCCAGCTGAGGCTGCCATCACCGAGTGGCTGCAGAGCAGCAGGACGCTTGCAAAAACGTGTGGGGATGCAGAGGCCTAACAATATTTAATAGGAAGAATAAAAGAGCTGACAGGTCATCTAGGCAGCGTCTCACCATCTTGCCCTGACCCTCTCTTCCCTGTGTTTATCATGCCCTCTCTCTGTGTTACGTCTGATTTGGGCCGTAAGCTCCCCTGGGATGGAACTTGCCGTTTTTAACGGCCAGGCGCCAGGCACACCTAAGCCACCTTGTAAATAATATTTCTGTGCAGAGGGAAACTTGACCCTGGGACGTAAAGGAGTGGCTATGGCAACAGCTGGCCCGGTGCTTTATGTCTCCTATGGACACAGAGCGAACGGAGCTGGTAATGCGGCTTCAGCCTGGGCTGGAGCAGAGTGCGTACAGCTTCGTGGGGCCCTTTCTGCATGTATCCATTGGCTATCTCCTAAGCATAAGTCATCTACACTCCTTTCTGGGATTTTTTCTTTTTTTTTCCTTGCTTTGATATGAAAAAGAATTATGGAATAGAAATACAGCCAGTAGTAACCCTTTCTTCTCTGCTTTAGGTATTAGGATAATAGATTTGAGCACATCATCTGTCTTTTCTTCTCTTCTGGCTTTCAGAAACGCATGGTTTTTAGCTATGCACCTTCCCAGCACCATCCTGTAGTGGGCCAAAATGAATGCAGATATGAATTAGCCAGGCTTTTGCTTTGATGACTGGACTACATCTGAGCTTGGAAGCAAAGAGTATTTTCCCAGTTGTAAATGAAAAAATAAAGCATACATTTTTAAAGTCAAAGCTGTTACAGTACCAGGAATGGTGGGACTGTACTGAGCAGAGTGGAGAAAGGGACCACTTTTGCCTGATAACCAGGTCCCAGACAGACCTGGGATCGATCCCAGATGCCTTAGACTGAGCAAGACATCACTGGTGCTGGTGATGACATTTCAGTTGATGTAAGCCTGTCAATTTTTATTATTATGTAGCAAGGGTTTGATAGTTCCCTACAACAGTTCAGAGTATGTGCAGAATGGTTCACAGTAACATTGTCACCAAACATTGCTTTAAACTTTGATGCTGAAGGAAGCAGAAGCTGAAGAGAAATGAGTCTATTAACGGAATGAGAAATCCGTGAGTTTGGGAGAGTCACCCCTGTATTGGTTACCATCTCCCTAGTCCACACTGATCTTGGCAAGAGAGCTATCAGCCTGGAATGTTACTATATTGGCTCTATTTGTTACTGATTATTCCTAGGACAGTCCAATCTCCAAAACTAAACTTCTTCATGACATTCTGGAGCTAAACTTTATTGTTTACAAATCATGAAAAATGAGGGGATTGATTAGATGTTTCCCAAACCAGAGAAGTATAGCATCATGGGCTAACAGAATTAGAGGATAAAAATAAAGGCATGGCAATGTAACAGATAGAAAACAGAGAAGTGGATGAGTGATGAGTGAATGCTGGTACCCATACCCAGACAGACTGGTGCAAAACCAATATGAGCGGGTAAGGAAGAGGTTTAGAGCATGTGCCAGTCAGAGAGCAAGCTTCGGCATAAGCTGAAGTGTTAAAACCTAGTGAAAAATGCATGGACAGTACAACAGGACATCTGTCACGGGAGTTTAGTGAGAGGTCAAAGAAGAAAAGGAAAATCACCCTGAGGAAAAGGAAGAGTGCTAAAAATCTCACTGCATTTTTAGGTGCTTGTGTCTCACTCACTTCCTGACCCCTCCTTGGAAGGTCTCAGGTACCAGTAATAGCACAAACCAGTTGCAAAGTCAGGCATCTCTCCAGTGCCATGCTTATAGCTGGTACTTCATGGTGCAGTGGTTTTGCTGGGGAAGCTGTGAGATGGTTGCAGGAGGGCTTTTCTCTCTAGGTCAGTGCCTGGCTCCCATCAGACAGTCCAGCTTTGTCTGCCACAGGGCTGGGTCTCAGTTCTAGGATCCAGTTTCCTTGATCCTCCTTCTCATCCCTAGGATCCCAGCAGGACCGAGCTTGTTCATGCTTGGTGTCAGGTGGGGAAGAGAGAAAGAAGAGGAGGAAAAGGAAGCAAAGCAGTGCTGTGGGAAGGGCAAGAACCTTTAGGAACCAAAGCCTCTTTGTGCTTCCTTGGGGGGCTGAGGAAGGTTTGGGTGCTGGGGCTGCAGCTGCATTTGGCATCTGGCAGCGCACACTGGACGTTGTTCTCCGTGTGAATGTGGTGGCTCCAGCAAGGTTACACTGCCCTGACTGGCAGCCAGACTGTGGCCCTCTGGCTGATTCTTGTTTATTCTTTCAATTTCCAGCTTCAGAAAAGCCTCCTATCTTTCTGTCTAAACCTTTTGAGGGCACATCCTGTGATCTGTGCATTTAAATTTGCTTTTCTGATAGCCAAGGTGTTGCAGCATTCCCTTGGGGTAAGCGAGAGAGGAATTTGTCTTTTTGCTTCTTAAGGAGTTAGCTGAGGCTCTGGTAACAAGATTCAGCTCTTTAGTTCCTTTAGTTCAGGATATCAAAATAATTCATAAAGAAATCACAAGCCTAATAGGCATTTGCCATGACAGACTGTTATGTAGAATTTATTGAAGAGTAGAACTTTCCAATTGTGTACCTTGGCAAAAGTGGGCATTGACTCTCTCTTTGATTCCCCCTGAATTTTGTCCAACCGTGACAGCTGGAATGACTCATTTAGGGTTACTGTTTCAGGTAATTTGCTGTGCCCTCCACTGGCAGGATGCAATGGGACAGCAATGGAGAGCGGCGTTTGGCATAAGAACGTGTTGTTTGTTTTTGACATAAAATGTAGTTTTTAAACCTTATCCTGTGTCCCTCATTTGGGACTACTGATGTGCTTGTATATATGTCCTGTTGCCTTCAGCAGGATTTAAATACTTGTTTAGACAAAGTGAATGTTTAAGTGGTGTCATGAAATGGGGCAGACCTACACATGTGCTGAGCTTTTCTGGATTGGTGCAGACTGCAATAATTGTGCTGTTTTAAAACAAGCTAATCAAACAAAGCCTTGATTTACTGTTGCCGTGCATAACTGGGAGAGTGCGTCTTGCAGACTGCACCAGCTCTGGAGTAGGAGTAGGGGTGGGGTGTGATGGCTGCATTCTCATTTTGTACATGTGGAAAATAGGTCAGAATTTTTTTGAGAGATTCTTCGTGCTGGATTCTGGGGCGGAAATTCTCCAAGTAAGAGGTATTAGGCATTAAAACAAAGAAAATATTCTGGACAAATAGCATTGTGTGCATGCTTTCAGAAATACAGTGGTTGGATCTTTAGGTGAGGAACCAGCTTGGAGGAGGAGAGATGATCTGTAAAATTAATTAGTGATGGCTGAAAAATTGAAACACTTTTGGCGGACTCTACCAGTTTTCTTTCGCTATTTTCAAAATTATATATTTCAGTTTATAGACTTAAAATAAAATTTTAATCTTGAAAATTGCAACAGCAGTTTCCAAACAAGCCCCAGAAATCAACTGGAGCAGTTCTCAGTCCAGTATTCATTTGTTTTTATAAAAGGAAGTAGGATAAACTGAGCACTTTGTTTCAGGTTAGCCTGAAATACTGTATCTTTCCAATTGGTTTTATTTTTTCTTCAGGCAGTTGACTGAAATATTACGTATTATCAATACCTTTCATGGGTTGCATCTTCATTAGAAAATGTTGAGCTCTTAGGTCTGGTTAGTGAGGTAGCTGCGGGGCAGCAAAACCCTTGTGATGTCCAGGCAATTTATCATTTAGCAGTGCCTTTGGGCAGCCCTGCCAGACCAAACAGGACTGCAGTGAGCCCAGGAAGGTGATACCCAGCAGCGTTTCTGGGTTTCCTAAGGAAAACTGGGAAGACTCAACGGCGTTAGTTCAGGTCAATAAGTAATCGTGCTGGGTAAGATACTGGAGCCTGGGGAGACCTTGGCAGGAACAAGGTGATTGTTGGTATGTTGAATTCTGCCTGAGCAGCTGGCTGTAAAACTGTCAGCAATGGGAGGAGCCTTTCACTGGGAAATGTGGGGAGAAGCTGGGGAAGGAGTCATCATCTCCACGCCCACATGAAGGCACAGGGGTAAATGAAAGTAAGTGAAAAAGGATAAACATAGGATACGTAAATACCACGGGAGGGAGGATGATGGATGGGAAGGAGGAAGAAAGTACTTGTTTTGAAGAAAATTGCTGTCAGATGATTCAGGGGATGAAGGGATGTGTCTGATGTAGCTTGGGAATTGGCTGTGAGCTCTGAGATGCTATGGAAACATTCGCACAGTAATGTAAGGAGGATTGGAAATAAAGTTGTTGGAGGGCCCATGGCAACCTGCAACACGGTACGTGAAAGTCAAGTTGTGGGGTTAGCACTGCATGCATTGGTGAATTACTGTCTTACCTGCATAGGGGAGATAAGAAAGTCAAAATTTCTAGGACAAAAAGAGGGTTAAAAGGGATGATAGTGCCAGGAGTCACGGGGTATGAGAAGAGGGCTCTATAAAGTGATTAGATAACCAGGAATTGCAATTATTACCTTAATTTCCCGTGAAGAAGAAGAAAAGAAAAGAACTTTTCTACAGAGAAATTTACATCTTAAAGATCACGAATCATCAGATGAAGTGACAATTAGCGGTCTCTGGGAAGAATTAGGTCTTGCACAGGTAATTAAAACAAGTAATAAAAAACTTTCCAGCTGTAGAAAGAGTAAGAGAAAATGGAAAGAAAAGGTGGGGTACTCTACAGAGAGAGGCAGGACTGAGATTAAAATAATGTAGGTATGGTCCTAAAAGTGGTGATCATTTTGCTGTGGTATTTAAGCGGGATAATAATAGCTGAACATGGAGTTTAGCAGACGTGGGGCAATGGAGGTGGAAATCATTACATCAAGGTAGGAGTAAAATTCAGAGGCTTCATATCTGTGAGTGGGAGATAGATTAAGGAGTGAAGAACGGGGATTAGTGGGTCTCCGCAAAACCCAAGGCACTTGATTTCTGCTCAAACCATATTTGTGTGACTTTGCGGGGAGTTAGGAAACATCAAATGGAAAACCCATGAACATAATAAAGAGAATCAGATGTGGGGGAGCCAACGTCCAGAGGTGGCTGTGGCAGTAGTTAAGCACGTCTTCAGCCTGAAGGACATCTGTCAGTCTTCAGGACAGCTGGCCAGGGAGGATGAGTTTATCCCAAATGAAAAGCCTTCCTGAACAAAACCAACATGTGTTGTTTGTAACATAGATGTTGCCAGCACCCTGCAGATTCTCTCTGAGCTTTTGTGGAAAAGAAAACAAATCACAACTGTAATGCACATATGGAAGTTTGTTCTTCTTAATCTACTGTCAGACTCTTTCAAAACATTCATATTTGCTAAGGAAAACAATAATTTATTTTAATTTTATGAGGCCGGTTATGCTCTTTGTGCCATTTTGTATGTTCAAATCAATTTGACATGCTTACAGATGTTATACAGAATTGCATGAATGTTTGTTATGAACCAGACTGGTTCAGAGCATAACTTTATTAGGTAGCCCATGTCCCAAAACTACAATTTATCAGTCAATGCTCAACCTTTCTACCTTCAAGTGTAGTCGTATTTGTGTATGCATGCTTTCATTCCTTAGATTTTATTGAAGAATACGCAGATGATCAATTCAATTACTAAGCTGGTCTGGAAATGGCAATTGTTCATTCTGGCTTAAAAAAGCTGCAATTCTCTAAACGCTCAGGGGTTTGTATTTTTTTCTTTCTGAATATTTCAACTTGGAGGCTGGCAGTACATGAGCTCACATTCCTTTAGAATCTGGGTTTTTCGTTTGCTTGTTCCTGGTTTATTTTGCTGTGATATTTTATCTGTACTATTGGTACAGCATTGACAATCGATGACAAGAAATCTGTGATAATCCCAGTATGTCAAGGGACAATATTTATATCCTTAGAAAAGTATTCTGAACAGATCCCAAGGGTTTCCTGTGATTCATCTGTCAGGACACCAGGTGGTCCGTGCCTAATGGTGCAAAGGCATCATTCCCTCAAAGCAGGATTTGGTGCTAAATGGCCACAGGAAGCCACCAGATTTGCACAATAAATTGATCAAAAACCTATCCATTGATAACAACTAAAAGGCAAAGTTTTCCTTTTCCATCCCTCTTTTTACCACCTCTCCAAATCTGAATCATGAAAACAAAATAGCTTTAGTTCTCAATCTCTCCCAAAGTGCCTGGAAAGAAATGCTGACTTTTTTATCCAAGCAAATGCAAACACAAAGCAAAGACAAGTCCAGTGAGATGCTCATTAAGCACTGTTGATTTCCACTCATTTCTGTTAAAGTGGCAGATATTTGTAGCCTTGCAGTTGGTCCCACAGAGTCGATGGGCTGCCTTCTTTTGTAACCCAGCTTTAAAATCTGGTGACAATTTTTAGTCTAAACATGAATGATGTCTCCCACAGACCAACTCCATCTTTGGGCTCTTTGTAACCCTTGACTTGGACTTTGACTTCTGCCCTTTGGTTGTAGCAGAAATGCTCTCAAATTATTTTCAGCAATATTGGAAAAACACATGAGTATCTTGTCAGAAAGCTGGTTTGGACTGCGTTGGTCACAGGCAAACAAATGCACTCAGTTGATTTAAATATCTGCCATTCCTGCAATGAAAACAGCTGCTGTGAAATGTCAGTTAACTTGCCTTCCAGATTGCAAGGAGCAGGAAGCCAAAAGTTGCATGTAGCCATTAACTCCTGCCTTAACCATGGGAATGCACAGAAAACATCTGTTTGCCCTCGATTGCCTGTGTGGTGATGCCAAGCTGGTGGTTTCCATGCTGACCATTGGGATCCCATAATGGATGAGGAGTCCCAAGCAAGTTGAGTTTTGAGGTGAGAAGAGCAATCTGCACATGGAAGCAGAGGAGCAGCAGGTAGAGAGTAAGACGTTGAAGGGACAGTTAGGAAATGAGAGGGTGCAGTGTGGAAAATAGGGTGGCGTTGTCGTGCACTGGGCTAAACCCCAAGAGGTTTCACTTAAAAGCTCTGCCAGAGGAGTCATCTATCCCCTTGGACACCTTAGTCCATCCCACGGTTTCCAGTCTATAAAATAAGGACATTAATTCGTCCTGCTTCCCACTCACCATTTATATATCCTTTCTCTTTACATGGTGAGGAGTGTCTTCTGCTGCAGAGCCCAGCAAATGAGTCCTGATCTCAGATGGTGTTTGCCCCAGAGCAGACTAAGAGCAGCCTGGACATCTTACATATAGAGCTGGCACAAGTGAAATAGTCTGTTGGCTGTAGTTTTGCATATATTCCTCTAAGCGTGTGCAAAAGGAGAGCTGGAGCAGCGAGAGCAGAAGGAGGCAGCTTTATTTGAAATGGAATATTTATAATGTCAATGCAATAGAGACATGCATATATGCAGGTATTGTATAAGTAGGTATTTACTTAACTGATGTCCTTGATTTGATGTGGGTGTTTTCAAGGAGAGTGAATGGTTGATCTGAGGCAGTAACTCCGCCAGTTTGATTTCTCGGTTGTTCAGAAAGGGAAATATACTTTTCTAGAAGTGAATTCCTAAGTATATGGCAAAGGATGTTTTTAGTCTGAATCATTGCTTTGAGGGATTTTAAACATTTGCCTCCCACATGCTGCAATAACGCTCTGAAAGTGACTTCGCTGTATGATCCGAGAAGCTGCATTCTGGCGCCTGATGGTTTATGAGAAATAAACACAATGGAGTGGTCTCGGATCATATAAATTCAGAATTTAACAGTAACAAGCAGGGATGGGAGGGGGAAATCTGTGTGCAGCATCAGAGCAGAAGCATCCACCCAGGAGCGTGGGTCTCTGCAGCGTTACACTGAGCGCGGCAGAGCCCAGCCTTCTCTCCAGACCTCACATGGAGAGTACAAGTTTGCAGAAAAACAAATAGTTTTACAAGTCTCTGCTCAGACACATCGCCAGCAGGGGAGAGCACTTTGGACATGCTCTGTGAGTGGAGCTTTGCCTCTTAATGACTGTGAGCGTGGTCTCGGCTTTCTTAACTTCTCAATTTTTCTCCTGTGTTTATTTTAAGTAAGGGCAATTTTCACTCTCCTGTTTGCTTAGCTCCTCCTGGTACAATAAAACAGTTAAGATACACATGGCAGAGCCTGAGAGAGCCTGGAGCAGAGCATCCCACGGTGGTGAGGATGTCTCCCAACACCATGAGTACAGCAGGGTGCATGAAGATCTGCTTCCAGCCACCCTTTAATTTGGGTGGATTTTGAACCCAGGGCCACACACAGCACTCCTCCTCTTCCCAGACCCAGTAATGGCCACTTTTCTTCTTACCAGTGGAGATGATTCTGTGGACTGGGTGCCATACACACATCAGGCAAGCTGGTAACCAAAGGGGTTTGGGAATGGGTATTGCTCCTTGCCCCCAGTCACAGTGATCTTCATCCTTCTTTTAGGAGGGATAAATGAGAATGTAAGTTGTTTCCATTTTACTGAATTTTCAGTCCTCAGTCACCTTAAAGTACGTAATAAATTGAGCCATAAACAACATATAGAAATTGTTCTGACTACTTCTGCATGGCAGTTCCCCAGCAGCACACATCAGCTTGATAGGACTGAGCCATCAAGGGAGCAAAGATTGCCGTGGCACAACATGGGCAGAGTTCGCAAGGCAGGCAGCTGAGCTGGGATTGATACCTGCACTCCCACAGTGGGGAGCACAAGCCTGGGAATGGCAGAAGGTTTCCAGAAGCACAGGTTTATTTCTTGTCTTATGACTGGTTGCTTTTCCCAATTGCCTTTGAGTGCAGTATTATTTTACGGTGTGGTACATCTGCCTCATATTTCAAACATGTCTCCCTGCAACGTCAAAGTCTTGCGAAATGGACTCCTAGCTGCCTAAGTCTGCTGTAGACCATGGAGGAGGTAGTGCAAGATTCCAGGTGTTGGAAGGCCAGCTGTCCTCCCTGCAAAACCCCTAGTGACAAGTAGTGCTGATGGTAGGGAAAAGAGCCTTCATCTGCATTGCTGAATAGGAATGGAGCCCCTCCAGCGTGGTGGGAATAACACAGTATACGTCATTTTGCAGTTGTTGTGTATTTACAGAGAATATTCCTGTAGGGGCCACTGACTTCAAGACATTTTTTGGTAGCTTAGCACCCCTGAGGTTGCTTGGTCATGGAAATTACGCAATGAGCACCAGTACTCACTAAAAATGCTATTACCCAGGCAAGTAAGGGATTAAGAGAAGAAGAATGCACTTGTGAACAAGTAAAGCAAAGAACAGAAGGAAGGAAAGGACATGGGGCAGTGCATAGGAAGTACGCTAGCAAGGTTCTAACTGTAACAATTTTTTACTCTTTTTTTTTTTTTACTCTTTGCTTAGTAGCTGAGGACAGCAGTGTTCTCCAGATGCAAGGAATGGCTGGGTTGTTCCTTGTTTTCTCAGCATTTCTCTTTACTGGAGGGCAGATCATTAGAAATCGGATAGGTTCTTAGATTATCAGTCTGTGTCCCTGAATTTGAAGTTATTTTTTGCAGTAATAAATCTCAAGTTTGGTTTGTTTATACTGGATCTTCCATAGCTCATTCTGGAAAGAGGTTGCAGTCCTCATGCTCTGGAGAAATACAGTTCATGTGAGGCCATAGGATTACACCGGTCTCAGAAAACGCATGAAAAGGAGGAGAGCTCTGTCGCTAGAGCGTGCAGTTAAATACTGGACTCTGCAAGTTTCCAGTATGTGTGTGTGTGTGGACTGAGTTTGCTGCGCTTTCTCTGATCCTGTACAGGTGTGTGAATAGTGGCTGCTCATGACCTTGGAAATTCAAGCCTTCAGGCAGTAACAGACAGTACCGAAAAAGAAGAAGAGGAAGGAAATAATGATTTGACAGTCTGACAGGAAAACATCCCCTTCGGGTTTGTGTGGGGTTGAGGTGATCTGTGCATGCTGCTGGTTAGAAATACATTTGTGTGTGGATGTGCGTGGAGCTATATTATGTGTTCAGTTATGTGATATCTATAATAAATATGTATTAAACACATTATACATGTTTAAGGAAGATACTCCAAGTTAATTTTCTGTGTAAGGAATCAGGTGCGGAGAATCTAAATTTTGCAGATAAAGCCCACTAAAGAGAAGAAAACAGAAGATGGCTGAACTGCTCAAGTGCCCTTCATTTCTACTTTGCTAAATTAATTACTCCTGTTTACTTTTTTCTTAAACAAAGCCAGAAAAAGATACAAAGGGATTTGTGAAGTTAGGCATCCTTTACAAAGATTCAGTGTCTCAGATTCTCCAACTGAGGAGCAGAAAATTTGTATTTAGTAGAAATCCTTTCCACTTTGGCTATGTCTGTATTGCTACTAGAAATTCTAAGTCTCTAAATCTGCCATTGGCACCATAACTGCACTGATGCAGAGCACAGCAAAACCTCTCTGGAAAGCTACGTGGGCAGCCAGCCTGCATCGAGCTGCTGTGGTCACAGCCAGCTTGCTGATGGTACACCAGCCAGCTGGGTTAAAGTTTGCTCTGGTGACTCTGTGAGAGCTGTGGTCCTCACTCACAAGTCCATCTGTTCTCACCCAAGGAGGTCTCTACTCGTTGACTTTTCCCAAAGAAACACTGCCAACTGCCTTATACAGTACATTTTATAACCTTGAGTATTTAATAACAACGGATGATTTCTAAAGTCTTCAGGCTGAAGCCAGGTGATATCCTCAGTAATGGGCCGCTGGATCCCTTTTGTATTTTACAGTCTCGTCATGTAAAGTCATTCCATCTTTTTGACGTGTGCTCCAGGTTTGTATCTGCAAATATAAATGTGCCTGAACACTCCTACATGGAGAGCCCCTCCTTTGTAGGCATTAAAGGTCAGTTGCAAATGTTCTGCAGGAGCATGGCTGCATTGAGGGCCTCTCCAGCACGGACAGCTTGGATTGTGTTTAAAAAGTGACAACTGGAGCTTTAGTGGAAGAAAATAACTTGTTCCTGGGTATCTTCTGGTGAAAGAAACGGCTCAAAGTCACCTCATCTGTTTCATATTTCACTAGGATTGTTCTTTCATGGGCCTTGGCCATTATCAGTCATTCTGGATAAATGATATTCCACATCTCTTCCAACTTACCTACCACCCCAAAAGATGAATTCCGCTTTTGTTTTACTTTATATTCAGTGGGATTTTTTTCTTCTTATTTGGCTCGATATTTTGTGATTTATGAAAACATTGAGCCCTGGAGGAGGCCAGCATCTCTTAGAGACTCATCTTTCTAAATTCTCAGAAACCCACTTCAGATACCAGTAAACTGCAATCCTTTCTTCCGTGAGTATTTGCAAACATTAATGAGCTAAGTCTCACAGTCAATCCCATATGCCTGAGACACCTTATCCCTGAAGTGGCTAGGCATCTGAGTTACCAATGGATTTAAATAAAACAGTTGGATGTGTAGCCCTGGTTTGCTATCACTGCCATGTGTCTTGTCTGCAGAAGAACTCTATCTCTTTTAACCTCTCTTCAGATGGAAAAAGATATCTTGTCCAGCAGCCAAATGGAAATGCAAGCATCCTGGTGGAAAACAAGCTGTTTCAAAACCCTGGCTGCAAGCTACCCACACATCACAGTTGTCAGCTGGGCACACATGCATAGTTACAGGGAATAAAATAGAGAGGACCTTCTGTTCCTATTCAGAAAGGTCTCTACCCATTCACCTACACCAAAGGATCGTCGTCAGCTGCCAGTATTAATTTGTTCTCCTATGTGGGTTTCCAGCCAAAGGAGGGTAAAATAAGTCTAATTCTATCCAGCAGTAGCGCTTGCAATGCAAATGCTGGCCCATATATTACAAATCATTAATGCAACCCACTTCTAAATTACTTGGGGTAATTTCTGATTTTATTTATTCCTCCTTTTCTTTAATTAACTTCTGGGAAGAGAAGCTGAAATATCAGTACGGGGAAAATCAAATATGAGAAACAAAGCCCATTTTTATTTTGAGGCTGTGCTTCCCTTGTAATAGCAGTTTATTTAAAGAGAAGCCTGGAATAATCCAGTTTAAGCAAAGCAAAGAGCTCTACTGAAGCCAAATTGTGTGTGGGTGTGCTCTTGTCAGGGCTCCCAGAACAGGAGGGCAGGAGAGGCTGTTAGTCAGACATGAGATGTTCCAAGAGATGTTGGTTATTCAGTAGCTGGCATTTTTCCTCGGCACACCGGTACAGAGCCACTACTCTGGTGTGCTGGGAGAGGGCGCGTCCTGTTGGGAAAATCCTCCCATAACCTGAGTTCTTGCTCTTCTGTTGTTGTAAAAGAAAATCCCAAGAACACGTGGCTGGAAGAGGTGCCCACTGCAAGGGCCTAGCAGGTGGGTTAGGAACGAGTCTCTGCTCCTCTGCCTCTTGTCGTTCTGCCTTGTGCTGTGTTCATGGCAGGTCCCAGGCTGGGGTCTGGCAGTGTTGTTTTGTGCCACCTGCGAGGGATTGTGTTGTATAGGGTGGTCCCACCTCATGTCATTTGGACACATGCTTGAAGCCACAACAGCCTTCAGGCATAGCTCCCGCAGAGGAACAGCCAATATGGGTCACAACTTATTTCAGCATTTGCAGAGAACTACCCACATGCTCAATTTTCTCACAGAGAATAGTCTCTCGATGCTGTGGGCTCCTCAGTGTTCAGAAAGTCAAGCAGAAGTCTAAATCATTGCATTATCTCAGCTTACTTTTATGATCTGTTTAAAAAATGTTTTTTTCTCAGTATATTGCTCTTTAAAATTTCTATGGCAACAGCATAGCTAAGGATATGTTGAATAAAAGTAATTTAGGCATTAAAGGAAGGAGATTATGTTCCTTAGAAAAATAATCAAATAAATTGATGATTAGCTCTTGAAATAGCAGGCAAGACTAACAAAGAGGATAAGGTGTAATTCTGTTTCCACTGGTGGGTTTGAATGTATAAGCATCATCTTCCTTTGTCACGTATCTGTGGATTTGATTTTTAATTATTTGACTTGGAGATAGTAAATGATTGCATGTTATTTATAGAAAACTGCATACTCCCAAGGTCTGCACTGTGAAATCCATATCTGTACTTGTTTGCAGTGAGCACCAGAACACTAATGACTAATTGTATTCAGGAATACTAATTAAATTTCGTATGATGATAAATAAATTAGAACTGAACATAGCATTTGTTTTAAGATAAAAAAATGTGTAGCTAGATATTTATTTCCCAGATCTATGAGAATTACTGTAGGCAATAAAGAGGGCATGGACACTCGGAGCCTGCATAGATATTGATTGGTGTGTGCAGGGTGTATTTCAGATATTTACCCTCTGCTTCCCCTCTCCAAGGAGATCGTTGCCTGGTCAATTCTTTCTATTGATTTTGAGTCTGCCTGCTCAGAAGCTGAAAATGGTGATGCTGGTGGGGAGAGCACAAGAACAGTGATTAATTGCAAATGCATTTTATGATACTTTGCTTTCATATTTTAAAGGGAAAAATTTATTAATGGCAGCAGGTCTCTGATTTTCCCTTTTAAACATATCAATCAAACCAACTGTGATTTGCAAACTCCTGGACGTTTTCATTTTCTTTGAAGTGACCCCTTTTGTGTTTTGTCTCTCCCCACAGACAGTGAAATCATTCCTCCCGACTGCCTGCGGCCCCGCTCCTTCACCGCCATCCGCCGGCCCTCGCTGCGGCGAGAGACAGAGGACACTCGCCTCTCGGTCAGCCTGTGTGACCTCAACCTGCAGGAAGAGACCTTCCACATGATGGCCACCACGTGTCCCATCCCACAGAATTCCCTCAACTCCCAGCACTCCCACCTTCTCCCCTCCCAGCTGGAGAGCGACCTCCGCTTCCACCACCTTCGGGGACCCCACATCAAAATCCTCGACGACCAAACCGTGGCCCGTCTGGAGCATGCCCGGGAGGAGAGGACTTTGGTATTCACCAGCAGACCCCTTCGGATCAATGAAACCATTTTTGTCAAAATCAACAAGTCCAACGCCGTGCGCACAGGCACGCTGTCCTACGGGGTGACGTCCTGTGACCCCAGCACCTTGCGCCCCAGTGACCTCCCCTATAACCCTGAGTCCTTGGTTGACCGAAAGGAGTTCTGGGCCATCTGCCGAGTCGTGGTGCCCCTCCAAAGTGGAGACATCCTGGGATTTATGGTGAATTCAGATGGCGAGCTGCACTTGAGTCACAATGGTGCTGGCACAGGCATGCAGGTCTGCGTGGACTGTTCCCAGCCCCTCTGGATGTTCTTCGTTTTACATGGCGCGGTCACGCAAATTCGATTGTTGGGTATGTCAAATGCCTTTTTTCCAAACCTCATGCACAAGACAGCAAGGGGGAGATACATCACAGGGGAAGGGTGGAGGGAATGAATGATTCCCTCCTTGCTTTAGGATCAGGTGCAAATTTTCTTTTTATAACAGGAGGAAAAACCCTCAAAGTCACGTATGTAGAGTATTGATATTGTATGGATATGAGTTACAAGACTTACCTCTTTGCACTTCTCTAGCATCCTTCATTTGATGGTCTCAAAGCTCTTTTCAGGTAATGAATTAAGCCTCGGAGACCTCCATTAAAGTACAAATGAGTCACCACTGACCTAGGAGAAGCAAGGAAAGGGGAGGAGAGGTGCTTTGGGCTGAGCTAATGTAGGGCATAGCTAGCAGGAAAAATGAGATGTGATTCCCTTTTCTGTGCATGCTATTTGGCATGACTGCCTCCCTAAAAGAGAGGTCCCCTTGCTTTCCCCAGGCTCGTACGCGAGAGGCAGGCTGGCAGGCAGAGAGGAAGCCTTGTGCCTCATGATCTCAGTGGTGCACAGAGCATAGGACTGACCAGCTCCACAGGAGAGGGGCTTCCTTGTCGTCCAGCCGTATTTAAGGCAGTGTAGCTCATACAGGTTGATGGAACTCTGAAGAGCTGACCTTTTTCTCTTGATATTTTTGCTCTATTTTTAAGCTCTGTTAACTGAAGTACTTCATTTAAAAGCTGAAAGTCATGTTTTGAAGATGTGGAGGAAAAAGTATGGAAATAGCATTTGCTCAGGATGAAATTGATTTTTCTTTTTTGTGTGTGTGTGTATTAGACACAAGCGGAGTGTGTTTGGCCATGAATTTGGACCATACCATGGTTCTGCTGGTGTCAGTGTCAGAAAGTAAATGATGGATTCTGAGAACATGATGTAATTCCTGGTACACCTCTAACTGGAGATGATTTTAAAATGCTTGTTTCCTACTTATACTGTTATATTCATATAACTTTAAATATACTTATATTCCTTTTTGCTTCAAATGCTCACCAGGTAAAAAACTGCCTGGATGGCCAGGCCCAAAGAGTGGTGGTGAATGGAGTTAAATCCAGCTGACGGCCGGTCACAAGTGGTGTTTCCCAGGGCTCAGTGTTGGGGCCAGATCTCTTTAATATCTTTATCAGTGATCTGGATGAGGGGATCAAGTGCGCCCTCCGTAAATTTGCAGATGACACCGAGTTGGGTGGGAGTGCTGATCTGCCTGAGGGTAGGAAGGCTCTGCAGAGGGATCTGGACAGACTGGATCAATGGGCCGAGGCCAACTGTATGAAGTTCAACAAGGCCCAGTGGCGGGTCCTGCACTTGGGTCACAACAACCCCATGCAACGCTGTGGGCTTGGGAGGAGTAGCTGGAAAGCTGCCCGGCGGAAAAGGACCTGGGGGTGCTGGTCAACAGCTGGCTGAACATGAGCCAGCAGTGTGCCTAGGTGGCCAAGAAGGCCAATGGCATCCTGGCTTGTATCAGGAATAGGGTGGCCAGCAGGAGTAGAGCAGTGGTCGTGTCCCTGTACTCGGCACTGGTGAGGCCGCACCTGGAGTACAGTGTTCGGTTTTGGGCCCCTCACTACAAGGACATTGAGTTGCTGGAGCTTGTGCTGGTGAAGGGTCTAGAGCACAAGTCTTATGAGGAGCGGCTGAGGGAGCTGTGGTTGTTTAGCCTGGAGAAGAGGAGGCTGATGGGGGACTTTATCTCTCTGTACAGGTACCTGATAGGAGGTTGTAGTGAGGTGGGGGTTGGTCTCTTCTCCCAAGTAACAATCAACAGGATGAGAGGAGAGGTTTAGATAGCATTGGAACAGGCTGTCCAGGGAAGTGATTGAGTCATCATCCCTGGAGTTACTTAGATGTGTTGCTTAGGGACATGGTTTAGTGATGGACTTGGCAGTGTTAGATTAACAGTTGGACTTGATAATGTTAAAGATCTTTCCCAACTTAAATGATTCTATGATTCTATTAAAACGCCCCTCTTGCCAAACAGGAAAAAAAAACCACATAACCAAAAGCCAACAAACACCCCCTTTTGTAGGATTTATAGACAGTCTTTGGAGATCAATTGTGGTGAAAGCACACCTCTCTCTGCAGGGATCAGTTCACCTTAATCACAGTCTGAAGTGCCCTATATAATTTGCTTAAAGTTGACCATAGGCCTGTGCTGTGAGTGTTTTGTGGCTGTTAAAGGCTCATAGATGACAAATGTAATACTGCAGTTTATTTCCAGGAGCCCAAGACTCAATCCCTGATAATTCAGCCTGATTACATTTGTTGTGTTTACTGTACGTAATCTATGGGTAGCTCTGCTCTCCACCAACATGTCATTGTGATAATGGTAGGTGAAGTCAAACAGATCCCAGTAAAGTAAGAAATTAAATGCTCCTGCATACATTAGAAGGAAAAACATCCCCCGGTCATTGAGCTGCTGGTAGAACTAAGTCATCGTCCAGTGCTTCCTTTCATATGAGATCACTAATTCTGGCAGTTTTTTGCACAGAGCGAATAGTCTTTTTGCATTAGGTCCTGAAACGTGGCAGAGAAGATGTGTGTCACCAGAGGGACAGAATTATGTCCTCCTACAGAATTCAACAGAACATGGACTTGAACGCAGGCCTTTTGCATCCTGGGCAAACCAGGGCTAAGCAAATAATTTCCTAGTCCCCATGTATGTCCTCCCTACCTGCTCACAAGTTTGCCAAACTGATATTCTCCCAGGGCATGTTTTAAACCTGTGTTTGGATCCATGAAATGAAACCTGCTGAGTTAGAAAACTCCTCACAGCTTGTATTTGTGACCACATAACAGACATTTCTGGCCTCAGTCACTGGAGGAGAAGCTGAAAATGGGCTATTGTTCTGAAGTGAGATGTCAGTGAAGAGAACCGGACTTGCTGACCTTGCTTTTCTCAAGGAAAGGGTAGGACCCTGCTGAGTGTACAGCTTTATCCATGTCAGCTTGGGCATCAAGCTGCTATCTCCCAGTTAAAAGCCATGAAATTGGAGCTTGCCTATAATCTTTAACAGGTATTAAAATACAAATAGATCTTTTCAGACTTATGTTTCCAGTATAATGGTGCTGGGAGCAGTACAGTCCCAGTATCAGTGCAGTATCAGTGCAGTGCAGCTGCCCAGAGAAGAGCACAGACGCTGTCCCAACACTGCACATCTCTGCAACTGCAGTAATTATATGGATCAGCGATATTCCGACAGAAGGCAAAGAAAATAATGAACTCCCATCTCTAGCTTTTACAGTGTTATTAGGGAGGTGATGTGCACTGTTTGCACTGCAGTGGAACAGATTATGGTGCTTGCCATAATATCTGTCATTATAATATTAGAAAATGTAGGAAGGATATAAAGTGTTCATCATTTTAATGACAAGCTCCATCTTCAGAATGCAAACAAAAGTAATTTTGTGCGATCTATCTTTTGTAGTTTGAGCTTTATATCAAAGGAGGAGACATGTTTATAGTCATCTTTTCTAGCTTTAATGGAAAAAGTGAAGTTCCATATCCTTGAAAGAAATGAGACACAAATACTGCAAGAGGCATAATTGCACCGAACCTATCTTAAATAGCAGATGTCATTCTACTTCTGGGGGCATACCGTTATTAGATTAATCAAAGCAATGTTATGCAGTGTCAAGAGAAGATCAGCACTACAGCCAACTATAAAATGAAATGAAAGTTGCTGGTTTGGCTTCCTCTCCAGCTTTTCTGTTTCTTTTGGAGGATGGAGCAGCTGGAGAGCAGCATTGCCACTCTTGAACCTAGAGAAGGTTTATTTTTGACTCAGAGAGCAAGATGGCTCCGGGTATTGATCACTGGATACTACACTGGATACTACACATGGATACTTATGCCTTGAGATTAGTTATTTGGTCCCGACCTAGAGCGAGACCAAGCTCAGGTCTTTCCTCGCTTGTGGCTTTACCACAAAAGCTGACATTTGCTGATTGCAGTTACTCCACAGTGTTGGGGATACAATGTTTATTGCCTAATCTAAATGTCAGAGGAGACCGTCTCTGCCCAGGTTGATGGTCTTACAGAACTCTGTATGAGAGGACGGCAGTGTGGGGTTGGTTTGAGACTAAAGAATTCTGACTTCTGTTTCCACCTTGCCAATCTGGCATCATATACTGGTAATATATATGCTGTGGGAGAAATAAAAAAGCAGAAAATAAAGACGAGGTTGGAAGCACTATTTTTCTTTTTGTCACCCCAGGAAAGGGAAAATAAACGAAACCCAAGCACCACTGTAGCACGGTGAGAGGCCGCAGTCATCTGTAGTGGGAGGTGGTAGGATGTCAATTTGTTGTGAAAAAAAGGTTAAAAGGCAACTTGACCACATGGAGGGAAGAGAAATGAAAGAGGAGGGCACTTTAATGTAGCAGATAATAACATAAAAAATATCAAGCTGCTGAAAAATGAAGGGACACAAATTTAAATTAAACATAAGTGAGGGTAATTAACTACAGGAACCAGCTATTGAGGGAGGCAATAGATCTTTTTGTGAGGATTGGAAGCCCTTCTAAATATTTTATATGTAAAGTGCTGATCCTAATTCAGAAATTCTGTGGGTTGTGTACATAAGATAACCAAACAGAAACCCAGATCATTAGGCATGTAGAAATGAGACAGTCTTTGTGTATCCTTTAGGAATTCCATTAGTTCAGGCTTGGGCTGGTTTTTTTCAGACATCATTCCTGTATAGTCAACAAAACCAGCCTATTAAACCTGATTTACTGCTTTCAGCTTTTGCTGGTAAGCATTTCAGCTCATACGCAGTTTTATTGACAGCTCTGAAAGGCTGAAATGAGCCAGTCTGGATACACTGGTTTTGGTCTGGTTTTGGTGGTGTAATTCATTTAAATTGATTGACCCCATAAGGTTTTAAAATGTATGACTCATGTCTGGAGGAACTATCACAGCAATAAGTTTATACATTTAATATTTGGGGATCCAAATGGTTGGGGATATTCTCTCATTTTCTTTTGTCTAAGAGTGAATCACTAGCATGTAAAAGATCTTCCCTCATCTCCTTTATTTTGTTTTTTTCTTTGGTGTGGTTTCCCTTGTGAATTTCATCCATTCCAGTAATATTGATGTTTTCTTTTGAGCAATGAAATAATGTTCCATCAACAGTTATACTAACGAAGCTGAGTTGCCAACTTATTTGTGTCTTTTCTATCCATGCACTTCAGTAACTCCAGCCCCACCAGAAGAGCTGCCCAATATTGCAGCTCTCTGGATATCTCCTAATGCTGGCCAAGAGCCAGGATTAGGCCTGAAGAAAACAACCCAAGAGCCAGCATTTGGTGTGGGTGAGTCTGTGTTCACATCCATGTTGGATAAATGCAGAGTATGTGCGGGCTAAGCTCTCCTGCCTCCTCTGCCGTGAGCATTGAGTTGGGGCTCCTACTTAGCTGTCCATTGCAAGGTATTTAGAAATCAATTGTTGCTGAGGTTTACAACCTTCTTTCAGACTTTCTTGAAATTGGTCAGTGGGCTCAAAACTGGGGAGGCAGGGAAGGAAGAGCTGGGCAGTTGCTCTCTGACTGTCCCAGAACTCCAGCATCCCATGGCAGAGCACTTGTCTCGCTGTCAAAAAGGTTCTCCACTCTGGATACATACATACGGTTAACTGCAGTGAGCAGGCAAAACATTTAAATGACCATTGGTGTGTACAGTTGTTATACACACTGCCTGCAGATACAGTTTGTAGGAAAGTCTCTCACACAGGCAGGGACAATCTGGAATTTTGGTTCTCCAGCTCTAAATTCATAAGCTTGTCCTGTTTAGAGAAGCTGGCTGGTTTTTTTGCAGTAGTAAATCACACATCCTCATCTCTGATCTCAGATGAGGCCAAGACATTTTACCCATTTGGGAACTTGATCCTTCTCTGCCTGGGTTCATTTCAGTGATGTGGAAATTGCTGAGTTAAATACAGGACAAGAGAAACTGATAAATGCATAACATTGCTGCACAGAAATGCGTATAATGAATTGCTTCCTTTAACAAGCGTTCAATTAGAAGTGCTCCAGAGTTTTATTGTCCATGTTTTTTTTTAATTTTGGAGACATTTCCCACTTGTATAGAAAATGGACTCATTAAGCTGATTGGGATCTAACAGGCCTGTGTTTTGTGGCACTTAACTGCCTGGAGTTCCTACACACTGCAGGGGGTGTGGTATTTTGTGCCGTTAGAGACCAGGGGAGAGGGAAGAGAATTAATATTCAGTGCCTCTTGGAAAGAAATCCACCTGTATTAATTGATGCCTCTTCATAAACCCTCCTATGATGCATGGTTTTATCTTTCATTGCAAGTGAAGCACACATTACTGATGTGTAGTTGTAAGAGCTGCATGACAGCGTTACAGTGTCTGTAACTTCTGGACTTGGTTCTAGCACTTCACAGGGCTCTCCATTCACGTCCTGTTTTATATTCATTGCTTTAAAGAAGAATTAGCACAAAGGGAGGCTGTTGTGTTAGAGAGGAAAGGTCGTTTAACAACTAGTGCTTTGGAAAACTGTGCAGTCGTAGAGAATTGGATGCAGCCAGATGCTTGTCACTTGTGGTCAGTGTCAACAATGTCAGAGTTTTTGTGCTCCTCGTGGCACGTTTGTACCATCCAGCTAAAGATCTCATCATGCATGACACATAATTAACCCCCACTTGCCACAGGTAAGTCAGTGGGCATCAGCCTGTGTACTGAGGTATCAGCCAGCATCTGCGTAAGGCTGGGTGAAGCCACCGGACCTCCTCTAAGTGAAAGCCACGGGGCTTGCAAATGGCTTGTCCTCTGCACGCTCTCCTCCACAAGAGCAGAATTGATTATTATCACTAGGATAATAAACTATCCCTGGCTGCAGTGAGACATTCATAGTAAGTGATGTATAGCTCTCCCTTATCTCATAACGCCTTTGCCTGCCTACACTGAATATACAGGATATGGGATCATATACCAGCCTCTTTGAATTGCAACTTGTCTGTCAGGACAGATAAAATCTGCCTGCTCATTGAACTAACACTGGCGTGAGTTAGTTATTCTGGCTACTGTGAGAGTGACATAGCAGACTAAACTCTTTCTTCTTCTTTGTCAGATGCCTTTTCATCCAGTAGAGTGTTCCACGGAAATTCAGAGCAGTGCTGGCCAAGAAAAGTGAAGTATTTGTTTCCTGTGTGCATCTGCCACCCTATTTATATATGTCCCTTCTGGAGAAGCACAGAGCTTGGATGTGCTGGGTTAGGTAGCAAATTTCCTTTAGCTCACAGAACCACTTTTGCTTTGGACTCCCAGATACTCTCAGCCAAACGGCCTTTTTGAGATGGAGCTGAAAAAGGTGCTACTATAAACAGAAGCATTTTTTTGTCGGGATAATTAATATCTGTGATCTTCTAGAGGGCTTTTTGGTTTGTTTTTGTTAAACAAGATGAAAGCTCCAACTCTCATTTTTCATGCCATTCAGCTACTCAATCCAGGCTGCTTTTTTACCTCTTATTGATCTAAGTATCTGTCTGGGTGCTTTGTTGGTCTAGTGTTTCTCAGGTGGAGAGATGGAACCTCATTAAAGGCTCTTTCACTTCAGTTCAGCTAGATGTTCATTGCATGGTGTCCATGCCGTCAGGATTTTGCAGGATGAAGTGCTGAATAGCTGCTGAACTTCACATATCAGGTCAGGAAAGATACCTTGTAAGTTTGCTGTATGCTTTTTGCTTTCAGACAGCTCACTGGGTCTGGGCTGTGAGAGTTGCTGGACCAAAAACTTCTGTGACATCTGGAGCTTTTCATATTTCTCCTGCTTGACTGGAGTGTCCATATGACTGCAGGATCCTAATAGATGTGCTGGTGCCCTGCTGCCCTTTCTGCACACAGCAGGCAGCAATGCTCCAGTGAAGCTGTAAAGTACACTCCTTTTGTGATCCACATGAATGTCTGAACTGTTGTGCTCCATGTGGTTTGGATCGAACTTTTCCTTCCCTCAACAGTGGTTGTCTGACACCCATCTGGAAACAAAGGCCTGATGGTTTTGCATGCAAAAATCTGCCAGGCTGTTTTTGACCCATTTCCGGACATTTCTGTAGCATAATGCAAAATCCCTTATGTTTTCATGGGCTTGTAAAGAACAAAATGTAATATTGTTCTGTTCAGAACAGTCTTAAAATCCCCCAGGAAACAGTTGAATGCAAAATAGCCCATGGATCATCAACTGATGTCAGTCACCTGAGAGGCAGAGATGAGTTGCAGCATAGAGGCTGGGCTCTGAGAGCATGGTTGGCAAAAAACATCGAGCCAAAGGGGAAGGAAGCTCTGGTTTCTGGTCAATGCAGTATTGTTCCCATCTCCGTGGGAACATAACAAATGGCTGTGTGAATACATGCATTTTATAGCGTTCAGAAGTGATGGATACGCTTACATCCTTCCCTAACATTATTGTTGATCTATAACTACTATGTGCCCAGGCAGTAACAGGTGCTTTGTTCCTTTGTTTTAGCATGATGGATTCAAAGTCCCTGCTGGGCAAGACCTCAGTGGCCCTGGGGGACAGAATATCTCTCCTGCAGCCTTTCCTGGAGGCAAGAAAGTGTGATAATGTGCAGAAATGTATGTGGCTGCACTTTGGAGCAGAGAACATGCTGTGGGTAGGGCTGTCTTGCTGAAACCGTGTTTGGTATTTGCAGCTCTTTCTACAGCTGATGGAACATCTGCATTAGTGAAAACCAGTGACTGAAATAAAATGTGGAAGGATTTAGCTCTTATAAAGCTCGCCTTGATAAAACCCACCTTTTAGTGGATGTACCACTGAGGCAATACCAAAGTTTCTAGTATCAGTGTGAAGGGAATGGTGTTAGTCTGACATCTGCCTAGGGAACATCCAGAGAAAGAAACTTCATCTTTCTTCCTGGGAGAAGACAGAGAAAAGTACCCAGGAGATCTCAGTACACTGTGTCTTGCCACTGGATTGCAAGGTCAAGAGAATACACGGTTAGTGTACTGTTCCAAGTTCCCCGCTGCGTCTGCAGTGTGGGCTTTTGCTCTTGTAATACATGAAATAGCTGTGTAATTCCACCAGTTTGCATTCTCTAATAGTTAAAAGTATCTCTCTACCTTTTTCTGAAATGGGAGAATTAATAGAGGCAAATATAAAGTGCGAAAGTTCTACACAAGCGACATCCATGAGCAGAAGAAAAAAGATGTATGTAGGAGATTTTCCAGTCAAATAATAGTAAGGACCAAAATTGAGATCCCAGTCCTACCAGTCTTGCACGTGGTTGTTTGTCAATTGTGTTCACATACCAGTAGTGACTATAAAGCCAAAGATCTGTAGTAGATAAGATTAAGCAAAGATATGACTCTTCACAGCGTTAAGTTTCTCTAGTATCCAGTCTCAGTAACATCACAGCTCACTCACACTGCAGGAACCCACGTGTTATGGGACAGACCTCCATGGGCAGATGTTCACATGAGCTCAGTACCCACAATTGAGCCAGATTTTTGAAAGAACCTTGATCCTATTTAGATAACAAAATCAATGGCCCTGATACATTGAGAGTGTTAAACGCGAGAACGGATATTAAGCAGCTTTTGAGATAGGGGAATTATTTTAGCTGACAGGCTTAAAAATCTGGCTCCTAACAAAGGGAAATCAAGTTGAGAGTTTTGAAAGGCGTCTAAATGACTATGACTGTCAGGTGCCCAGTGCTTACTGGACTGAAATGTATGAGAAATGCACAGCTCTCTTAAGCACCCTTAAATATGCCAGTTGAAGTCTGCAGCCAGATTTCAGCAGCTGTTCTAATCTTTTCCACTGTATGCTGGAAGCTCTGGGACCTGCAGATGGATGGAACAACACTGAAAATCTGTGACTACTATTGGTAATTAACTGATCTTTATTAGCTGTCCTATTTATGCAGCAAATGTGTTACAAAAAGAGAAGGGGCTATCAACGTGCTCCCCACGATACTCAGCAGATGGGCAAGTCAGTATGTTGCAGAAGACTTTATCTTCCTTAGAAACTAAGCAGGAGGCTCCCATGTTTTGTCTTTGAGGTACAATCACAGAATCATAGATTCATTAAGGTTGGAAAAGACCTGTAAGACCATCAAGTCCAACCGTTAACCCAACACCACCATGCCTGCTAATGTTTAGTTAAGTGCCTGGCATAGTCCTTAAGACAGATATGGGTAAGGAAAGCCCATTAAAAAGGTGAAGATGATCAAACTATGTGAGCTGTGAGTTGGATAGTAGTGGTCATCTACTGACAGCATCCTGTCAGTAAGGAAAAACAAAGTTTAAGTTGGATGGGTTCAAAGGGGAAAAAAAGAGGGTAACTCTGGAGTGCAGACTGAGTGGTTATACATTATTTTTATAATACTTGTGAAATAGTCATTGAGAACCTAGACAGGTAATGCAAATAGCAGGAGGTGAGTGAACCACCTGAGATAGTGTTTGGTATTGCCAGAAAGCATCCTGGGGGAGAAGTCATGATATTCATTCCTGTTTGCAGCGAGCAAACACTCGTTTGTTTCATTTCTTGCTTAAAAGCAAAGTCTCCAGACTATGCGATACGCATTTCCACTTCAAAACAGCAGACATTTTCAGCCTGGTTTCTGCAAGACTTCCACAAGCGCAGTCCCAGTGCTCTGACGGAAACATTGTGCTTGCACGCCTTTTGGGTTAAGATCTGAAAAAGTGCAATGGGACCATATAATGTTGAGTTTAATTATAAGGGGGAAAGGGCTAAGAGAGGGAGACAGATTTAGTAAAATGGGTTGAGACTCACTTTTGTCTCCTTATGGACATGAACACTCCTCCCCACACTGGGACAGTATGAGGAATGCCCTGGTCAGATCCCAGTAAGTTACTGGGTACCTTTCACTGTCTGATGGATGTTTTTCATAATCTCATGGAATTCAGACTGTCATCATTATTTGAGTCTCAGGAATGGCCCTGGCCCTCTATCACCTCTCTCAAGATCAGATACCAGATTAAGAAATGTGTTCTGAACACCTTAAACTGGTAGTTTCCCAGCCTTCAGTGATCCAAAGTCAACAGTAATAAGGAGGCAACATCCTCAATGGCATTCCTCTACTTTTCTCTCCATCTCAGATGTAGCCTGAATCTGGGATTATTAATATGCTGCTTGCTAGCAATGGATTGGGAATAGCTGCAGCACAGATTCGTGGCAGCTACTCCCTGCTCTAGGCCATGGAGATGTCCTGGGGATTTACTTGCAAATGCCCCTAAGCATGCTCAGAAGGAGAATACAGACAGCACATTGCTCTTCCCACCTGGTTTTGTTATTGTGGTTGTT
Source organism: Opisthocomus hoazin (assembly GCF_030867145.1). Taxonomy (NCBI): domain Eukaryota; kingdom Metazoa; phylum Chordata; class Aves; order Opisthocomiformes; family Opisthocomidae; genus Opisthocomus; species Opisthocomus hoazin. The sequence continues at coordinate 66,192,487 of NC_134419.1, forward strand.
TTCCAATTCTCTCTGGGGCCTACGCAGAAATACGCAGGTCAGCACAATCATTTCAGTATGAGAAAGAAATGTAGAAATAATATTTTTATATATGAATTAAGGGGGAGAGTTAATTGAAAATTTTCTGCATTTTTAGGGAGTATTGACTTTGTATCTGGCCTTCTTAGCAATGTAAATCTCTCAGCAGCACAGCTCTCCCCAGACAGGTGCCATTAAGAGAGACAAGCAAAAAGATGTCTGCTTAAAAGTTGGGACAGCCTCAGGAGATATCTCCCGAGAGTGGATGGCAACATTCTAGGAAACCGCCCTTTTTCCCACAATAGACACACAGAGCCAAAAGCATCTCTGAGGACCACAGCTGTTGTATTTTGGTCACAGTTGGGACATTCTATGAAAGGGCAATTATGGATACAGATAACTTCTCTCATAAAAATCATAAATGCTGGATGGGATTCCAAGAGACTACCTAGTTCACCTTCCTGTTCTTAAAAAGCTCTAATGATGGAGCTTCCATAGTCTCTCTAGGAAGTCTGATTGCTTTGTCTAACCTGAATGCCTTAGGAGTCTGAACTCATGATTTCTTGTCTAATCCAGAACTTTTAGGAAGACCAGATTGTTTCTTTCTCCTTTTAGCAGCTTGTGAAAAATATTGCCATCTTAAAATCACAGAATGATACAATATTTTAGGTTGGAAGGGACCCCTGGGAATTATCTGATCCAACCTCCCGCTCAAAGCATGGCTAACTTCCAAGTTAGCACAAGACCACGACCAGTTGAGTTTTTGAGTATTTCCAGGGACAGAGATACCACAGTGCCTCCAGGCTCCTGCTTCAGTCCTTACCCAGTCTCATTTGACCCTGGATTGGTGCAACCTTTTCATAACAGGACGGCATTGTTGATTTACCATCATCTGGTGACCTCCAGCAATCCCCAGGCCTTTTTCTGTAGGACAGCTGTATTTCTAATTGAATGGACCAATTCCCTGTCCAGTATTTAGGCAGCTGATTATCTCTGCTTAAGTGCTGCATTTTGCATTTGATCTTATTGAATACCATCCCATTTATTTCTGATCCTATTTCCACTTTGGCAAGACCATTTTGAATTACAAACCTTCAGCATACTAGCAGCCTTTCCTGGCATGATGTCTGTACATTCCATGGTCATGCTCTCTTCTACTGAAAATATAATACTCTCTTTCCTTTTGTGGGTGGACATACAGGTTCATTTATTTGCACCTCTCCCAGAGTGATGAGAGAATTGCAGAGGAAGAATCAATCTGGATTTTGCTAATAATTGGACTTTGCAAAGATAAAACAGCAAATGGAATTCATTCAAAATCCATTTAAAGGTGATTCCAGTGTGTTCATCATGTTTGAGATCAAGCAAGAGACAAGTTAACAGCAGAGACAATTTATCTGGGGACTTCAGTGAGAGGAAGAATGTTTTAAATCAATGTTTAAATTAATTTATTTAGAATTATTTGGTTTTTAAAAAGCATGATTTGAAAGCTAGTTCTTGGTGGGAGCTCTATGCACACAATGAGCGTGTTTGGCCTTGAGCACATGTATCTGGTTTTAGTTAAGCCAAGCTGGCCACACTCATTCCACCCTGCACATGATCTCATTCCATGCTCCTTGTCATGGTATCTGCACACCATCCAGCAATATATTAACAGCCTGAGTAACGTGTCTTATGTTGATTATTCTGTCACCAAGGGAGAAATGTGTCTTGTCTGGTAGAGAACTCAGATTGTTTTAAACAAAGCTCTATAGTTACGCTGGAGAAAAGTCTGCGTCTTGTGTTAGGAGAAAGAATTGGGAAGGTGTGTGCTGGCCCTTGGGCCTTGGGTGAGGCCATTTTGGGACTCAGAACAGCTACAACCAGAGAAGATTGTGATTCCTGCACTGGCGAGCTCTCCCAGCGGTGTGGAAAGGCTGCTTGCACTGCTGCCAGCATGCTTCATCCGTTCATACTCTGTGACACTTGGGGCAGATTCGTCTATTAGTCCAGGAAGACGAATGGTCCTAATAGTCTTTATTTTGCATTTAATGGAATGACCCGGTTGGTGTTAGAAATGCAATGTGCTGTGTGTCAGCCAAATGGAAGAAATGTCTTTAGGCTGCAGGGAGACGAGAGAAGGCTTGAAAAAACTTGTTCAGCTGCTCAGTGTTCATATTTATTCTGCGTGCAGTGAAAGAGCTGAAATCTGTGCCCCTGCTGGGCCTGTTTACAGTGTGTGTCACCCACAGGGCAAGTTTTCTGCTACAGTCATCTGTCAGATTGGAGAGGAAGGGCCATTGCTAGTGGCTGTCATTAGAGGCTGCATCATTCTCTTTGCATATTTACTGAGCTAAACTCCAGCCTAGTTACTATCTGTTGATAAAGGAGGTGCCTCTCTGCAGCATCTCAAGTATGAAAGCCCCAAAGCCCTTTACAGCGGCTAATTCAACTTCAGATTTTGCCTGTGAGCAAAGCACTCCTCATTTGAAGAGGGGTAAGACTGAGGCACTGGAGGCTGAAGCAAATTGCTCGTTCTCCCATATGCAGTCCTCAGAACAGATTTTGACCCACACATGACCTCCCCTCAGTCCCTGTGCTACACTTAAACTGCTCAGTCTTGTTCTGCTAAAAAGGGCAGGGGACTCTGGCACTGGCTGCTGCTGTGCCTTTGCTTTTTTTGCCCAATCCACAGTTAGCATGTGGAGTCCCTGCTTCTCAGGTTTGGCCCTCCTTGCCTCAGTAGCCTCCCTGCAAATAAGAACTGAAGGACCTCTCTGGCGCACAGGCTTTTCCTGGCCTCCTGCTGCTGCTTTTTCTCTGGAGAGTAGCCTCCGACTCATCGAGGACACTGCGGATCCAAACCCTCTGTGTCTCTTGGCTCCTTATATGGTAACATGAAGAAGTCTTAGCATTTGAGTTCTGATTTGGAGTTACCCTGGTTGTATTCTCAGCTGGGGAACTAGAAACTTTAAAACCATAGGCAAACTACTTCTTACCACCAAGAAACCGTACCTTGGTTCATGCATGTGTATGCTGCTGTTTCACCACTGTCTTGCTGAAGACCAGGCTGCATCGTTAATGATGGAATTCCCTGACAAAACCTTTTCAGCAGCTAGAGTTTTAAACATTCCCATTTTTTTCTCCTTCTGGAAGGGGCTTTCAGACACTTGTTAGAATAACAAGAGCAGAAGAAAGAGACTGAGATGGAGGGAGGGTGCCAAGCAGGCTGCGGGGCGGAGCTGGCTTTTCTGGCAGACCACACTAACACAGAGGTGATGGTGGGCGGTGAGAGCGGGAGGTAATGGAGCTGGGGACACCTCAAAGGGACTTGAAGGGGCTCTGCGCTCTTGAGCCGTCACATCCAGACATGCAGGGAGTGGAGAAAACATTACTGAATTGGGGGGAGAGGTGTCCTTGTTCATCCTAGAGCCAAAGGCATTTTGGTGACTTAGCCCCCTCCTCTGGCAGAGGCCACCCGACAAAAGAGGCAGAGTGGTGAGCAGAGCGAAGTTTTCCTGATTGCCAAGCCCTTGCGTTTGTCTCTCAGAAGCCCTTGAGTGACTTTGCGTGAATTTGTCGGAGCCTGGAATGATGCAGTTTTGCACTGGGTTAGCGTAGAGTGCTTTGACAAGGCGATGCGTTCTTGTGCTGGAGTCCAGCCCACCCTACTGCAGGCTGTGTCCTCTCCTGGCTACAAGCCCATCGCTGGATGTAGTGCTGAGGGTGCATATGAGCATGAAACCATAAGGAAAGTAACTGCACTTAATGACTAGGGACACATTTAAGGGCAGAAACTAACGGTTATGATGACTAAAGGCGCTCCAGCAAATTTCAGGAGCTGTGGGAGCACAATGTCTCTTCAGGGCCAGCTGCTAGTATTTAAAAAGGTGTACGAGGGTGTTTTTTTTTCCTTTATCACTTCCCTAGATTTCATTCGGATGAGATGCAAATCCTGACAAGTGCTGAGAGCTGCACCCCTGCCACATATCCCCAGCGCCTCATCAGCTCCAATTTTTAAAAGTAACCGTGGTTTCCTTTTGTCGTGGTGCAGGTTCCACCATACTAGCCGAGCGGCTGGGGCTGTCCACACCGAGCTCGCCCACATCCACACCCAGTTCGCCCACCGTGCTCTGCAGTGGTGTCTCTGACCCCATATTGTCTACGTGTGGCTCTGGCCCCCTCTGCAGCTCCATCAGCGGTAAGCGTGGTGGGATCCCCCTCTGCCTTTCCTTCGCCTCCCTCAGCCCGCTCCTGCACGTCACGGTCTCAGGCCTGTCTCCCAGAAGGGCTCTAAAACACAGCGGTCAGCGGAGTCTCCCGTCAGCTCCCTCGGGGAGGCAGGGAGAGCCTCTGCAAAGGCTATTTTCAGTCTTCTTTTATGTGGAAGCTGCTTAAATGCCTAGACAGCAATATTTCTCCAACCCTTTTCATCATGAAAGGTCCCAAGGGAGGCGGCAGAGTTTCTGTTGTGTGCGTGGCCCTGGGATGCATAGCTCCTTCTGGTGAGCTCTGTGGCAGTGACATGCTGCGCACCAGCTTCGACTGGAGTTACGGGTATGCCTGCTGCCCCCGTCCCTCTCCACACACCTACAGCACCCTCTTCTGAAAAAGGCAGTATTGGTATTTCTAATATGCCAATGAATTCCAGTGAGATTTAGATAAATGTACATGCAGTAGAAAAGGATAGGCTGTTCTGCAGCATTTTGAAAACCCGAGGGACCTGCATGATCCCAAGGCACTGATGGTGGGACATAGTCCTTGTCATTGTTGTCCAAACCAAGAGGTACCTAGCAGAGTCAAGCTAATAACTGGTGAAAGCAAACATTCAGATTTTTAATGGGTTTGGGGGAAAAAAAATAGAAATGTTCTCGTTATCTTGCTACCTATCTGGCTTCGTTGGGAACGCCTCATTAGAGGTGTGCTGCGAGCACAATTACTGCAGCCCCTCATAGCTCTTGAAGCAGTGTACCCACTATGAAGTAGATGCTGTCCATGCGGGTACCACCCCAGCCCTGTCCTGAAGGAGCCACACAGGGTGATTTCTAGGCAGGCGTTGTGGTCCCGCATCCCTGGATTTGCCCTAGAGATGAAACACTGCTTGTCTGACTCTTTTCAGTGGTGCCCAGTGACAGGACAAGGGTCAACGGGCACAAACTGAAGCACAGGAAGTTCCGTCTGAACACGAGGAAGAACTTCTTCCCTCTGAGGGTGACGGAGCCCTGGAACAGGCTGCCCAGGGAGGTTGTGGAGTCTCCTTCTCTGGAGATATTCAAGACCTGCCTGGACAAGGTCCTGCGCAGCCTGCTGTAGGTGACCCTGCTTTGGCGAGGGGGGGGTTGGACTGGGTGACCCACAGAGGTCCCTTCCAACCCTGAACGTTTTGTGATTCTGTGATTCTGTCTGGGAGCTGCTGCCACCTGGCCTCTCCCTTTTCAAGGCAGGTGGCTTGATCGTCCCTGATTTTTCCTCCTTTGTTAATGTTTAGACAGCAGTTTGAAAATGTGAAACTGCTCTTTGTCCCTGCTGCGTGGGAACAGCTGCGTCTTGGTTCTCTCTACGTGAGCAGCAGATCCCAGAAGATGCTGCCTTTCTGCTGCCCTGAGCCTTGGCATATGAACCAGCGCTCAGTGAGCAGGACAGTAGGTCACGGGAAGGATCCCTGATCCTGGAGCACCCATTTCTGCTAGGGCATGGTTCCTCCCGCTGTAGCTGGCTTCAGGGCGGAAATGACCCTGGGATGTCAAGAAGCCTTTTAAAAGGCTTAAGCAGCATGAGTGACCCTGCTCTTTGTGTTTCAGGCACAGCGCCCAACTCTCCCATCAGCTTGCCTGAGTCGCCCATCTCCCCGTCCGTCTCGGGGCCCTGGGGAGATGAATGCACCATCTGCTACGAGAACATGGTAGACACGGTCATTTACTCCTGCGGACACATGTGTCTCTGCTATTCGTGCGGGCTGAAGCTCAAGAAGATGGCCAACGCTTGCTGCCCCATTTGCAGACGGGCCATCAAAGATATCATCAAAACGTACCGCAGCACTTAGAGCAGCAGCAGATGCTGTGGTGGGGACTGGGCAGGTGGGGATGAGGCTGTGAAACAACACAGGTCTTGGTCTCTATTCATCATCCAGGAGACTCAAAAACCATCAGCCACCACCCCCCTGATCCCCTCTTCGATGGACGACAGATGAGACAAGCTTAGATGCTCTTCTACCCTCCAAGCAGGCCCTGGGACTGAACTCCAGTGTGTCAGGGAAGTTGCAATGGACTACCCTCCCTTGTGGATTTTAAACTTTATCTCAAAAAACCCCAGCTGGTGCAATCATCCCTTTTCTACACCATGCACAGCAGAGGGGAGTCTCCAGAGTTTAGCAGGGACAGTGAGCAGTGAAAGGTTCAGTGCTACACCTCTCCTGGAGACACCCCGCGTGCAGAGGACAGCTTAGCAGAAGAGGAGAAACAAGCAGCGTGTTTCCATGTAGAACCAGCCTGCCCGTAGGAAGCCCCTTAGAAAGGACGGGGCCAGGCAAGCTGTGACGCAGCGAGTGAGGTGCAGCGAGTGCATTCACAGTGCAAAGGCCGGGGCCAGTGCAGAAAAGGACCCAGGATTTGTAAAGCAAAACCCACCCCATGTCGGCAGGCAGAAGAGCAGCCCCACGAGGGCTGTTCCCCGCTCCTCCATCGCTGTTCCCTGGCAGAGGCGTTCGTGGTGGGTTTGGCAGCCAGCACTGGCACTGGCCTTGCATCCTCCCAGCGGTGTCCAACCACCTCCTATCGCCATCGTGTTGCATGACAAGCAGCTCGCAGAACCTGCCACCACCGACTTGCTGTGGCTTGTCCCGAACGGTCTCCACGCGGCACGAGGGCTTCGGCAGCATCTCTGCCCCATGCACCTTCCCTCCCCCTACCACCCAGACAGCGCTTGTGAGGGACAAAATGAAAGGAATAATGAAACAAAAACCCCAGCCCCACAGGGGAAGAATGTAAAAACCCCCATGTCTGCGGGTTTCATTTACTGGTAACTTTATCACTGTGCTTTAAGACAAAACCAGCCAGGTGGTACGCAGCCCCTCACAGCCAGCCCGCTGGCAGGACATGGCTGTCCTTACGTGTTAGGAAGAGAGGAAAGGAAAAAAAAAAAAAAAAATAGCTTGAGGGGTTTGGTTTGCTTTGGTTTGTTTAAATAAATCCCCTTCCCTCCTGCCCCATTTGGGAACCCTGCTGTCCCCATGGCGGGTGCCTGCAATGGTGGCCCCCACGGTCGCCGTGACATCTGCTGCTCCACCATGGCCACTGGCCTGGCCCGGGGCTGCTCCGCAGCAGCAGGAGCTGCCTGTCTCCCCTCCGGCCCCGTCCTGCTGCCTGCCAGGGCCGTCTGCGAGGCAGAGACGGTGTCTGGGCACCGGGCTGGCCTGCGGCAGCAGTGGCGTTCGCCCCGCCATGTTGCCCATCAGGCCAGGCTGGGGAAGGCCATGGAGGTACACCTCTCCGCCGAGCCTTCTCCTGCGCCCCAGCACATGGCTGCTGACAGAACACGGAGGGGACAGCGTGGCATAGAGATAAAAGCATTGAACAGGCACAGTGGCTTGCTGTAGGGGACATCATGTCCGGCTGGGCAGCCGGTGGGTGAAGGAGCGCTTGCAGAGGCTGCTCCCAGGAGCGCCTGGGAAACACGTCCTCGCCCTGTCCTCTCGAGGACGTGAAAACAGAGGCTACAGGCTGGAGAGCGCGTTGTAGAGCCTTTCTCTAAAGGCGCCGCCATCACTGCAGCCTACCACGGGGGTCTGCAGCCACCTCCAGTAACTGACTTGAACACTGATGCTCTGGTTACAGGGATTTACGTTATTTCTTTGCATACCTCTCATGCACACCCCTAATGCAGCCCTGCCCTGCCCTCCGGGCCGGCTTTCAGAAGCCCCGGAGCGCCATGGCTCCTGTGTCTGGATGCCCTCACTGAGGCGTGGGACGAGGCCGGACTGGGAGCCTGGGGGGGGGTCACAGCAGCCATGCCAGGAGCATGGCTGCTCCACAGGCGTCTGCCAGCCTCCAGCTCGGCCGACGACAGAGCCATGACCAGCAGACACAGGGAGCCGGTTTCAGTAGTTATACAAACTCCAGTGCAAAGATTTCAGAGAGAAGGAACCCAAGGGGTAGGAAGGTGTGGGTGAAATAGTGGATGTGGGGAAACGTGCAATAAGCAGCCTCCCGAGCCTTCACCACGCCCGTGGGACTGGTTCCCCTCCACGCAGGGCAAGACAAGGGGTACATTTTAGTTTTCAAGAAGCTCCATCCATGGGTATCAGTGCAGTGGTGTGAATTCCCTTTTCACCTTACGAATTCAGAGTGTTTTAATATATAACTGTGTTTGTTTTACTGTGGACCAAACTCTAGGAGTTAGCAGAAGCTGAAAGCATCCCTCAGCATCCGAGCTCAAAAATTGGGGTTAAGTCCTGCTCCCGGCATCAGCTGGCCTCCGGCTGTGAGCAGGGAGGAGGAGAGCAAGGCTCTCTCCAGGGAGAAAAAAAACAGCAAAAGCAGTAACAGTAACAACGATCCTAACCTTTTGTTTTGTTTGACTGGTGTAGGTTCCCACGTTCCTCCGTGTTCTTGTGTCATTTGCATTTCATTGCTTTACTTTATGTTTTGTGTTCTGTTTAAGAAGAAGAATAATTCATTGTGAAAAATTGGATAACTGTGATTGTGAATAAAGCTGATTTAGGCATCCTGCAGCAGCACGGGCGACCGAGTATTTACCATTTCCACAAACGCGGCAACAGACAATGAGCAGCGCAGTGGCAAGAGGCTGAGGTAAGAGCAGTGGTGGCATGAGAGCCTCTACCTTGGTGGGAGCTGGGTGGGCGAGCTCAGGTCTCCTCCAGTGCTTGAGGATGAGGGGGTATTGACAGCTGATGGACCCCATACACACGTAAGGAATAAACGAAGCCACAAAAGTGAGGGCTAAGCACGTTCCTGCAGCTTAAGCCCCACACTTAGCCTCTGCACACCCTCCCCAGAGAGAAGCCACAGCTTCTTTCCTCTCATTGCCTTGTTTGCACAGTCTCGCCTGAGTGCCTGTAACCACAAAAAAGCTCTCACCAGCACAAGAAAGAGAAAGTGTGCTGCAAGGAAACTCAGGACCATGCAGCTCAGCCTGGCAGGGACCAGCTAAGGGGCTGAAGATTAGGCAGAGCAGTAGCAATACAGCCAGGTGTCCCCATCCCAGCTTCGTAGAGACATGACAGCCCAACACCTGCCAGGATGATCCCAGCCCTGAACTGAGCAGCCTGTTGAGGAGGCCCACTGACAAGCTGTGGAGATGCTGAGACACAATGCAGTTGCTTCCTCAGCCTGTAACAAGGGACACAGGGACCCAAAGGGAATTTGGATTCTGCAGAGTGACGCTAGCTCCTCCAGAATCCAGTAGCTCCTCTGCTGCAGGGCTCTGCTCAGGAGCACACCTACAACAGCCATTTGAGATTCCCTCCCCATCCATTTGTTCAGCTATTCAGCAGATGAGAGTGGCTGGATCACCGTCTCCTGTCACAGGACATATCTGAGTTGGCATCGTCTCCCCCAGTGTGGGTGCTCCATCTGCCAAGGAATGGGGACTTCCCAGGAGAGGTGTCCTCGGCCTCTCTAGATGAAGCTATTCCACTCTAACAGCTCCCCAGTGGCCTAAAAGTTCCTAGGCTGGGTGAAGCGAAAACAGTTCTGCACCCCAGCTTTCTCCACCACCTCCCTGAGGAACTCGTAGCTGTTGGGACAAGGCAAGTCTGCACAGGCCTGTGCTGCACCCCGAGAGCTGTGCCCAGGTCTGGCTTTCCCAGGGACAGGAGGACCTGTGGTGGGTCTGGAAGGCCCCTCAGCCCAGCTGTGGGAAGCCTCCTGGTCCCCTCAGGAGCAAGGAGAAGAGCTGCAAAAGGCAGACCGCCCCTAGAAACTGGGGACGATAACCTGCCAGACGTGCTGAGCCCAAGCACTGGCACACAGGAGGAGAAGCCAGTGCTGACGCTCTGGGCCAAGCTCAGCTCCTCGCCTGGCACAGCAGGAGGGAGCAGGGCCGGTACCCCCGTGTTTCCCCCCTGACCGCCCCAGCCTGCTCATTCCCTCCTGCCGCTGCCGTCTGCTGAGCATCACTGGGGTCACCCTGCCCCGGGCTCCCTCCCCAGCCCACCGAACCCCACCCGGACCCGCAGCTTCACCGCCGCTCCCAAGCCCACCCCCAGGCGCTCGGAGGGGGGCGGGAGGGAGCGGGGATGCTCCCGCAGCGGTCCGGGAGCGGCGGAGCCGGTCCGGCACCGCCACCTGGTGCTGCCCACCCCGCACCGCATGCAGCCGCCCGCGCCCCCCCCCTCCTCGGGTGGGCTTCGTACGTCCTCCTCCTCCTCCTCCTCACGAACACCGCGAACGCGCCTGCGCAGGGCCAGACGCATCGCGTCTGAGGGCAGCACAGCTCTGGGGATGGGTCTCGGGTGAAAAGAGGAACGAACGGAGCAATTAACAGCAGGGTACAGTATACAAGAGGACACATTATCTATCATCTATATATATTATCTATTATCTGTACTATCTATACGGTGATTGCACCAGTCCAGAAAAAAAACCCTTCAACCCTAAGCTGGCTGGCTCACTCCACACACCGGGGAAGAGGGGGCACAGTTCCCAGGCACACTTGTCACTGTATTTGTGCCTTAAAATGCCCAGGACTGCGTGCTGCCTCAGGTCTAATTCCTGGCACCCTCAGAGGGCTGAGGTGGCCAAGCAGAGCTCCTCCTGCACCACCTGCCTGCGTGCCAGCATGGAGGAACATCTCACGGGCGCTGTGAGCGAGCACCCAGCCTCCCATGAGAGTCGGCCCACCTCGGGGCCTGGGTGAGACTCATTTCTCTGCAGGATGATGGTGAAGTGCCGCATCACGGAGCGAAGACGTAGCCCCAAGCTAAGATGAGGGATGCATTCATGCGAGGTCACCCTCTGCTGCAGGAACGAAATGCTGGGCAGGGCCAGTGCCCCTCCGCAGTGCTGCTTTCCGAGGCACGGCCCCCTGCTACCTACAGGTTTGCAAAAGGCCGATGGTGAGGAAGGGGACAACACTTCATAGAGGGCTCCTGTAGCTGAGCTGGGGACTGAAATGCTAGAAAATCACCTCGTTTCCTTCCTCACTATTACACCCCCTATTACAACCCGCTCCCCCAATCCACCGCTCTCTGCATGCCCGTGAGATGTCCCACTTAAGGAGCGGGGATCCATTATGAGAAACTCTTCAGTTTTACCCCTCTACCTGTCGGGCTATCTGGGGCCTCCAACCTTCAAAGCTGGTTAAGAGGAGTCAGCAGGGCCCAGCAACCTTGCAGGATCAGACCTTAACATCCCGTGCTGAAGCTCAGCCTGCTCTGCAGCCTGCACACAGGGGTGTTAAGGGCCCATCCCAACTTGCAGAATCACCCTTTTATCACAGAACCAAAGGGCCACTCATGTAAAAGGATGCTTTCTTATTTTGGGTCTGACACCACATCCCTCTCCAAAAAACATCCTGACAGAGCATTTTAAACCTTAAGACCTTGCTCAACACAGACAAAAGGTCTTCATGTTTGAGGGCAGAGGTGAGCAGTCCATAAAACTTTGTGGATTAGAAAAGAGACAAAAATACACCATAAATCACTCGGGGCCAGGGGACGAGAGAAGCTCCTTTACCCATTTAATGCTAAGCTGAAATTTGCAATTGCATGTACACATAAGTTATAAATTATTCTGGGAAAGCTAAATTCAGAGGTCTGAACAAACACAAGTGGAATTAAAACAGTACTGAAAAAATTGAAAAAAACAAAATAAACCAACTGGATCACAATTAAAAAGGTCAAAAATTTATTTTTCCTTAGGGCATAAGAGGCAATGTAAACAAAATACAAACAAACAAACAAAAAAAATCACAAGTCAATTCTTACAGTCTGCAATCATTTGAAGATAGAGTACCCTTATCCCACCTCCCCCCAGAACACTGCAAGCCTGCTCAAATGTTAACAAGCAACAATTCCAGACCCTGAAGGTCCAGCGACTTTTGCCATGTCCCAAGCCAGGACTGAATTTCTCATGTAAGAAGGACACTGCATCTGTTTTATCAAATGCTAAAAAAAAAAAAAGTCCAACAAAACATAAATATTACAGACGAAGATCAGATTTAGCACCACCTTTGGTCCAAGCAATCAATGAACTGGGAGATGACAGGTACAGTCTAAACAGCAAGTCCCTTCTGCCTGAGTCTTTGAAAACGTTAGAGGTTCACATTGCGAGAACTTGCAATAACTCTGAGAAAACAGCCCTCAAACTCTGGCAGTCCCTCGCAACCTGCCCTGGTCCTGCACACGCACGGAGCAGAGCATCGTCGCTGTGCAGCAGTGCACGGCGCCAGGGAACATCACCACGCGCTGGGCAGAGCTGAGCCCGGCCCTGCGGGACACGGCAAACACTGTGCCAAGGGCCTGATCCTGCTTTGGCCCGGCACAGCTCCGACTTCGGGCATGGCTGAAGAAGGGCAAGGGCGGTGACGGTGTGCATCTTGAATTTCCCTTTCCACTGCATTTGCCACCCTCCAAAACCCAGCAGACTGCTGCACCCGCGTGCTGTCAGGGTGTGCAGTGGCAGATGCCTGGAAGGAGCTGAAGTTACCGAATGCAAGTTGTTTCAGCGTATCTGGAACGTGCAAATCAGGAGCTCTTTTATTGAGCGTGGTTTACTCCAGGTCCTTCAGGCTCCACTTTTCCAATACACACACGCCCATCCCAGGCGCATCGCTATGAGTATTTGCGGAGAGGAGTCTATACCCAATTGCTGTGCCACAGCACCGGGGTGGGCCAGGATACAGCCTCAAGGATCTGTGACAATCCTACGACAAAAAGTGATTCATAAAGCACCTGGAAATACTTTACATTTATTACAACTCCCTCCTCTATAAGCATCTAGAATCCAATTTGTCTTTTCTGTTCCTCCAGGAGTTTTTGAGCAGTCTTGATTAACCATTATTAAATACCATTCAATTCCAAGATATGACCAGCTCTAATAAAAGCCTAAAGAGAAACGCATAGACCTACTTCAGGCACAGCAATCTGCAGTTGTTGCTCTGCATCTTCACGTGCGCAATTGCCCAAGACAATCTGTGTTTCTCATTCTCTGTTGAGGGACCCATGCAGAGTTTCACCTTTACAGGCACAGACATGATTAAAATCCCCCAAACACACATTTGTTTTTACTTCACTGCCTCAGAACGTCCTGCTCTAGTGAAAAACCCCAAACCTCAATTGCTTTACATTTATTTTGCAGTTCTCTGAGCAAGCCCTTGGGCATGGCATGCGGCCATTTGGCAGTCTGAGAACAGAGGGCAGCCCCCCGCACCCAGCCCCTGCCCCACACAGGGCAGCAAACCCGGACCCAGCCACCCACGCCTGTGACAGGAGCAGACATGGCCCGGTCTGGTGATATTCAGCCTCCCATTTAGTGCACTTGACCTACCACATAACCATAAGGACAGCTCTGAAACCAGTTGTGGACTGGGCACTAAAGTCAAGTCTGCAAGTCTGGATTAGGGGGAAGACAATGTTTTGTGCAACTGCTACCCCCTCCCCCCGGCATCTCCAAGCAAACGAAAACATCGTGCTATGGTAATGTCATTAATTCTCACTGGGACAGAGATGCACTTCTATTGTCCCAGTCATGGAGCCAAGCCCATGGTACCGTACGTATCAGCTAAATCATCACAGGTCCCCAGGTGATCTGTGCTAAAGCTTCAGGGACATTTCTACAGGGTCACCTGGCAACAAGGAAAGCGATGTTTTCCCCACTGACAATGCATCTTCTGTGTTGGCTCATGGAAAAGTTACTCATCTTTGTTAACTAGTACTCTAATCTGCATCAAACCTACTGTGTTCACATGCAGACTCAGGGACTGATCACAAAAAGGTCTTCTGTTTTGTGCCAGTTCAGACAGATTGAGGCATCTGACCCCTCATCAATGATAACTCTTGCCATCAGTGGCAAAAGGTACTGTTCAGTGCAAAAAGTGACATTTTCCTGGGTTTCGACTTTACTGGGAAGACCGAGGATGGCAAAATCTTCTACCAGGCACGTGATTTCATTCTCTAGGAAAGCATCTCAGACCCAAGCACAGCTGGACCTTCGCAGGAACTGTTCACTGTACAAACAGTTTTATCCAACTGGTCACCATCTCGAGTTCATTAAACAAACACTGGACAATGCATCAGGCTGCAGCTACTATTTCCATCTCTAGCCCACATTCACTATAGGTACATTAAGGAGCGATGCCGTGAACGCCAAAATACCTGTCAGCTCTGAAAGAGTCAATACTTGGCCAGAAGTTGTAACATCTGCATGATGAACAATATTCACTCCACCACCTTCAGTGGAGCTGGATCACAGGCCACAAGAAAATACGGTCCAAAGCTGTTACCCCAAAAATGGGTTTCCCCCGACTCATTTTCTTCCTGTCTTGGCGTAACTTGCAACCTAAACCAAACTGAATAGACTCCCACTCATAAACTCTCTTAAAAAGAAAGAAATAAAAAAAGCTCTTAGTTATTCCTTCTCATACTGCAACAAAAACCACACCAACTTCTTGACCTTTTCCCGAACAGAACAGACAGAATGGTTCCCATGTTAAAAAGAAAACAAACAAACAAACAAGGATAAAAAAAGCGTCACCAACTTGACCGCACACACTAAGACCACCCACACACTTCTCTACCTCTGGTCACCGACATACTCTCTCAAGCTCCCACCAGGTACATTCCCACCACCAAACCACTAGAAAATGGAGCACTACACCAACACAAAAATGACAACAGCATCTAATATTCACGATCACATTAAGAACATCAACCACCCAGGAAACCCACTGCAAAACCTTACCTAGACCAGGCCTAGATCAATTTTTTTTTTTGGGGGGGGTGTCAAATACAAATTTGGGACAGTAAAACCCACACGGGTTTCCAGTCCAGCCACATGCAACTGCTCTGCTAATGGAGGGGAGCACAACTGCTCAAACACATTTCAGACATCACTCAGCAACAGGTTTAGGCTCCCAGTAACCGACTACCCACCATTTCCAGAGACAATTCGGGCTAACTGACAGCTCTGGAAGCAGCTACAGATGTACACATCCAACTGAGCTGCTTTCAACACCCACCTGGAGTTATCTGCATCTAAACTTTCACCCTAAGCAGCAATCAATCAAACTGCTGGCAAGACTTCTCCTGATATGAAATTTGATATGGAGTCTTAACTGAGGAGGCTCATCTGCTTGATTCTCCCCAAACGCTGCACACAGAGTAATGAGCACTGCTGTCTGCAATTAAATCTGCAATAAAGGAAGGGCACCGATGTAATGCGAAGGTAACCAGACAGCAGAAATGCACCTACTCTGTACGCAGTTGACCCCGTTCGGACCCTCAGTACAAAAAAGTCATTGTAATGCTACGTGCACTTTGCTTTTGCAGTACTCCAAGTTTAAACTCACCATGAGTAATGAGTGAGTCTTTTCAGCAAGCCTATTCAGCATGCTGCAGAAAAATTCCTCCAAGAGACTGGAAACAATTATAACTTCCCCCGTCCCCCCACCCCTCCTGAAAATCCAAGACAGGAAATAGTTAAGTCAGCTTATTCAGTGAAACATCATTTTTTAAAATGTTTCTTTTTAATTCCTTTTTTAAATTTTCTCCAGTTTACCAGTTGTTACAGGCTAAGTTCCTGCGACTGCACTATTCTCTTCTGTCCTGCTTCTAGGTGATGGAAACAAACTGAACCTGGATGCTCGGGGGACCCAGCGTCAGAACAGAATTTGATGCCCCCTCAGCCTAAACCCCAACGGTGATGATGGGATTTTATTTATTTATTACCACTTCCCTGGTGACCCAGAAGCAGTTCAAGAACAAGCTCTCAAACCACAAAAGAACTGTTTGTACAGAGAAAGCTGCCACGTTGCTTGAATTTCAGACATCAGAGTCACTAACACAGCTTTGAAGGGGAATATCTGAAAAAGCCTGAAATATGTATTTTAATAATAAATGTTGTATTTTAAAAATTCTCCTACAGTGCCAAGTGATTCTCCCTCTCCTCTGTTTTTCTCCTCCACCAAGCAGGGACCGTAACAGACAGGTACCATTGGAATCAAACAACCCTGAGCATCAGGGAAAGACCAGTAAACCCAACATTTGCCCAGAAGGGCCACTAGCGCGGGGTCGTTTCACAGAGGGCCAAGGCAGGCAGGCCTGGAGCAGCCGCTCTCGCCTGCTCCATCAGCCGAACCTCGGTGTGTGCAAACTCCCAGACACACAAACCACCTCAGCGACAACAAGCACGTAACCCAGGTTTCTCTGTCTTTGGTGGATCATTGGCTTCAGGATACAGATTGTCATAGTATATTATGGAGTATGAAACTCAATTTTTCTCAGTAATGAAAAATCCTAACACAGAGCAGTGATGTAATAAAACCATCTATACAGAGAAAGCATCTGCAGGGTCAGACCCGGTAATTTATGGCCTTATTAGAAACATGTTTTTCCTTATTTTATCTATCCCTCCCCTGCCAATATAGTTACCTCACCTCCTTCCAAATTATCAACATAATTCCCATTATTTTGATTCAGTAACAAACAGGAGTCTCAACTCAGGACAGTAGTGGCTTATGCTGACAAGAACAGGTCTGTAAAACGCCAGTGTGAAGTTTTAAACCAAATTTATTTATTAAAAAAATCAAACACACAAAAAAATTGCACTCTCCAACTAGAATCAACCCTATCTTGATGCAAGAACAAACAAAGAACATTGCTGATGGGACCAGCCCAGCCCTGAAATTATAAAATGGGAGAAACTAATTTGTTCTGCCTACGCCAGTCAGGTCCGCACGCAGTGCAGCGCAGCTTTCGCCCCAGCCCTGACATGAGGGCACCCAAGAGAAAAAAAAAAAAAAAATCCCCTCACTCCACCCTTGGCAATGCATGCACACCCCACAAAGCTGACACCCCGAAGTAGAGTTATGGGTGACTTCTTACAGACATCTGTGCTTTGCTCCAAGCTGGGCCTAAGATGGAGGAGGAAAAGCAGCAACAGCAACCTACATCCCAACCCAAAGTCAACTGACTGCGGGGGCTTCTGGATCCAGCCCTACATACAGTACTTTATTTGGAAATTACAGACACACGCAACAGACATGACCACTGAGCAGCACAGAGGGAGCGAGAGAGAAGCACAAGCACTGGGCAGAGCTAGCAGAGGCCATAAAACGGTGTGCAGACACGTTCCCCATGCATCGCCGCATCGGTGGTCCCTGTTTCTACCAAGCAACTAAAAGCAAATGAAAAACAATAACTTACACAAACATTTGCTCTCAGACCATCATATCGGTGCTGTTGGCAGCTATCAAACGCGGCATTTATACACAGCACTTCGCTACGTGGCTAAATAGCATCTGAAGTTGCCAGAGAAGGAGCCGCTGGTGATGGGAAGCCACCAGCACATAGCAGCAAAGCTCCAGTTGGTTTTAAAAGGCTGCAAGACCTGCAGGGAAGTCGATCGTTGCACGGCAGCACCGAGGCTCAGCGGTCCTCACCCTCGGGAGGCGCAGGAACTGAGGGCACAGTGCTGACTTTTGCTGAGAACGGTCCATGCTAAGCACCCGCGAGATGCTTTGCTCCGCTGCGGGCCTTCTGTCAGTGTAATTCTACTAATGCTCATGGACTTCTTGCCAGTTTAGACAAAAACACGTGAAAGAATTAAGTTGGCTCCTCAAAACCACATTAATTTGTAAAGTATTAGAGGTTTACAAAAATCATGTAATTGATACTATTTCAGTACAGCTGCAGAATTCAGTTTTTCTATTTGAGTGCAAAGGTCTCCGGTAATATTAAGGCTTTTTGACAAACTTAAGAACAGCAGGACAAAAATTAAGCAGAAAGCTGAGGTACAACCCCCCTCCAGGGACATGAACTAGAGCCCCAGGAGATGTACTTCCCAGAGTTCAGAGAATCAAATGCTCTGGCTTTCACACTTCTGTTGCATCTTACGAAAACAATCCAGTTTCTCAAAGGTAGAAGATTTTGCTGCTACCTCGAAAGTCACATTATTTTGGACAGACGGAAGTTCACCTTCCATTAAATTTTTAAGACGAAACCTCTTTTGAAGAGCAAAGTTACAGCTCAACTTTATTTTGGACCGAAGAGATCAGCCTCAGCAAAGCAAGAAATATGAAATCAATACCCAAATCAGCTGTGAAATTCTGCAGGTGAGAAGTAACCCAGATAAAATGGGGACTTTTTGTCTTAGGTTAACAATAAGGAAAGAAAAAGAAATGAAGACCTGTAAAAATCTTCCCATAGCTCTTGCAATAAATACAAGTAATAACACAGTATCAAAACTTGGGACTGCACCAGCACAAGTATTTTCCCTTCTGAAGTTGTCATCGACTCTGACACATAACAGAGGACGTACCCAGCAGAGACACACCAGAAGACAGTATCATGCAAGGATGATATACAGAGCGTTTCAAGCACAGCTCAGAAGTCCTGTATTGACAAGGATGTTGACACACACTCTATACATAATCCTGGCAACATGCTGCATAATCCTTACACTTTCAATAACAGGTGATGCTTTTTTATGAAAAGTAGCCATTCCTACCCCAAACCACCCCAACTATTAGTCTCTACCTACCCAAGGGTCCCGTGTTCATCCAGCCACCCCCTCCCCTGCATCTCCCCTTCCCCCAAGAGTGCATGAATAGAGAATTGCAAACATTTCACACTGCACGTTCCACTCCAAGTCCTGGATGAGGGGCCTGTTTATTCTATGAATATTGCACTTATCCACTCATTGGATTTGTTTTTTCTCAAGAATGCAGAGTATTTGGGAAAAAAATAGAAAAAATTAGTAGGATACAACACAGGAAAATATGAGTTATTGACAAGCTAGCTATGAAGATCTAAAATTACATAGTACTAATTCTATTCTGTTAATACTAGTAATATGAAAATAATGAATGCTTTATCAAATTCCCTTGTTTTTCATATAAGATAAAAGCAGTAACTTTCTTTTTAACTGAGGAAAGCAATGAATATATATTACAATAAAATACGATTCGTTAAGATCTCAAAGTCATGAAAACAATTATATAATGCCTTCGTCAAACTCTATAGCATCCTAACGGAAGGAGACTTTGCGGTGCGTATCCACAAGGGCCAAAACCATTTTTTAGCTATACCCATGCAGATGTGACATTCCATTTTTAAGAGTCTAACCATAAGCCAACTTCAATCCTTCATTATTGTCTATTTGCTATTGTTGTGCACATCGATCTAAACTTCTGCCGACACACCAGTTAAGTATCCCAGCACACGCCATCGTATCTCTTATCTTGAAAAGTTTGGCTTGCAAAGGACTGGTACCTATGAGTACACCCACCCACTGCAAGGCGTGAGAGCTAAAACAATTAACAGGAATTGCCTGCCACGAGGAAGGGCTGAAAACAAAAATGTATTACTCTTGCTGTTACAAAAAAGTACGCTGAAAGGGAAGACAAGGGAAACCAGCAATTAAACTTTTCAGGCATTATATAAACCTCAATAACGAACTCAGAAGTGCTCATTATTATTAAAGTTGCAGTATACAGCAAGACACAATTTTCACATTCTTAAATTTTGTTCTCTGGCATTGGAGTTTGGGTTTTCTGCTGGTCCAAATTTGAGACTTTTTGGAAAGCACGGACAGCGGGTGAGAGCAACGCGGTGACAGCGGCCGCCTCTTCCCCCGGAGGAGGGCCCCCTTCAGCTGCAAACGGCTTTGCCCAAGCCCTGCAGAGCTCTTCCTCTTCACAATCCGGTTCAAGAATAAACCAGAAAAAGAGAAATTTAAACAGTACTATTGATTTCTGCATTGAGTGTTCACTGAGGTGTACGTTACATTTAAATATTGCTCTTGATCCAGTGTCAGTTCTGACAAATTTAGTAAATAAAGCTTAAGGCAACATTAACATTTTAGAAAAGAGCTAAAACGCTTCTAGCACTACGCTGTCCTCTGAGGCACCCTGCCAGGTTTTCCTGCCCTGCAGTCAGCTTTTCTGATTTAGCTTAAGGCCTTTCGCTCTGTTTCACAGCTAACAGTGGAAAGGGCTTGCTATTTTGGCTATCAGTGGAGCTGACCAAAACTAGCTGCTCGCCGATGGAAGAAATAACTCTTCTCCTGATACCTCTCAGTTGGAAGAATCAAAAAAAGAGATCAGTGAGAGATGCTGTGACAATGGTAAGATGGGAAGGGGAAAAAAAAATGCATTGGGGGTTATTTGCTTTAAAAGTGCCCTTTTAAACACAAGCAGTCAGAACAGCCACCAAATACAGGGAAGCCCAAACCGAAGCCTTCCCACCAGGCAGGAAGCCCGGCGTGCCAGGCAGTGGCCCATATTCATACTTAGCATCAGGTAGGTCACTGGCACCTCATCCTTTTTGCTGGTGCAGGTGGGGGTAGACGAGGAGGGAGGCCACAAGTGTGGCTTTGCAGCCCGTCTACGGGCTCTGGCCTTTTAGTGGGCCATGAAGCCTTTGAGATGGGATAAATTAATCTGAATTAATTAATTAGGCCATGAGCACTGGGCTGCTGCTTGAGCAAACCCTGGCAGCATTGCAGGCACCCTCACTCTGTGTCAACCCCTGCACCACTCAAGCTTGGCAAACTGCCTCCCTGCAAAAGCCAGAGCTGGAAAAGTGAGCCAGCAAAGTTGGAAAGGGATCTGTGGGACAGACTGATGTCTGTTACAGACCCAGGCCCTGCTTCACAGGGAGATCCCGAACCCCTCACTCTAACCCGGGCTTCGCAGTGAGCCCACAACTGCCGGGGACCAGCCTTGCCCAGGGCACATGACAGCCAGGCACCCCAACCATCTGCCAAAACCAGCTTTGCCACCCCAAACTCTCCAAGGACTCCCATGGTTCAGAGGTGCTCTGGCCTCAGCTTTGCTGGATGCAGATGGGAATATTTCTAGTAGCCTGGGCTCTCCCTGGGTAGGGGCTCAGGTTGTGCCGCACCGTACTTAGAGAATTCAGTGGCTCAATGCAGAAGATCTGGGAGCTGTGCTTTTACATCCCCCCAAAGAGATGACCTAGTGGGAATGTCTTTAAACAAACTTTAGAATATTTTAAATAATAAGTTAATTCTTAATAAATATGTGCTTCAAGAAAATGATAATTATATACTGCACCTTTAAATAATGCACTTAGTTCTCTGCATTGGCTTCCATTTTGGTTTCTTTTACTGTTAAAGTGCATTAATTCAAAATAATGAACCACTTCCGCATCATTATTGTTAAAATAAATCATAACAACATTAATACGAGTCACTAAGTCACTACTATTAGTACTGCAATCTAGCAGATAACTCTATGTATTGCTCTATTTAATACTGTCCAGCAGAAGAATATAATACTTCTATTATAATCTCACAACAGCTCCAGCAGTCTTTTATGGCTGCTACCATATTAGTACAACTAAAAATGGGGAGAATTACGAGAGACAGGGACACAATGCCTCAGATATGCATCCAGTAAGATGTAGCTAACTGGAGATACAGATATATATTATATGGTAAGACGTTAAGGTACAAAGAGGACCCTGCACACTGTGATAGGAGCTGTTGTGCAGATAGACCTCCTTCTCCTGCCACCACAATTTAAAGGGATCCCAACCAACGAGCCTCCCTCCCCACTTGGATGCAGAGAGCTGCTTGAACCACAGCACTGTTCGTAGCCAAGTTGTGGCACCTGGATGTTGCTTCAGCTACGAAAAGGACATCAGTCAGGTTAGCTGTAGGCAACTCTCTCAATGTTACCATGGAAATTAATAAAAACCCCAAACAACAACAACAACAAAAAAAAGACAAGAACAACATATAAATTGGGTAGTAATTTTTTGGCAGAGAAACATCCCCAATAACATGCAATATTGTTGTGCTATTTTACTCAGTCCCTTGATCCCAGCTATTTTAAAGTCTTTATATCCTTTACCTTCCAAGCCAAATCAGTATGAAACTCTGGTGGAAAAAAGGGCACGTATCATTCTGTCTAAACCAGCAGTGAAATGGTCTGTCCCCTCCCTCTCAAAACAGATTTACAATGCTGCCTATTATTTAAAGGAACTAGATACTGATCTTGAGTAATTAACAAGGCCATTTTTTAAAAAAAGCATGACTTCCTCAAGTACAGTAGGGATTTAGCCAATGATGTTTATAGTACTAGAGTTGGCTACCTCATGAATAACTCCATATTCCCAGCCTTTTCCAACAGATGCCTCATCCATTTCCCATCACACTACCCCCACCATGTGCCACATTTCAAAGCATGAATTAAGAAAGGCAAACAGAACTGGAACTAAAAGAGGCAGCTTCCTGGTTAGATGCATTGTAGATCTAATTGCTTTGACATTAAATCTCTGAGCCTGAGAAGGCCAGGCACACTTTCCAGTACAAATGTACTTTTTGGATTCAAGTGGGAACAGAAACACATATTTGGCTCCTACTTCAGTTTTAAGTCTCTTTTGGTAAAATAAGACAAAAAAAAAAAAAAAAAGGTAAACCCAGACTGCACAGAAAAGACAAAAACAAAACACAGAAAAACAATTCCCCAAAAATATACAAATTAAGGATGTACAGACTGAGTTTGATGGCTTTTTCTTTTTCCACCCTCATTGTAAACACTGATGTTGCAGAAAGTTATGGCTATTTCTAACTAATACCTTGGTGGGCCCTGCCAGCAGTCAGCACGCTTGGATTCGGACCAGATCACAAAAACAGAAGTAACACATTTGACACATTTGTCTTTAGTGTCTTAAGGGACTTTTGTACATTGTGATATTATGCCAAGTTTTGAGAAATCCAACTCTGGGAAGAGAATCAACCAGACTCACCTGGCAGGAGTCAGGCACAGAACCAAATGCAGAGCCTACAAAGTAACTGATGTGCTTAAGCATGGGGTTTGTAGGTTTGTTTTCACAAGCACCAGCAGGCATTGCTGCCCTAGAACATCTGAAATCCCAACTCAAAGAACAAGACAGAACAAAAGGAAACAAAAAGCCCCCAACCAATACCACCTAACTGCCTTTTCCGCTGAGTTAGCAGTAACAACAAAACACAGCTGATGTTAGAGACCAAATCTCTCCATGGTGAAAAGGCTCCAACACTGGACCAACCAACTGCTGAGAACAGTTAAAAAAAAAAAAAAAAAGTGAACATCTCCAAAGGATTAGAGTCCCTCTGTGTTTCAGAAACTTCCATTCGCTTCTCATTGCAAGTTGTGGAAATGCATCCAAAACTCTTGGGTATTCCACATATGGACAAGAATGAGGAGAAAGGGAGCCAAGATTGTAAAACAGTTTGGCACAAAACTCCCCAAGTAGATGCATGTGTATTTTTCTCTCGCAAAAGGCACACATTTGGTTTCCTATCAATAATGGGAAAGATGGGATGTCATACCCTGTTACACATACAAGATTATTAACAACTTCACAAAAAGGCATTTGACTATGCTGCATCTTCTTCATAGTTGCTTACGACATGTTAACCCCACAAACCTCTCCAGAACATAGCAGATTTGTCCTCAGCATAGACTCCTTTGTCCCCTTGTACAAACTGGAGCACAGAGAAACATCTTTTTGTGTAGCAATTTTTTTTTTCCACATGTACACAGCAGGAACAGTATAAATTAAGGAGGTTAAAGATATTGCAATATTAGTTCTTTTTCTCCAAATAATTTGAGGGCACCCAGCCTTTGAATGGCTTCACACCATTCATGATCTGGCAGTACCACCAGCCGTTTGGGTTCCTTTCGAGGACCTCCATGCAGACACCTTCCTGAAACCCTGCAGTCTCCTCATCCCCTTCATAGTCTGCAATGGAAACATAGATGTCCTTGAGATTGTTGTGGATGAACTGGGATTTCTCTATGGGCTTTGGCCTGACTGTGGATACAGGAATCCCATTTCTCTGGGTGGGGAGGTTGGAGGCGGTCTCCGAGCCCTCTGTACCCGACCGCTCAGGCTGCTTTCCCTTTGCATCACCAGGCTGTGACCGTGCGTTGCTGAAGGAGGAATTCCGACGGACAGTCCTAAGATGATCTGTGGTTGTTAAAGACTCATTTCTGCGCAAGGAGCATGACAGGTTGTTATCCTTTGGTGGGGGAGACACAAACACTGACTGCGGCCGGACAGCAAGTTGCCTCACACCATTCCTCATTTTGACTGGCCCTGATGTTTTTGAAAAACCTCCAGGAGGTTTGCTTGGGATGGGTGGCGTTGCACGTTTGCTCTGGTTGATGGTGTTCAAAGCCTGAACCCTCTTCTCTATCTTCTCTAAACTGTTTGACTTGTTTTCATTTTTCCTGTTCCTGGCAAATGAGGCGTCAGTCTCTGCTGATGTGGGTTCTTGCTGGTTATCAGGGAGAGCCAAATAATGGGAAGGAGCCCAGCCTTCCATGTCTCCATATTTCAGGTACCACCACCCACTGGCTTGCTTTTCCAGCACTTCCACTTCTACTCCTGCTGGGAAGCAAATTTCAGAATCCTGTACCTTTTGGTATGAGTCAGTGGTCACATAGACACATCTGGAGTCATTTTCTTGCTCAGTTTTGGCTGGATGGCTAGAGCAGAAAAAGCCACGTGAAGGAGCTGTAATGAGATCAGCCGAGCTCCTCCTAACAGGATCATCTTGGTTGTCAGAAGCTGTGTGTGGGGGGCTCTCAGACTCTTCACTTCTTGAACCTTTAAGTCCACCTCTGAGTTGCCCAGTTGGCCTCAGCTGACGCCTTAAAGTGCTAATATCCATCTTTTCTTGGCTCTGAGAATCTGCCTTGTTCAGGAATGGTTTGGGCCTAACAATTGGCTTTGCTCTGATGGAAGGACTCTGCCCAGGCTCTTTCTTCATGCCTGGTCTTGGCATGCTACGTAAGCCAACATCTGAAGCTGACCTTGGTTTTGTCTCCTCATTCCTGGAATAGTGACATTTTCCAAGATCGGGCTGGATGTTTTTGTCCGTCTTGAGCTTCACAAGTGATGATTTAGGAGAGCTGGAACATGGAGAATTCCTTCGGATCAAGGAAAGAGAGGAGCTTTTCTGAGAATCGGAGTCACCACTAGATTCCTTATTGGACAAAGCATCTTCCACATAACGCCTGAATCCCTCATTCTCATAGATGGTCTCTTCTTCATGAGCAACATCTTCGGAAGACTCTCCTACCTTGAACTTTGCTTTCTGAAGTGATGACACGGGAGAGGGCTTGAGGGGCTGAAACTGTCGTTTTTCAGGAGTTCCCTCTTCATGATGACTTTCACTCACTTCGCACTCCACATCAAAGCCAAAGGCAGGCACATCATACTCAGGTTCCTCATATTTGAGCTTGTGGGGCGAGTCCTGGGTATCTCCTGAAGAAACCATTCCAGGAGCTATTCCTTCTTCAGGGTCTTTTGGTTTACTGGGAGGTGCTGGGGGAGGAACTTTTGGGCGCGTTAGAGTACTGGTTCTTCTGTTTAAATTCGGCTTTTTCCTCTTGTCAATGTAAGATGCTGGAGCCCATCCTTCCTTTTCTCCAATCTGCACATACCACCAGCCACCAGAATTCTTTTCTATAACCTACAAGATGACAAGGAACATGTTACTTAGACAAAAATCTCAACTAATTGCTTTTCACTCCTCCCCTTTCAATCCAGTCCCCTGCAACAGCCAAATACTACAATTTTTCCAGCTGCACTGTTAAGGCTCACCTCTGCTTTTTGTCCTCCACGAAAGCTTATGCCATCAGAGATACACGACTGGAACTCTGCAATGGTGTAGTATTCCACTTCCACAGAGGGTGGCTCTGGTGGTTTGGGTAACTGAAAACCCTACGGCAAACAGGAAGTTTTGTTCAATTAAAGAAACAGTGGGCTGAACAGCAGTATGAAAAAATATTTGCCTTTATTCACTAAAACTCTTCCTTCTTCCTGTGCTACTTCCTAATGATAACTTCCCAGTTCTCCAGAGTGAAAGCTGATGTATTGAGATGGGCCACAAGAGAGAAGCCTTTCAAAATATGTACTGTTCATACTGCCTTCACCAGCTATTAAAACTGTGATAATCTTTACATGAACAGTAAAACATTCTACTGACGGGCCATAAAGTGTGAGCTGCCATTCCAGTCACAGTAACAACAGCCCATTTACTCTGAGATTTTGTCCAGAAAGACTCAGTTCTTATAGCTTGCTACAACTTCAGAAAATTGCATTGCAACAGGCCCATAATAGATTCTGCCCATCATCAAATATACTCCCTTAAAATGTAATCCTAATGAATTATTGCTCTTAATCTGCTCCTGGGTTTTTAAACAATCTGAAATACTCAGTGATATGAGCTAATGGGCATCTGTTTTAGCAAGAAACAAGGAAAATATCATAGACCCCTATGAAAAGCTTTGCTCAGCTAAAGTGATAGGAGAAAGGAAGGACTTTACTATAGGATAAAAAGACTCCAGTTCCTCCCTGTAACAGGGACCCAAAACCTCTACTCAATCCCAACATCATCTGCATTTAAATTGCATAGAGGTTCCACGAGAAGCAGGACGCTGCTATTTACAGACATTCTGGCAGCATACCAGACACCTCTAAAAGCTAAGTGCCTCTGCCCTAAGCTGTCACATTTTAGTTTGTTACAATTATTTTTAAGGTGATAAATGGGACAAGAGTCCCTTCACGAATTTCAATAGCAAAAGCTTTTCAGATTAGCACATTGCTCATCTACAGAACGACTAGATGGTGGTGAAGCTTCACAGCTTCTGCACTTCACTGCTTATGGTTCTAACACAAAAACTGCAGTATGTCAGGATCTCTTGAACACAGGTCAGATCTGCCATAGATACAGGACAGCCAAATACACAAAATGATCCTAAACCATTAACAGGAGAAAGGCAAATGGCATACTGTGCTTTATCCATACTTTCCCCCATGTGTAAGATACACTCATTGTAACTAACAATCCATGTTTCATCACGCACAGCATGTGGCATTTCACAGAGAATGCATCACTGCACCTTAGGAACCGTGCCTAACAATGTTATAATTGGATGTTTCTGCACTATAAATGCCAAAATACAGCAGAAGTGCAGCATAATAAAATGCCTTCAGATAATAGGATGGTTTGGATTAAATGAAGATAATTGGAAACAGCAGACATATTGAGGCCTTCACATACATTATGACTGTTATTTTTAGCATGGGATTAAGTCTAGTAGTCTTGCCAAAACAAAGTCTAATTGAAAATAATGCAAAGAGAAATAGGAAGAAAATTCTAATACACTATTCATCTAGTTTGTTAAGAGGCATCTCAGATGACACACAAAAATTACCAGTCACATACTGCTCATAAAGGGTACAGCAAAGATTAAACACTATGTATTGCCTAGTTATAAACAAGTTATTAGCATGACGTGTGCAAATAGATTACTGAGTGGTTCCTATCTGAAGATGACAGTTCTAATCTCAAATCAGTCCAAACTTCCAGAATTCTAGCTTTGATGACAAAGTCATAGGAGGTCTCATTCCTGCAGCGCACATACTTCCATAAACTTCCAAGTCGCTTTAAACACACACACGAGTGAAGCTTCGCCACCTCAAGATGGTAGCAATGGAAGGAGGGGAGATGCTCCCAGTTGTTAAAGACAAGAGAAGGTCAAAAGATTCAGTCTGGGCTAAAGGCACGCAGAGGAACTTTTAAACCTTCTGAGTCAGCCAAACAGGCTTTAATGCTCATAGTAGCTTTAGGATGTTCAGTTCAATACCTGTTTTCTTGGGCAATGTTTTGAAAAACAGAAATCCCCAATTAACATTAGGATGTCCAGAGGTCTGTTCAATACTTAACCAATAAAATGATGAGGCATGCAACTAAAGGATCTCTCAGATAGCCCCCACACCTTGTACAGCTGCAGAAAGTCTCATAAAGCACCCACACACCTACCCCACTGCTAACATATATCGTAAAACAATACAAACCAGACTGGATTCTCTTCGTGGGGGCGGCCTTGTTCTTAGATTCGGAGAACCTGAGCAGGAAAGGGTTAGAGGAGAGTTTACTTAACTTTCTAAGTAGTGCTAAACACATTCTTCAGCAGCTCTCTGCTGTTACACAGTCTGAGAATATTAGAAGTCAGTATTTACAATATTTAAGGCATCTCTATGAAACAAGATAGGAAACTATGAGGGTATATTAGAAATACCAAGGTAGCTTAGCTATTCATCTCAGCTAAGCCAGCAAATTTAAGAGAAAAATCGCTGCCAGAAAGTAGTGGATTGTATTTTCTGCTGGAACTGACCAGCTCCATTGGAGACTGGCCAGCAAAGAACTGGCCTAATATTCCTCCCCCAGCAGTAAAAATAATCCGCTAAATTAATAACACTCGCACTGTCCTCTATCATAGTATCTTGCCATTCCTTGTACAGACTAGCGTTAGCATCTGCATTTTGCAGATGAAGTAGTAAAAACATCATAGCAACTTGCTCCCAGGAAAACAGTAGAACAAATGCCAGAGAAGACGTAAGTGGTCTCCTTGACTTTAACATGCCATCACATCATCAACACTACTGGAGGTGTGGGGCACGTTTTAGAGCATTTAAAAGGAAAAAATCTTCTCTGGTAAAAAGAAAAAAATGAAAAGCATACTGGCTAAGATAAAGAAGAATCAGTCAGCTCTTGTATAAAGTGAAGTTAAGTCTTATCGCTACTACTGAAGGACCATGCCTTGAAGTCCCTGCAGATCTACAGACAATGCAATGATCTGCTCATGTGGACTCAGCTGTAAGGCCAGGACACACGGGACCTTAGCTAACAGGCAATGCCTGTCCCTAAAGGCAGAAAATAAGAATTCATTGCAAGTCAGTGCAAAGCCAGACTACTTTACCGCCTTACTTATCTGAGCTCTTTGCGGTGCTATCCTTGCTACGGCTGGGGATCCCTGGGCCAGTTTGGAAGCCTGCTTGTCTGGGGTCATCATGGCATTCCCATTAGAGTCATTGCACAGGATGGGCAAGCTGATTTCCTTCTTGGTGATGTGGGTTTCTGCAGTTTCTTTTTCTGCCTGAGTTTCCTTGTCAGTTGACGATTTCTTGTTCAGCAGGTTACTGATCTCCATGATGTTTCCTATGATTTCCACTGGCCCAGTTAAGTTCTTTTTCCTAGATGGAAGATCATCTTTAGCCTTCTTCAGATATGAAGCTGGGGCCCAGCCCTCTTTGCCTAGATACCTGCAGAAGCAAAAGAAAACATCATCACATCAAACACAGCCATAACAGCTAAGGCAAAAGTCATGGATGATAACATAAAACAAAACTTGCAGTTCTCATATAAGCTTTGTGGTCTTCATTTATTAGCTATTGATTAGACATGTCAAAGTCAGCTGAGCTAGCAGTGAACTGTGGACTGCTGTTAAAAGCCACTTCTCATCCTATGGAAGGAGTCTCTTTGGATAAGAAATACAGTTAGGTACTCACAAAGCAAAGGGCTTCACCACTTTGTTTTATGCCACGTTTAGACAGTACTAGGCAAACTCAGTATTTTCCCATGCAGAAAAAAGCAAGCTAGTGAGTAAAATATTTTAATAGTTTTAATACTTCCTAATGGCAACTCAAAGTGGAAAACGACTAAAATAAGGTTGTACAGAGCCCAGTTCAGGGCCCCTACGTCAGTAGTTTATAAGGCACTTATGCAAGCCTCCTCTTTTGCAATTATAATTACAAATACTGTCTCTCTTCCCATAACTCCCAGTCCTGTACGATCAGCTTCTTTTATGGAGAATACGGGACTCAAACAACTGCAGCTTCCTCTAGCACTGCAAGGTTGAGAAACAATTTAACTAAAGAAAAATGGATTTGATGAAGACTCATTTTCCTGAACAACCTAGGGGCTATTTGAAGAAATAAATTGGGAAATCTGAACAGACCCCTGAATCCAGTATGTGTTCCCAGAGTCCCAGCCTGAGCTGCTCACGCTGCACTTCAAACTGAAGTCATTCCTCCACAACTGGGCTTTTGGGAACATGGTTTTTCTAGCTCCTGCCATTCCTAACACCTCAGCAGGGATTTCAGACTACAATCAGACTCCAGGGAGGACCACGTGGATGAACTCTGCTTTCCCTAATGAAACTCTAACTTGCTACAGAGTGAGTCACCAAAGCCCTCTTTAATCTCTCAAGATACCCAAAGCAGGCACTTGAACTGTAAGTGGGAAAGCAGGCACCACTAAAATCCTGGTGCTCAGGAAATCTGCAGGAATTACAAGGTTAAAACAGTAGGACTCTAAGGCTCTTTAATGAAAATGAAGGCTCATTAGATAGCAGAGGAAGGAGCTGGGGGAGGGGGGGGGGAAATATCAGCAAATCATTGCCTGGCAGATGAATAACTTTGTCATGCAAACGCTTGGATTCTGAGATTTCTAGTGAGATTTTTGCAGTCATTCACCACATCCAGATGCTCAAGAGTGGCACTGGGACTTTATGGGGAAAACAGGAAAATGCAGTGTGGGTTGGCTTTCCTAGACTTCTTCATTAGCCTTCCTGTATAAAAGCAAATACAACTGCTGTACATCTAGCAGTGACCACAAGAACCTTTCTGCCCCAAATCTTGCCTTTTCCTTCCCTCCCACCTAGATCAGCCAGAACACTAGAGGTGCTGCTTCTCCCTACATACCTGCCATCTGTCACACATGAAGGCAAAGATATGTGATCTCACCTGCTCAGAGAGTTTAGCAACAATTTTTTCCAAAGATTCTAGTGTCAAAGAAAGCATCCCAACAGCTCTGAGCTTTGTTTGCCACATGGAGACTAACGAGAAGTAGTAAAATGTTAATGACTTGACTTCCAGCAAATACACAGCATCCAGCCATTGATACTATGTTAAGATGCAATCTGGATCTATGCAATCCTGTCCCCTTTGAGGCTCCTCTGATAAGTCTCAAACCAAGTCAAATAAAGAAAAGAAAAAAAGGAGTCAACATGTGTCATGTTCCCAGTTGTGGCAAGGCATATC
Source organism: Opisthocomus hoazin (assembly GCF_030867145.1). Lineage (NCBI taxonomy): Eukaryota > Metazoa > Chordata > Aves > Opisthocomiformes > Opisthocomidae > Opisthocomus > Opisthocomus hoazin. The sequence goes on from NC_134419.1 coordinate 66,223,568, forward strand.
TCTGAGCCATTTTCAAGCTCTGAAGACTTTCGGCTTCATCCCCTTTTGCAGTAGACAGCCCTTTCGCAGAGCTACTGACCAATGCTTTCTGCTGCCTGTGCACCAGGGAAGTTTTTTTTAAAGGATGTTTATAGCTTTACTTGATCTGGAGATGTAAAGGTTTTCGTCTGTGAGAAAGCCACATTGGCCAATGCACTGAGCACTCCATTTCCAGAGGTTACTTTCAACAGAGCTTGATTGTGCAAAATCAGCAAGAAAACACAGTTTACATCCATCTTGGTTTGTAGGAGACTTAACATGTTTAAGATCAGAAAGGCAGCCACAGACAGGTTCTGTACTGGCTCGTTAGTTCTCCTGCCAACTGTACGTATTTGGATCAGCCCATATAACCCCGCTGCTTCAGACACCTCTGATCTCACATAGTTTCTCCCAATGAATAGTAGCAGCAATAGCTGGACAGTTAATAACTCTGGGCAACATATCCTCAGTAGAGAGGCTGTTGCTGGTTATTTCTTCCTGCGAGTTAGTAAATCCAACCTGAAGTTAATGCTGAGCAGTAGCTGCCAGCAACCGCCAGTTTATTTGTGGAACTTCACAAATAAAAGCTATTTGTGTAAGTCAAATAGGCTTACATTTTACACCTTAGTCCTTGAACTTGGCAATCTCAGAGCCCTTTGCAAACATCACCTTAGAAGACTACTTGATCTCCCCATTTTATAGGTGAAAGAACTAAGGCAACTGCTAATCAGCTCCAGAGAAGTCCTGAACCGGTAACGATCTTCATTTCATGTCCAAGAGCTGCATCACAGGTATTTTTCCTTCATTTATATTTACAACCTACTGGAGACATCTCAAACCCCATCCTAGATTCCTCCTCATTTCAGTGCCACTACCACCACCCAACTGCACTTTATTCGCATGGGCTGGGGCTCAGAAGAAACGACAAAATGAAGATGCAGGCAAACAACAAAAGCATATTGCTTTTGCATAATATTAGCATATTGCTACTTACTTGACCTGCAATCCACTTGGGCACCATGAGATTCCTTCCAGGTGACAGCGAGTGATACAAAGCAAGATCTAATTAATGGATGCTAATGTCAGCTATGGTAATAAAGGGCAGCCAACAGATCCAGTAAACTCAGCAGAATAGTGAGAAGGATCCCAGGTCAGAGCCTTCCTTTAGCTTCTCCAGAGGCCCAGTGATTTTTCAAAAAAGCTATAATGCACACAGGGCAAAATAAATGAAGACACCACTACTGCCTCTAGCTTCTACAGCATTGAATTGGGAGGGTCACAGAATTAGGTGCAGTGATTTTGCTCTTCAGCAATTCCAAACCCCTCCATGTTTATATTACATGAAGGAAAGAATGGATTCAAACCATAGGAATGTTAAAAAAAGTCAGAAGTGCCTCTGTGAGTCTGACTGAGAGTCACATCTGCTTTCCAGCTCCAGAGCACTGGAATTACTCCAGAGGGAAGAAAACTGGGGGGGGGGGGGGGGGGGGGGGCATGTGTGTGTGGAAGACAGAGAAAAGAAAAAAGAAAAAAAAAGAAAAAGAAGGACAGGAAATGAGGATAAGCACATGGCCAGGAATTTGGGGAAATTACATATTTAAGGTGGAACACGCTAATGTCTTTAAGGTGGATTCCATTTGCAAGCTGCTGGATTTGTTTTTATTTCTAAACACTGATGTGTGTGTGTTCAGTCTCCGTTATGCAGCCCAGCAGACAGCAAGGCTTCAGGATTCAACTGCAGTCTCTTCCTGCTCCCTCTCCCCTCACACTCACCACAGGAGAAGGATTTGCTCATTTTAAGGCACTCAGTACTCAGAGAAGCATATTGCTGCAGAAGAGGAATCCTTTTCTGAGTGTTACATAACAGTATTCAGAGCAGTTTAAGTCTAACAAACAGCACAAGAAGTTGGAGATCAGCTACCCAGGCTGCAAAGGACCAGCTAGCAGGGATGGATCACTACATCAAGATTTCGAAAAGTGTTGCCTACAGAAAAAAAACCAAACCCCACACCTGTTTCTAAGAGCAGTTAAATCCTCCAGCAAGACTGCAGCATAGTGCTCCAGAGCAGCAGAGAGGATGACGGCTGACACCCAGCACACTTGTCACACACATATGGGGAGCAGCTCAAAATGCCTCTTACGAAAAAGCCAAGGGCATGCTGCATTCCCCAACCACCATGGGGTGGCTGGGGCATCCACTGTCTTCCAGCAGATGAAGGACCCACTTAAACCACTGCAGCAAGGGTCACTGTCACCAGCATGCACTTCTGCTATACACCAAAATGCGTGTTCTGGGTTGGGCCAAAGGAGTGCATGAGGAAAAGGGGGAAAAAAAATGAAACTTTGCTTATTGTAAAGCTGTTAATATGGACAATGAGAACCTACAGCAGTAATAAGGCTGCATTTCAGAAGGAGAATATCAAAATAAAGATGTCTCGCAATATTTCTCCCCTCAGAAAACCTATGTGCTCTTGATTCCTCTATCTGCAACCCTGGGTTCCACTTCTGTGAATGATTAAAGGAGAAAAAAATGTGACCTGACCAAACCCAGGCATTTTTGAGTTCCTTCTATCTAGAGCGCCTTCCTGGCTCCACTGCTATCTTTATTAGCCTATTCTCTCTATGGGAGCATTAGACAGAAGAAAAAAAAATAAATCAGTTGTCTAAGTAAGGGACATCAAGAAAAACAACAACACTGCTTCAGTCAGCATTTTCATAGTCCTCATTCATAGACAATAAATTAAGCGGAATTCAAACAAAAGCAGGTTATGGCTTGGGGAGGGAAAGGGACAAAAGTAATCACTATACATACAGGCTGAATGGAAAAAGATGACTAGATGAGATGTTTTGCACTGCTCAAGAGATAAACCTCTGTTTTTAAGCTTGGTGTTGTATCACATCTGGTTTAAAGGGAAATTGGATGTTACAGCACTGCCGGATTCACACACAGACACAAAAGAAGGGACAGAATCATGAAAGAGCACTAAAACCTAAGTGCTGTGTGAACCTAGATGGAGAAAGCTCTCATTAAGTACTCATTCTGACACCTTATATCACTATCTGAGACGTATCTAACCTACGTTCTCCCCGTAAGCATTTAAAAAAGGGGATTCTTAGAAAGTCACAAGTCTCCTCTATGACAGCTGTTTCAAATATGTAACAAAGTTTGATACACGACAATAACTTTTCCTGGTCTTGGAATCCAGTCCCTCTACGTTAGGACTATGTACTGTGGACAGGTAGAAATCAGGCAAATTAGCTGAAACAATAAGTTTGGAAAAGGGCTATACCAGCAAACTGATCTCTCATAGCCCTGAAAATAGCACTACCTGACCCAAAAGGCTCAAGAGATCACAATCAGCCTTTCAGCATTGCTATAAATAGATATAAATGTGTTGCAGAATAACTCTTACACTGGAAACACCTTAAAATTACACAGAACAGAAAGCCTGGTTAGGTCTCACAGATCTTAACTCAGTTATGGGCTTTTAACTTGACAGAAGGAAAAAAATAATCTACAAGTTCAGGAATTTCCCCACTGGAATGGTCCACAGCTTTTGCAGACACCCTAGTGTTACTTTAATCACCATTGTGGCGTCTTAGCCTTTTCTTTACGTTTCTTCAAAAGGCTTTATGAACAATTTGGACTTCTTTGCCCAGCTACAGAATTATTTAAACACTAATATTAAGCAAATGATCAGAAAAGCTCATTGTCACAGGTTCTGCAGCATCTTGCTGCTCGGCTTCTTTACCTTATGTACCACCATCCTTCCAGGTTCTTTTGGATGACCTCCACGGTGACCCCTTTTTCGAACCCAATCTCATCCTTCCCCTGGCTGGCGTACGGCTGGATAGTGACATATTTCTCTTCTAGTGAAGGGAGAAAAGGCAACATCAGTTAGGGTCAGAATTAGTCCAGCTGTTTTTCTGTTCTGCTTGCTTTTAAACTGTTATGCAGTGATTACGTGGAGCCATTGCAAAAGGCGGAGCCCTGCTCAGGGGCCCACTGATTATTTATACTGATGACATGATAGATAATCAGCCCCTTGCCACTACCCTGCTGCTGATAATCACAAAGTGTTTCCATGCCAATAATGACACAAAGTCCCCAGACAGCTTCCCCACTTCTTCCCGCCCCACTCCAAGTTCCTCGAGCGGGTAAGGGAGAGGATTTGAAGCTGGACTTAACTCCCATACTGTAACTTGACAGAATCAACCCGGCTGCCAAATCAGCCAAGCGTCACCGCGGGAGTTCCAGCCAGTTGGCTCTTTTGAACACGCACATGGCTGCACGAAGCATTGTGTTACTGAAACCTGAGCCCTGCATCCCGAGAGGGGCCGATCCTCCCCAACTCAGAGGGTCTGGCCCATCACACTGCTCTCCTTGCACCTCTTGAACAGCGCGGGTCTACAGCAATGAGCTTGAAACAGCATCAAAAAAGTGACAACAGAATGTACGGGTTTTGCATTTGACAGGAGACCATGCAGCATCTTGCATTCAGGGGCTGTGAAGCGTTTTGCAAACTTACTTCAGAGAAATACATGGGTGGCAGTAGAAAAGGAGGGCCAGAACTTAAGAAACATACTTCAAAAGCACAGGCTAGATTTCAAGTATGGTATATGAGCCAAAAACTTAGCATCTCTGTTCATCAGCTATCCCCTTCCCAGCAGGACAGAGGGGAGCAGACTTGCAAGCCAAAGAGCAGAGAACAGACACTTTCCCAGCATCTTCCTCCATGCACCAGCGGTCACTTACGGCAGCCTTTCCATCACACTCAGGTCACCCTTTTCCTCTGTTAGCTTAAAAAAATACAACTGGCATTGAAAATGTGTACTACCAGCCTTGCTCTGCAGCAGCAGACACGGAAAGTGTTACAAACCCCTCTCCTGAACCCAAGCTACAGTGCATACAACAACATGAGTTTCTGTAGCTGGATCAAAGGCAGGGCAGGGAAGCAACCAAGCACACCCAAACTGGCCTCCCTAGCACTTCCCACTGGCCGTCGCAACAAAGCATGGCCAGAAGCAGGGTTGTCAGTGCACAGGAATGGGCAGGAAATTAAGTGAATCCAGAGCTCCTGACCACTGCAAAACAAAGGAATTACGGAAAGGTTGCAGCAGCTTGAGGCAAACACTCTTCTGGAGAGGGTGAAGCAGACCCAACCATCTGTTTGGTTTTGTGGCTCAACTACGTTTTGTTGCTGGGCGAAGCATGGAAACTTTAAAGGAAAAAAAAAACGCCTTACTGAGACAAAGTAAGAAATAATACCTCAGAAAGGGGAAAAAAATGTTGGCAGAGCATCTGATGGCAGAACATTCAGCAAAGCTACATCTCTGAAGTCAACTTCCTTGATGGGTTGCATTTGGATCCTTCTGACAGGGTAAAACCTGTCAAAACCTTTGCCTTTAAGAGGAAAATACTCTCTCCTGCTCTCCCCTTGGAATGCTGCTTTAGCCGTTTTATCACTGTTAAGGAATTCCAGCTAGTTTGTAATTAGCACCATCAGGATATGACACCTTCCCCACAGAAATACTCTACAAGATGGGGCCTGATGAATGAAACCCGACTAACAAAACCTGGCTTCAACGTCACAGCACAGTTTTCCTAGCTGGCTTTCAGCTCTGCGCAGTAAAGGCAGACTCATTTTTCCTCTCTTTCAAGTGACTGCTGCTGAAGGAGTTATGTGTCCAGTTTCCACTACATGCAAAGCCCCAAGCACTAAACTGAACTGCAGAAGATGTCTGGGCAGCTAGAGCTCATCCCTGAGAGGAGAGGGCCAAGGGAAAGTTCAGGTGCGCAGAACTGCAGCACTGACCAGATATACACTGCTTCAGACACTTCCAGGGATGTTTCTAGGACAGCAATAAAGAGCTAAGCCATGCATTTGCTGAGCTGTGGAAGAAGGCTCTGCTTTGTCTCTCCCCCATACCAAAGCTGCTTTATAACCCGGCCATCAGAGTTCACCCTTGCCATTATAGCTACAACAGAAGTTTCTCTGTACATCTTATTTTTCCTCTACATAAACAGCAGCCCCTGCTGCAGCTATGGCCAGCTATTCAGCTCCTTTTGCTGGGAAGAGCAGTCATGCTTAGGGATGTGTCCTCCCTCCTTCTGCAGAGGACAGGTAGGAGGCCACGAGCGGGGTGCTCGCTCCTGGATTTCAACACAGCTGTCCAAACTCCTGCTCCAACAGGACTTCTCCTGTGTGAGGAATTGAGACAGTGGTCACCCATTAACCCCAACAAGGCTCCTGAGTCTGATTATTCAAGGGAAATCACAGTTTGAGGTGAGGGTCCTTTGCAAACTAGGATGCAATCACCTTCCAAACATTAGATCCCCTCCTCTCCAACACAAACCCACTCTCACCATTCCAGATATAGATGAGTGGCTTGCCAGGCAAAAGGACGAAGACAGATCCATGCAAGCCACTACAATAGCCAGCAACTTATTCAAACGCAACTCCTGGGCCTGCAGCTATGCATGTGGGCACACATCACCGCTCTACCTGCTCATTACTGCCTTCCTCCCAGCCACCAGCTCCTGGACTTGCCTTCCAGTTAGTTTCAGAATAAGGCAGAAGAGCAGAGATATCCTCCAATTCCTCTCATTCCGGCTGAAACAGTCCAGGAAGGACTGACCACGCTGTTGAGGTGGTGCACTGAAAATGCAGCTGGATGGAAAAGCCACATCCTCCGCTGAAAGAGCTTCAGCCTATTTACTGAGCTCGTCAGCATTGCTCAGGTTTATGGAGGAGAGAGACTGCTCTTGAGCAGCACTCTGCCCCCAGTACTGAGATTACTGCTTGGATTGTTGCTGCTCTCACCTTGCTGCCTTGCACACACACCACACTCAATACCGCCTGTCAGCACCTCTGCCTGACCAGAGACAACGGCCAGCTCCAGAAGCTGAAGCACTGAGTTGCTATGGAGGATGGAGCCCTGCCCAAGTACTGTGACACTGGAACGCACAGGCGAGACTGGTGGGCTTTTCTGAGCTGCCACTGTCTTAGCCTATCCATAAGCACCTCTGTTGAGTAGATCTTCAGTCTTGTGGCTTTCAACTCAAAGACTACCGCTCTTTGAGAGGAAAGCCTTCCATTGATTCCTCCACACATAGAGGGAGGGAGAAAAGAGACTGAACAGAAGTAAGAAGGGAAGAGAGAACAAAATTCTTCCATGAAGCAGGACAACCAAAATAGTGTTAAAAATTCACTTAGAAAAGAGGGTCCCTACAATGTTTTTGTTTAGCAGTTCTATTTTTAAGTCTACCAATCAAAACCAGGAAAACAGCATTACAATTTCCCCTTGCAAAGTGCTTTCACAGCAAAAATTACAGCCGTTTCCAAGATTACGTATGTTTGGTTTCTTTCAGTGGTGCAGGGGATACCACAAACATACAAGACTTACACAGTAATTTAAACAGTATTCAGGAGATATGGGTCCTCTTGCAACCCAAGTGTAACTCTGTTTTTCTTCTCAAAGACTATCTCTAGCCAGTGGATGTTTTGTATAAACAAAGATTTGCTGAAGGGAGAAGTGGAGCTTTCAGTGGACATGTCACTACAGAGGACTGATGTAGCATTCAACAGCTAGCTTTCAATAGCATTCAATCTGTATCAGATTACTACTCAAAAGTCTTTAAGAGAAGATATTTGACACTTCAAGACTGATGCATAAAGTTATTGGAAAGACAACACAGATACATGGTTTCATGAGAGAATCAGCAGAGCATCAGCCAGCAGAACGACAGTGCTGAGTTACACTGAAAAATCTGAAATATCATGCTTGTTTTCTTCAGATACTACATCACGCAATGGCATAAAATACGTCAGTGAACCAACCCAGACCTACCATCAAAGTTGTATGTCCAGATCTACAGAGAACACACAAGTGTTTAATTTTGATTCATTAAGTTTTGTCTTAACAATTACCAGCAAAAAATGCAAACAAAAGTATAATTTGTATTCCCCACCCGCAGCTTCCATTACATCAACTTCACCATTGAAGTCAAGTGGGCAGAATAAACTTGAATACGTGCTACAAAGCACATACATCAGCTAAAAGGCTGCACTCTGGAAACAATGGGATGAGAGTCCTACTCTCCTTCAAGATCTGCTGAAAATTGCATAAAGGACTTCTGTTCTTAATGTGTGACATGCAGAGATCTGTTAATAGCTCAGTCAGCCAACTTTACTTACCTTTCTCTAGTCCTAATTTTCAGGTCAAAGATACCTTCCACAACTGAACGGAAGGCGGTATTGCTACTGGAAATATAGCTGCACTAGTAAATCTGAACAAGGTATGCATGAAGAAGCAAAGCCTGTTTGGCAGAGAGCTATGATACAAGTCTGTCACTTCATGCATTATCCAACTGCAACCCACTTAGCTTGGAAGGAAAGGATTAGTATGTGTCATTCTCTCCTCTCCCTGGACACACACACTATTTAAAACATGCACAACAAGAATTTCAGCACTGTTTGGACTACCCAACTCATACCACCCACTTGTAGCTGTGCTCTGCCCAGCCCTCCCAGACACCCTGGCAGCCCAGCACTCAGTCCGCTCGTTATTCCAGAGCCTCAGTTCCCTGTCAACCTTTCTCCTCCTTCCTTTTCCCCTCCCCAAACAAAGGCAGGCTTTGCTTTTACTCTGGTTCTACCTAAAGTCTCCTGAAGAAAGACTTTAGAGGCTTGGGGTCAAAATATAGAGACAGATCCTGGTGGATCACTGGGAAAACAGCGTGGTCAGCAGAGAACAGTTCTCATGTCCTTGTAACAGCCCACAATACTGGAGAGCGCTTTTTCTAGCAACTGATATTTCCCACTAGCAAGTGTAGCACAGGTTGCTGCCGTCCAGCTGGGATCTGTGCGTATATACAGGACAAAGCATGAGCTGTACAGTGCCCTGTATTACAGCTATATAGAGTATGTGTCTTGTACAGACACATGCAACCATGCTATTTTCAACAGACCGGGTACAAGGAAGCCAGTGGCATTTGAGAGTTATGGGTCGCCCCTTCACAAGTCACAGACATCTAATGCCGTTCCATGACTGTTAGAACAAGGGAAAACCAACCAAAACCAAAACACCACCACAACCATTTGTGTCCCTCCAGCAACATAATTGTTCTCTGCCAAGCTGAGGTCTTTCCTATACACAAATAGCAATAGCTTTAAAACTAAAAAGCTGCTTTAAAAACAGTTTTTGAATGCATCCCTAGTGCTGCAGCAGATGAGCGTTCCCTTTTCTTTCCTTTGTCCTGCCTCGCAGCCACCTTGTGCAGTTCATGACTCTGCCATGAGATGGACCTGAAGCCAACCTGGCCAAGGAAAAGCTAGTATGGCCCTAAGTCTGGTTTGGTTCACTGCAGATCTGTACGAGCACAAAGGAGAAGAGAAGATGCTGGGGAAGGTAAGACTGGTTCTTTTAGTGGTGGCACCACAAACTCTGTGTAACACACTTCTCTGTACTAAGCTAGGCCAGTTTCAATGCACCTTCACTTAATTTTGAGGAAAGAGGCCTATTTGTGAGACTGCTGGAAGCAGAGGCAAGGGAACCCATAGGAAACTTGATCTAAAACCAGGCTAGGATAATTTAGGAGTGCCCACACGTCTTCTCCCACCCATTTTAAGATGCAACTTAATAAAGTGCAACTTTCTGCATAAATAGGATTTAAAATACAGCTCTTAAACTATCATATGATTTACAGCAGAACAAGTTGACCTGTAGGCACCTTGGCACTACTCATCAAGCAGTAAAAAGTCACCTTTGCAGCCACAGTGTATTGGGAACTGAAATATTTCTTCTGTCTCACCCAGCCTGTTCAATAGCTATGATACAACATACTGGTTGCAGAAAAACTAGAGATGTTTCATTTAACTTGTTGAATTTTAGGAGGACAATGTCAATGACATTTATTTTTGGATAATGGCAGACCATGACAACAGTGCTTTGTGATTTTTACTTTTGTGCAGGGTTACAGCTTGTAATTGAAGCAGATATGTCCATTCCATCACACTCCCTTTAAGCTGCATATACCTAAATAGGTTTTCTTTTGTTTCACCTGCTGTATATTTGTCTACTAGTAAAACAGGAATCTCAAAGAATTTTTAGGCATTGGGCATAGCATCTTCCATATCAGGTGACCTGTTACGACACCTCTCCCACAGAAAACATCTCAGAACAGCTAAGATCAAGTTCCATCCTTTCCTGAAGAACCTGTACCTAATTGTCTGACCAAGCAAGACACTGAACTTGAAAGCCTGTGAGGCTCCTTCAATCCCATCTGTCAAATCAGAAGTTCAGGTTTTACACGTGTGCTCACGCACACACACACTACACATTAAAGTTACGAGGTGTCTTGAGAAGGCAACTTGGTCCCTCCTCTGGCTGTCTGGATTTATACTTACTGTCAGGTCAAGGAAAGCAGACCTACGGTTTTACTGCTCAAGTTGTAATGTAGAGCTTCAGTAGCGCTTTCCAAATCTTCCTTATTCAATCTTCCCAATTCCCTTGGCACTGGTTATTTCAGATTCCACCTAGTCTATCACCAAGGTAACGGTTCCTTTCCTCAACATCTTCAAAACCGTCTACCACACTGCTGCTCCTCACTGCTAGAGCCCTGATCTGGCCCTTCAACCTCTTTTGCACAGCCACTACAGCCACCTCCTGCCTCCTCTGCTCCCTTCCCAGCCTTTCAGCACTGCTGCTTTTGCCCAAGGCTCTTGCCACAGCAGCCCTCTGGTACTTCAGCCAGACTCCTACCAAGTGTACACCCAATTCAGTTGTCCCATCTTGAATTTTCAAGCCTGTGTGCTGTGCCTTGCTTTAATATCCTACCACACACTCTCACATGTTCTGCGCCCGTTGGATTTCCCACTCCTCCAAATCCTTTCATCTTTTCCCACTGAGCCCCATGCCGTTCTTACAATGCCTCATCAACCTGAGTAGGCTCCCTCCTCCATGGTATCAAATAACCTGAAACTCTCAAATCCTTCCTAAAATAAGCCTTAGCTACCCTGACTTCCTGCCTCGCCAAACAAGCTTAGCTTTAGCCCTTCTCTAAAAGCTTTTAAAAATACCAAATAAATATCACTTTCCACTGTGAAAAACCTTTTGGTCTAATAAGATGCATGCCAAATTTCCACTTGCCCAGGCTCCTTTGATGCGCAGATCTTGTTCTCTTTGTTTAGGCTGTAAACTATTTGGGACAGGAACCTTGCCTTTAAGCAGCTAACATACCATGCACTTTTCCAGCCCTGCACGATCAGCCTCATCTCTCCCAGGCAAATGGCCAGCACTCATACATTTCTGCTTCCAACTTCTGAGCGCCCTGTTTCGCAAACCTCTCTTTCACCTATATTTTATAAGTTGGCTCTTTTCTGCCTCAATAAATAAGCGTGGAAGCTATCTGCAGCACTTCAGGAGCCAACCAAGCAAGGGAGTAATCTCCTTTGCTCAGCTGGTGTTTGTACATGCCCCCAGCTTTCTGTGACCCCATCCTTTAATATGTTGGCAGGGGTGGGGATAGGGGAGAACTGGGCTAGAAATTAGCCAATTAACAATTTCTCAGCAAAATGCAACAGCCCCAACCCTACATCTTCCAAACCACAGAAGAATTTTCTTTCAAAATACTTTCCCCTCAGTCAGCAGTCTGCGCTCACCCTCCCCCACTCCTCCGCTCCCCCTCCTTTTGTCAGACCTGCATCTGGAAAAAGTCTCGCTGTTCCAGAAAGCGATGCATTAATTCAACATGGACTTTGTTTTACTTGTCTAAATATTCAGCAGAGAAAATAACTGTCCATAGTTATCTAACATGTTCATCTGCAGACAGGAGCGCTTCGATCTTTGCTGTGTGTCGTGTCTACCCCCACTTTTTTTTTTAAATAACAGAAAACCATGCCAACAGATAGAAAAGAACAATAATGACACTTCTTCTCAACAGTTCTGTATTGCACATGCTCTTTCTTCAACCAGCAAGGGGCAATAAACATTTACTACTTTCCTTGGAGCACAGCGGAGGAAAAAAAAAAAGAAAATAAAGAACAAACTAAATCTGAAGCTGCTCTGTGCTGGTTCGATTTAGCACGGCAAAGCGGTCATATGCTGTGAGTGACAAACATTTCACCAGGATCAAGGACAAGCAGGGAAAAAGAGTGAAAACAAAGGGAGAAGTCCTGTGGGCAATGAGGGGGCTGCCAAAGAGGACAGAGCAGCTCTGGTGGGATGCAGGAAAGGGTGAGAGTGCATGAGCACACCAACCAGGCTGGATTACCAGTACTGATCACGGGCTCTTTCCACTGCTAGAAAACTGGATGCAGAACAACCCATCCGGGCTAGGAGATGGCGTTTGTGTTTCAAGACGAACTCAAGATGGGGTTCAAGTATCAATACCACTAGGTTACATGGCTGCCTTCCCTCTACGCCCCATCCATCCCTCCCTATCAAGCTCCCTCTCTCCGTTAAGTTAGGCCAGCAGCAGGAAGACCTACACTTCCCAAGTTCTACCTTTAACTCTTCCATTGAATAGATTAGTTCTTGTGCTAGCAGCTACTCTTAAGAAATAGGCTCATTTGGCAGATATTCAGCCCATATGTCATAATAATTATAAGTAGTTTCCTGCATTGTAACAGCTCCAGTAGATAGTGTTGGGCACAAAACTAAAGCAGGAATAACTTACGTCAGATATCTGGCATACAAAACAGGCATGTAAACCCCCACTCTTCCCAATCAAACTGTAATAGAACAAATGACTTCTCATTAAATTAGCCTGTAAACAATCCTAAGTCCTCTTCCAGGGAAAGTTCGGAATAAACACATGTGTAGAAATAGCGTTTTACCTGGTACAAGAGAACACAAACTCTGTAGCTTGCAGGTCTAGCAAGTGTCAGGACTGAGGAAAAACTACAAACATTCAGGCTTCTCCTCACAATCCGTATTTGTATTATTGGAGTTTCATAATGTATAGACAAAAGTTTAGAAAATGTACCACATTTAAAAACATTGAACATTTAAAAAAAAAAAAACAAGCTCCGCAGCTACATAAGAAACATAAACCAATGTAATCTCTTAGATCTGGGCACACCATGGACCATTTTAAAGAAAAAATTTCAGCAACAAATGTCATCTGTTTTTCTTTGTAAAAACAGACTACAGCTGTTCTCTTTGCAGATTTTTTTCAGCTTTAAAAATGGAGCACTACCATAGATACTCAATAGTTTGCCTTTCATGTTTCTTATTCACAGACCCAGTAACATTGCCCCCAAATATCTGAAGTTCAGGGATGATTAGCCTCTTCAAATGGCTTTGGAAAGGGTAAAACCAAGCAAGACACGTTACCCCTTATAATCCTCCCCCATCAGGCAGTCTGTAACAGGGAAGCAAACACCCTTCCCTTCTGCACTCAGGCTTTCCCATTATTTTTAATATCCAAGTCACTTCGAAAATCTGGGCCTTCAGAAACATTGCTTACTTCCTTCAGTTCTGGCTTTTAAAGTGATTCTATCATAGACCTAGTCAGTAAAAATGCTTATTAGTGGTACCCAAACATAAATGTAAAAAGAAGCATCCTTTACAGCTTGCTTTTAAACTCCAGTGAACTCTCGGAGCTAGCTCTTCCAATAGCAGGGACTATCTCAAGCAGAGTATCGCTGGGTGGGAAGAATTTCAGCCAAAATGTTTAATTAAATTTATTTCCACGAAAGAGGCCAAGTGGAGGAGGGGAAGCTGTTTTGCCTGTGTTGAACAATTCTGGCAACCTCCTGTTTGAGCAGCTCTAGCTCTTTTGTGCTTTGGAGCAGGGACTTGAAGGCTGGCAGGGGGATGAGTGCGTACACTTCATGGATTCTGTCATTTTAGTGCAAACCCACCCAAATTTGGCCTTGTTATAAGCCTTTTGGGCTGGGATGGGAGACAAAGAAGGGAGAAAGCATCTCTCTTGACCTCATATAAACTGTGATCTGTTAGAGAACAGTGGGCTGGACACCCAGAGAGACTCATACTTTCAACAACTGCAGTTTGGAAGGCATAGATGTCTGCACTGGCTACAGCGATGCCAGATGATGAAGCCACTGTCTCCAACCTGTCCCCAAGGATTCAAATCACTTTCTTTACTTCCAGTGAGCCTGCTCTTGTAAGAGCTCCCTAACCTACTATTTCAGATGACGTTAAACAGCTTTTTTTAGCCAGCTTGGCTAGCTGTGGCTGCAAGGCACTGGAGAGAGCTTATAGAAGCAGCTCAGCCATGGAGAGTGCCCCAAACCTTGAGATGCTGCAGTTTCTGCCAAGTTCAAGTGCTGAGATTTAGTTTGAGATAAAGCACGTATTCTCCAACACATGCAAAAACCCAGCATTGCTTGGGCCTAATAGGAAAGAAGCTGTTATGGAGCAAGAAAAAGGCAGGGATGGAAGAGACTAGGGGAGCCTGTAGTGTGGAAGACTGCCAGAGAAGACTCTGTGACAGGTCTGGAGAAGATGCACACAGACGGTGGGCATAAGAGTGCAAGAGGGAAAACCTGGGAATTTAACTTAGGTCCTTTGAGTTTTACCAGTCGACTATGCTAAGGGACAGATCCCGCAGTTTTAATATTTTATGGAGCTTTGTTTGCAATGCTGTACGAATATAAGACAATGAATTTGTTTAAACTAGTAAACAAATTGTTTAGAAAACTGATTCCCAGAAATTCTCCCATTAAAATTGCCCGGAAGTAACCGGCAGTTTGACAATGCAAAATAAGTAGATCCCAACCTCTTACAGAGTACAGAAATAACTGTACTCAGAAATAAGCACAAGTTCTTTTTCACAGCCAGCATGCGTGCTTATGGGTGGGTTTTTTTTCAGTGCCTTCGGGGTGTATTTGGTGGCTGAGAAGCAAGACCTCGTCTTCTGAGCGTAGTTCCAGTTGACTATAGGGCCAAGCTACCGTAGGAAGAACATCCCTCTTGTTATTTTGGTTTCCTCAGTAATACTTTGAGGAAAAGGTAAAAGATCACTGAAAAGTTGTATGTGCTTGATGCACACATGAGTCTGCAAGCAGAACCACCACCAAATCCAGGAGAAGATAAATTTGCTACTTTAAAAGTACATTCTCTCCTCAGTAGGAAAAGGCACTCAACTGGGAAGCTTCTCTTGTGCTTGCATTTGGTTCCATCCCCTCAGTAAGACTGTCTGAAAGTTACACAGAGGTGCAAATGGTGCTTCCCCTGACCTCCTTCCTTTTTAAAGTGCAAGGAGTGCCACATCTGGACAATCTTGCAAGAAGGGGATAGAAAGGGGTACCTTTACACTGGTAAAGATGATTTGCATGCACTGGAGAAATGCTTGGATTGGAAGATTCCTCAGACTTCACCCAAAGAAGGTGTTTGCTCCCACCCTGCCATGCTTCCTGCCAGACAAGCAGAGCTAAAAAAAAAAAAAAAAAATGCTGCTACTGGTGGTATTTTGAACACCTAAGACTGATACCAAAAGCTCCCAAAAGTTCTGAAGAAGTCTGTCTTCAGTACCAAGCACTGCTTGCAAGGAAGAAAGGGGACTGAAACTGGAATGATTCTCATCTTTCCACACCAAGCACTTTTCCAATGCGCACATCTCTGACCATGGCTTTTTGGCATTCTTCTCATTTTAATAGCCCTGAAAGTATCACTTGTCCTTATTGAGGTAGGAAAGACTGAGCATGAATATGCCCAAAGTTAAAACACAACAGATGTGAGCTTCCCAAAGCAGCATGAAGAGTCAGACTGCAGAGTTACCCTTGATTGTTAGCCTCCAGCTCTTGGGGTGCCCAACCCTGGCTCCAAGACACCCTCGAGCTGTCATGTACAAAATCTGCATCTCAACTCTGCAGCGCTGGCCCCGCTCTGTCAGACTGCCAAAGATGCAGACCCTGGCACACAACAGCCAAAGCTGCAGCACAGCTTTTGGTACACCCTTACAGGCTTGTGCCATAGGAAGCTATTAATTCACCTCGACTCTGCTGCCTGTTGACTATCCCGCCCAGCGTCCATCGCCGGTCCAGGCGTCTCAGGTGAGCCTTGCGTCGCTTAGAAACTAGTTTGGAACATGGATGGAAACAAAACAAAAAAAAAACAAAAAGAAAAAAAATGATGGGAGGGGTGAGGAATAAAAACAAAACATGGCATTTACAAGCACCGGTCTTGTTAGCAGGAACGGGTTAGGTGGGATGCAGACATTTTGTTTTAGTTTATATAGTAGAGTGAAACAAGTCAGCTTCTTGAGCCTGAGCAATATGAACCACCTAGAACTGTCAAAAATTGCCACCCTTACTATTGGCTTTCCTTAAAAAAAACCCAAACAAAAACATCCACACACCCCAAAACGAGCTACACAACTGAAGACAACTTGTCCAAGGAGGCTGTAGTGGCAGGACAGATCAACATCATTGCTGTTGGATCTCCTAGTTAGGTTGCATGATCTTTGGAGAATTCCATCAACTGTATGTGACAACAAACCCAACAGGGCTCTAACCCTCTCTAAACAAATTCTCACACTATAAACAGAATCCAGGGAAAAAAAAAAAGGCAACTTCTCTTACGTGAGTTCACTTGTAACAGCAGCACTCAGGAACAGAACCCACGTGAAAAGTGTCTGACATCTCCTTGCTTGCAATACATGACTCACAATCACTGCCACAGCTAATTCTCATGATCCAAATTTCTAATACACTGATTACAAATATAAGGAAAAACATAACCTTGCAATTATTAAGCAGGCTCAAGAAGCTAACAAGCCAGAAGTGAGAATTAGTTACACACTGAAACAATAACTTATGTTTAAAATATGAACAAAGACAAGTCACCTATGGAAATGGCATTGTAAAAGCAGCTATGTGCAGAGGACACCACTTGTTTTCTGGACTGCATACATAGAATTGTACTCAGTTCCTCCTTCTCCTTGCAAAGGTGTGAATGAGACAGGAACCATTGGACTGGCACAGAAACGCAGACTACGACTTCCCCTTTTCCATTCAAGGGCTTCTACGCTAGTTTGGCAACTACTGCAAGGGTGCCTGGTGCTGCCACAGGACAATGCAAAATATTACACTTATTGCTAGGGTGCAAACACAACTGTTTTGCTAGTGATTCTGGGAAGCTGTTCCTAAACTCTGATATCACATCATTAATTATCACTCAATTCTGCTTATGTGTACTCACTTGGGGAATATACCCTTACACTTACGAGAGAAGACACAATTGTCTTCTAGAACAATGTTCTGTATATAGCCTGGCACAGCTAAATTATTTTATTGGGGAATGATTGCTGAACATGTAAAAAAATTAGTAACTTCCCCAAAAAGTGGCTTTTGCCTTTTTGCCCTTTATATCTGTCAGGGGCTTAGACCAGACTCACTCTCCTCAATTTCTCCTTTGCTGTAAGGCCTAACCTTCCCTAGTCACCCTAAGTGGAGGTGTGCTGAGTGGTGTTAAACAGACACAATGTCTAGTTTGTGGTACTTTGTACTTCCCCTTTGATCCCATGTGGGTCAAAGAAGAACCGCAGATTTTCAGAGGATCTGGATTTGAAGTTTATAGATCACTTTTTTTGGCTAACGGAAATCAGCGATCCTCTTGGAAGCCCACAGTGCCACAGAAAATGAGCTGTCCTCACTCCTTACTGGTAGTGTTTTTCTTACCAATTGGTTCAACCTGGTGGCTTTCACCAAATCAACAGGACATTAGACTGCAGTTACACACATGCTACACAAGAGGGAACACAGGACACCTCACTAGACGTATAGATTATAGCAGACAGAGAAGCTAAAGCTCAAGTCACAGTAAGGCGGCCTGCATTAGGAGGTTTCTGTACAAGAAGGGAGGAAATGAAATGTTGAACTTAAAGGCTTGCAGGAAGGAGGGGTGTGGAAGGGGTAGAAATTTGCTTCAGGTGTCAACACAGAGCAGTCCCCTACAGCTCCTTGCTCGCACCAGGAGTTTGGAGGATTCGGCCACCCAAGAAGCACTCCTTGACCACAGTGGGTCACTCAGATTCACCACGCTATGTCCTCCTCACAACCTATGACTGTCCTCAGTGATAGTCCTTTTATATCACAATGATGTCTTTTCCTCCTCAACAATACTGAATTTGGCCATTTGATCCCAAACTTGGACTTGGTTGATCATGCCACAGTTAGTCACCAGAAAGGTTATTTATCAACAACTGTCTAAACCTTTCCAGAGACCATTTTAAGATGTTTAACAGCTCCTGTGGCTGTGAATGTTTCTTTAGATTGCTTTCTGAATGTTTTCCAAGCCTTGTAAGATGGCGTTGGTCTAAACACAGGCTCAGGTAGCAGTCGACTGTCTATCCTCACCCTGACAAAAGATGTTGTGCAGGTTCAGACGCAGGGAGCAAACACTCCTGTCTTTCTCAGGGAACAGACTATTTAAATAGAGCCACATGGAAATATTACTGCTATGTAGAGCAGCACTGTTAGTTAAGTTGCATTCAGCACCTCTTTATCTTTGCAAGGGCCTGCCACAGCAGAGCAGACCTCTGGGTCTGCCTGGCTGGTGGAGTTGTTCCAGGCCTGCTGCAAATGGAGAGGGCCAGGAGGCTGATACAGAAAGCTCCTTCCAGTAGTGTTTCTACCCTTGCAAAGTGGGCAGAGCAGAGATTGTACAGTTGCAGGAAGTCAGCATCTCCAAGTGTCACTCAAACTTGTATGAACACTGAATCCAGGGGCTAGGGCACTTAATCCACTTAAAGTGCCTTCCTTCTTAGTTATACTGGAGCCCCTTTCTTCTGCCTGATGAGAGCGAGTTGGCAAGTACGTTCACTTTTATACACTTTTCTTTAAGAGAGTGAATCTGAGTTGTTCTTTCCTCTCTTATGGAATAACTATTAGGAGAAGAACAGCCCAAGTAATGAAGAACTGGGGGGGGGGGGGGGGGGGGGGGGGGGGGGGAGAGAAACAAAGAACAAAAGAAGTCCCAGCTTGTGTGGTTAATAGCATAAAACAAAGTTACTGAAAAGCAAGCAAGTGCTGGGGCACATCAAAGCATCTGCAGAGGTAATGCAATTAGATTTGTCACTGAAATGGAACTGAACAGAAAGTGAAGAACAGTCTCAGGTTTCAGCGTATCTGGATCTGGAGTAAGGCAGGAAGCACGACTGCTGACCATAGCTGAGGAGAGCAGTGTAATGGATTAAAGGTGACTGAGAGGAAAAAGATAAGGAACATTTGATTGATTTTCCATTACCCGGGAAAGACTGCTGTGTGGCAACAGCCCTGTGCAGAGTACACTCCAGAGGGCAACACGAAAGGCGGAGGAGAGCTTGAAATGAAAGCCATTTAAGCAGTAAGGCTGTCAAGCATGTACCATATTTAAGAGTCAGGAAAAGGGAGGAAGCTACAGACCAACAGACAAGGCATTCTTCAACTCTTTCAGAAAAGAGCAGTGAGTTTTTGTTCTTTACTAACAGGGAAACTTTACTAACTGCTTTTGCATCTGCTAAGACGTTGCATCATACCAGACTGATTCCCGGCCTACCAGTCTACAGCCAGTCTGTCTCTAAACCCTAAGTGACCCAGGAGATGGGTAGCTTTGAGCAAGGAAAAATGAGTTATAGAGCCAAAGTTTTCAATAAGCCACAGATGTCACCCTTGAGGCCCAGCACAAAGCTGTGCTTTGCCTGTGTGCTATCTTAACGGGCAGATAGTCACCCCAACACATCTCTAGGACTCCTGCCTGTGCTAAGGAAAAGTCAGCTGAGTTTCCATGTATGTTTTACATAAGTTTCACATCAAGAGCACCTAGAAATTTAGCAACAGATTCATTAGAATGGAGAAAATCATAATAAAAGTGTCCTTTGTACACAGTTGCTACATGAGAAGTCCATTAAGATGTGGTTAGTCTTTCATAATGGAGCAGACAAACATGTGAGGTTGTACTATTCCATTTCTGGAAACTGAATTAAGCATCTTTAGCCAAAAAAACAGCGCAACTAAATACATATACATGACAAATGGCATCTCAGTTTTAACAGAACGAGAATACACCAAATAAAGTTACCTTTCCACACAATCAGACCACAGCAAACAGCAGTGAAATTAGTTCCAAGGATTAATTAAAAAAAAAAAAATTGTAATGAGAAGCAACCATTAAAGTTAAATCTCCCTCTTTTTAATGGTCTGTGATTCTAACAAGCATCTTCTACCAATTCAAAGCTCTCACTTGTATAATTTCTCCAAACAAGTCACGCAAGTTCTTGCCTTCCATGGACATGGGAGACCAAGACCTCTACCAGAACATACTGCTTGGACTTGCACGTAAGTTGTTTGAATGCTTTTTAGGATATTAAAATAAGCACCATTTCAGCTTTTGAACCTTTTGTCACACCGACAGCCCAAGCTGGTTGCAAAGGGATTACAGGCATACTACTTCACTCCAATTTCTTCTGCAACAATTTATTTACTGATACAAGATGGGATAAGAGGTTACTGCACTGGATTAATAGCCACAAGTGGCAGTAAGAGTTTTCAAAGTTTTCCTACATGGGGAAAAGCATAAAGCAAGTGAATACCAGTTTCTCCTTGATAACAAAAAAAGCTTTCCATACCTTCCCCAAGTTTGGATGTGTTGATGTCAGAGTCATCTCTGGTTCCATTTTGTGATTCCAGGTATGTAGCAGGGACCCAGCCCTGCTCTTCTGCTGTGCTCACAAACCACCAACCTACAAAAAGAAAAGAAGTTACTCAGTCAACATTTAGAGGAACAAGAATAGCAAAATGCTACTGAAAAGGTGGCACAGAGTCAGCAGCTTGGGTGCAGGTTTGAGTTATTCTGCAGCCTCCTAGGACAGGGGGTTTAGCCCTATTATTCCATTCTACCAGATACTCTCACAGTGGTAAATGAGTGTTCAGGCAGACCTCATGTGAAAAAGGTTGCAATGGAGCAAACATCAGTTTATTTTAATAAACCTGAAGTCTACCCACGACAACTCTGATTAGAGTTCTCCAATTCAGTTTCTTAAAGCAAGTCTTGCAACATATACATCTACAGTATCAAAACACTTTATATGTGTATATATGTGTATGCCAACGTATAGGAAGTAGCACAAACATTGCCCAAATTCTAATATGGGAAGAAGTCAAAAGATGGAAATAGGGAAGACTTCAGTAGAAGGTTTCAGACACAGGATACAGAACAAGTGCTTCTAGAGCACTTGTCACCACAGCTGATGTTTAACAAACATGACCTGAATTCAATGTTCTGGGAAGCTGGAAAGTACTGCACAGAACAGAAATAAGAGAAAAGCTAACTGAAATGTGATTTCAGGGCATAAGCACCAGTTATTTGCCTTCCCACCTGAACATCCAAGTTTCTACCACTGTCTAAAAAAATATTAAGTATTTACCAACTAACATTAAGTATCTACCAACTAACATTTTAACATTTAGGTCACACCCATATATGGATGAATAAAATTATAGGTGAACCATCTTTAGTGTTAAATGCATCCCAACCATAACTATTCTTACCTCTTTTCTTGCTTAGCTACATTGATTTATTGAATCCTCCACCGGTTTTGATGCAGACTCACTCACCCAGGAGCTTGCTGCTCTCAGACATGAGCACAACTGGATTCTGCTCCATTTGGGTAACATCAGGGTTAAGATACAGGACAATAAAAAGCCAAGCAGGTAATCTCTCTGTGTTTTCTCCAATCTCCCAGTCTCCCCCAAAAATGCAAGCTGCTTTGTCAGGACAATGCAAACCACTGTTCAGCACCAGTCTTTTAGCCTCCCAAAAGGGAGCTGAGAAAATAGCTATTTCTGTACGTGTGCCTCAAAACAGTTTACAGACATTAATGGCTGTCATAAACCCAACAAATTTCACAGGAGACTCCCAAGCCTGTCTGTGATGAGCAAAGGCAGGGACGAGCCAGCTCGGTCTGTAAATAGAAAGGGCACAAAAACTAGTTAATTGATGGCGGGACAAAGCCCCGAGTTGTGCAATGGCCACGCAGCCCTCCCACAGCCGCCAGGCCACAGGCCCGGGCCTGGCCAGGGGAAGGGAGGCTTCGCTGGGCTCTCCTGCCATGCAACACGCAGCTTGCTTTAAACAAAAAGAAACCAGCTGAAACAATGCTCAAGTGTTCACGCTAAAGTCACCCGAGTTCGTTCCAAATCCTGTCACGGAAGATTTTACCAGAGGACAGTAGTTACAAACCCCTGTTTCCCTCCCCAGGGCCTGTGGCTGGGAGACAACGTGCCCCAAGCAACAAACTCTGCACTTGCCACCACACAGCTGCTAGGTAGCTCTATTTATTTACTCTCAAAGCTCAGACACGGCTTTCCATTTTCTGGCCCAGCCGAGGTTTGGAAACTTTGCTTCACAAGGCTCATGGTTGGAAAGTTTAAATTTAGTTATTCCCCCTCAGCAGGAGGTGCATTCTTCTGCCACGAAGCCCACAGCAGTAACGTCCAGGATCTGCCAGACTGTTTCAAAAACACATTTTCATGGTTGTTCCTTATTTTACTAGTAACGTATCGACATGGGTAGCAAACACAGTTTAACATACACTTATAATTAAGCACAAAATGTCAGAAGCTGGCTTTCAGCTGATATCAATTAGACTGGAATAGTTTATGTAAACTCTTCCTCAGAAAGAAATTCAATACAACTGCACAAAAAGGACTTGCCTACACTTAAAAACGTGTTCTTGGGCCAAATTCAAACCATGGTAAAACCATCCTTGGAAGGCTGGATCACACAGCCTTGACACTGACCCAGTGCCAGCCCATTTTGCAATACAGCTCCTCTGGCTTGCCTCACTGAGCTGCGTTGTGGCCTCGGGAGCCAAGATGAAGGTCTTGTGTTTGAGGCCATATTGCAGCTGACCCTCCATCCATCTAAACAGGGCTCCCTGCTAAAAGGCAACCCCTCATCCCCATGCCTGGGCATGCACCCACATGCTTCCCCCACATCAGCGTGCCTCCCTACTGCCATCCGCAGCTCCTGAAGGGCCTTGGCAGGGAAACCTCAACTCCACTGATCTTACAGACAGGCTCCCACGTACCGGTTGGGGGTCAAGTCACATTTGAGGTAGATTGCAATCAAGTAATTCAACCAAATCCATTGCGGTGTGCAGACAGAGCATGTAACAGTCTAAGTGAGGTTTTAAGCTGCTTTGATTCTTCAAGTCATCACTAAGGTTAAAGCTCCTAATCGTCACAGATCTCACTGAAGTTATCATTTGTTTCTAAAGATTTCCTTTACAAACTATGTGCCAGGGTAAAATATAAATAAGAAATCCCTGCAACTACTAAGAAATTTGCAGCATCTGTCCAGGTTTAGAGAAAACCAGCCCCCACACTGAAATTCTCTTCTCCCATTTCAAGCTTGCTTCTCAGAAGGACAAGCTTTCATGCAGCTCATTGGAAAAGCATGTCCACAGAAGAAACATGTTTTATTTACACAGTCTGAAAAACTGAGAAGCCCGAGAAACTCCCAGCAGCAGAGGAGTCAAAAACGGATGCTCACAAGCAAGATGTGCAACGTCTTAGAGTGGCCAAGTAGACACTGCCGAGGCAGCTCACTCCTTATGAGGTTAAAATCTGAATTACGATGGCACATCTAAGCCATAATCCTACAGAAAGGAAATTAAGGCATAGTGCAAGAATTGACAAACTCCTAGCAGAAAATGGCTGAAGCACAGACAGGTTCCACAACGCAGTCCATGCACGACAGCCATGAACTGCAGAACTCTGCCCAGCTGGAAGTACTTCCTCTGCACCATCCCCTTGTTAGAAGCATTAAGACCGCTGCCATTTGGTCCCACCACCCTTTCCCTCCCAACCCTAGATTCATGGGGGTTCATGGTTTGCAGGCAACTTAGGCAGATTGGCCTCTGTTTGCAGAGTCAGGACTATAATGATGCAAACTATCTCTTGCCCCCTCTTTCCCAACCCAGAACATCACAGAAATGTTGTTAGAAAACTTGCTTTTGAAACACAGAACAAAACACTGCATTTATTTTGAGTTCTCCCTCTATGCTGGAGTTGAGCTTGACTTCACAATTCATTATTAAAACCATTCTGCAGCAACATCTGCAGGGAATTATGTAAAGTTATCTCTGTGCACTGCCAAGCCAGTCTGAGTTTCGCTCTTGCACTCACACCATCTGTAAAAATTAGGCATTGCTTTACAGCTTGAGTTAACCCTTACAGATGCCCCTATCTCTGAGGCATCAAAACACAACTCTAAGCTGATGTGGCCTGGATGTCTAGACTGAGACTCATCAGCCCTCATCCCTGATGAGGATTTGAAGGGAGTTCGAGCCTTACGCAAGGCACACAGGGAACTGTAGCCACTGCACACAGACCAAGCCCAGCTTGAGCTTTGCTGCCATTACTCCAAATCCTGCCTCAATACTAATCCAAGAACATGAATTTTTAAGATAGGAGTGCAATTTTCTCCCCACATATGTTGACCCTTTGGCTGGCATCTATCAGCATCTGTAGCTGCAACAGCCAAGATGTCTCTACACACGCAGAGTCCATCCAGGCTCTGAAAACTGTCAGGCATTTTCAGCATGGAGCAACACCACTTATCAAGAGATGAAAGGTTCCACTTGCCACACACACATACACATGGCAAGATGGCGACTGCAAAATAGATTGGTCACAGTGTAGAGTGAATAAATGACAAAAATACTTCGATTCTGAAAATACTTTGATTCTAAAAATCACGTTTCTTGCTTTTAATTGTATTCCCATTCCTCTCCCCAAAAGGCTTTAAAAAAAGCAAAAGAATTAAGCAAGTGTTATCCACAACCCACACCATGGGAAACTACTAGAACATAGTTAAAGGACTTTTAGGCAAGTTTTGCTTATGTTTACATGCATCCTCACCCATCCATGCTTCAATATTGTCCCTTTCTCCACAACAAGCGGAAAATAAGCTATTCCTGTTGAAGTCTGCCTAATCGTAAGATGCTACAAATAATTTAAAAAAATGTGCAGGATTGTGCTGAACATGGGTTTCTAACATCCCCTTCAGCTATTAATTTCTCTGTAGACTTTGAACATCAATTTGCGAGTTTAACTGAAGGAAACAAGAAGGACAGAAACACTGTAAAAGGGAAGGGGAATCTCTCTTGCATGAGTGGACTACACATTCTTCTAACCAAAAATAACACTCCACCTCTCAAGAGCCTTGGAAAAATCCCACTCAAGCAGCAGCCTGGTACATGACGTGCTCTTTGGGCCTCAGAGAGCTGCTCCCTTTTGTCTTCTGCCTTGGAACGCTCTCTTGAGGGTTTTTTGATCCAGAAATTTAAATTGTCCTAAAAAACAGTACTAGATGCAATCAGGTCACTTCCAGACCTGGCACACAGACCTCTTTGTGCCAATAGCTGATTACTTTCCCTCAGAGATGTGATCTGGTTCATTAAATGACAGCTAATGTAGAAGTACTGCTGTGGAGATGAAGGTGCTTGCTTTTCCCACCCCTCTAGAGCTCTTCCCACACAGTACATGTATATATGATATACATAGGGAAGTCAGTCATAATTGCCTCAAACAGACCTCCAAAGGATATGCAGAAACAGAAATACAAAGGCACCAGAAGTAGCATTTCCAAGAGGCATTTTCTACAGTATGCATATTCTCACACCCACTTCCTAAAAATTCACTGCGTGTCCGTATGCTGTTAAGACCCTATCACTGTACATTCTGGCTCTGCTCTCTGTAAAAGGCTTCTTCAGTCCCACACACTTGGCAAAGGTGCCGAGTTGAAAGCACTGAAATCGTATGAAGGCCAGTGTCCGATTTCTGAACATTTGTCCTTACGATTCACAGAAGAGATCTTTCTTTTAAATATGGAGATATATGCAAGAGGTCTTCCTAGCATGGAGCTGACTATAGTTTGGGGTACAGAAGTCTGTGCATGAGTCACTACACAGCAGACTAAGGCTGTCGTCTCAGGATGAATTATTAAAGTTGGTGAAATATTAAAGGCAGCTTTCATCTTTAAACACATAATGTTTCCCAGCCTGTGTGCACTCCAGGCTTCACTGCAGCCACCACTCAACCATGAAGCAATGTTTGTCTCGTTTTAAAGATGGAAGTGGGGCTCAAACAAAGACATGCTCAAGGAGTACTTGTGGAAGACATCCTACTTGAACACAGTTAACATCCACAGCACAGGTTCACAGCTCTTTATGTGCCATACCCAAAGCAGACTGGGCCACACATTAGGATTCCAGCTCAACCACGCGTCATGATCCTTCCAGCCAGGTCACGTCCTAGAGCTACACACTAGGAGAACGGTTCAGAGCAGCAACCCCACTTCCCACGGGAGCCTCATTTTGCAAAGTGCTCCAGCCCCGAATGTCTGTGCCTGACTGCTCTCACAGGCAAGAGCGAAGGTTGTTATCTTGTTTGCAACTCCTGTGGTTGCATTGGAATTCAGGAATAAAACTCACCATCCCAAGTTACTGCTTAACTCCAAAAGGTTTTTAAATTTGCTGATTAAATACCTGAAGAGTCCCACATCACTGTGATGGGGCAAAGTTGTTAGCTTTCTCACGTGAGAAAGAAAAGAGCAAAAAGGATCACACCTGTCACTCCTTTACTGGTAGCCCAGCATGGGACACTGGAGCTTCTATACGGGCTATGAAATAGGTTTTCTACCACAGCATTAAAAGCTGAATGAAGAATTACAAACACAGAAACACTGCCTTTATTTTTATTTTTTTTCAGGAACATGAGCTTCTCTTCTCAAAGAAAATAATTAAGATTTGAAATGTAATAAGCAAACATTTTGCTCCTGGTACCAAATATGCCACAACATCTGACAGGACATACATTAGAAACCACACACCTGACTCCTGTTCAACAGCAGTCACACAGCCACAGGCTACATTCTGCCCAGCAAGCTACCCTCAATATTTAAACTGGAGTAACAGTTTTATTATTTAGTGAAGAAAGAACACATCGAAGAAGGAAAGAAGAGAGGCTACACATTTCTGTGCCTTGCTCCAGTGTTCAACTAAAATTTAAAGGAGTCCCTACAGAAACATAATACGAACCAGACCTTAAGAGCATCATTTAGGAACCCTGACAATGCAAAGCACACATGGAGTACCCCTGGAAACACTTTCCTTTCCCTCCTTAGGGAGTGTCTGAAAGCTGAGCTGTGTTCTCAAGAGTACAGGCTGCAGCAGTTCTTGCTTAATTTGGTGATGGAAACAACACTGGAGAAGAGGGCTTCCTGAGGTTAGGAACAAGATGGGGAGCAGGAGGTGAGGACTTCTGGAAGGCTGGACTCTGTTGATATTATTTTTTGGCTATTAACAGAACAACATTTTGCCTTCTGGAGGTAAAAGTTGGAACAAAAGGCCAAGAGCTGAGCCCTTGGTTTGCTATTCTCCACCAATACTTCATATTAACTGCAAATGCTCAGGACTCAGCAGCAACACATTCCTCGCCCTGCTTTAGGTGTTACTGAGTTCAAGGAAAATAGATGCAAATCCCAGAGTTTGGGTACTGTAACATATTAGGGAGAGAACAGAGTTCTTTCCTGCCATGACTGGCTACTAAGGTAAAATAGTTGCTTCAAGTCTATATGGTTATGGTTTTGCTATCCTAATCCTTCCAATCTGTCTTCTTTCTCCACTTCTACTACTAGTCTTGTGGTGTCAATAGATGCAGACTTCTCAGCTGTGCTGCTAGCATATCCCTTTGCTGCTGTACTCCAGTTCCTACAGTTGCAGAGCAGGCTGGCACGGAGTGCCCACTACATGTGACTAAATACCCTAGTTATTGCTGCCACAACAGTTTTTTTCTGGACCAAAAGCAGCTGATTAGGTGTGTACATAAGTGCTTGATACAGAGTCCCAAAGCGCATCTCAGATTCTGGCTTAAACATCTAGCTTGCTTGGATTGGTTTCACATCACATTATATGCATCAACACATGTATATATGTGGAAATTCACACCCTGACCTCTGCATTCAAATATATATTATCCTAGTCTTTTACTGGGATTGGAACTATGTTTTCTCGTACTTCTGGAAAAAGCAGAAGCATTCAGAACATGGGAAAAGTTCACGGGAAAAGAGAAAACTGGATAATATACAACTCAGATCTAATACTTTATGGGTTACATCACTAGTAGAGACGATGGATATCCAGAGAATTAGACAAGTATACATGTACTTTCAGAAATCACACATTACTGTACTTGTTCAAATCTTATAAGCTAGTAGGTGACAAGCCTTACAGAGGTGCACAATTGGCAAAATACAGACATATCTGTCTCTTATTA
The DNA here is from genome assembly GCF_030867145.1 of Opisthocomus hoazin. Classification (NCBI taxonomy): domain Eukaryota; kingdom Metazoa; phylum Chordata; class Aves; order Opisthocomiformes; family Opisthocomidae; genus Opisthocomus; species Opisthocomus hoazin. Next base: position 66,251,875 of record NC_134419.1, read on the forward strand.
CCATTGTGACTTCTTGTGTATGTGTGTGTGGGAGTTGTCTAAGTCAAGCAGTTTATCTCTGCATTCTGATAATGCAAACTGATAGCTACAAACTCCAAGCGCTGTATCTGCAGCTATTTGCCATGGCCCTATTGTTACCCAGGGGCTTCCCCTCCCTGTTTAAAAAAAGGACCTCAGATTTGTGTATTGACACAGCTGGAATGAAGGAATCTGCCAAAGACGTTTTCGAGAATTGGCACGTACATTCACAAAGCCATCATACAGTCCAGTACAAATTTTACAAATTGTGTCCTTAAAGCAAGGGAGTAAATGCACTACCTATTACATTAACAGCTATGGAAAAGTCTTGGACATTGCCTGTAAATCCCAGATCAAGTCCCACCACACTCCAGGTTACCAGCTTCCCCTAAACTGTCAAGTACCCTGGGCTCCCCAAGACAGAACCAGCAGAAAGCACCACTTGCCAAGCCTGCCCATGGCCAACTCCAAACCACACAAAGCCAACATGCCCAAGGTGTTGGCCAGCATCCCCAGACCACTGAAATTAGGGGATCCACAAAGCAATGAAGTCAGATGGTTCTACAAGCCAGTCAGCACCCAAGAAGTTGCAAAAAAAGGTTTGCCAAGGCTCAAACATCCTAATGCTTTCTAAAAATAATTTTAAATAATCTTTCCCTTCCTGCTTTACTTAATTTCAAGAACACCTAATGGTAAAACTGTCTATGCAATGTGAGCTTGCATTCCACGTAGCCAAACATGTTTGTGGCTCAGAGTCTTTGTTCAGTATAGGAACAAAAGAAACTAAGTGAGGGAGTGCTTTACTCAGAGGAAATATCTCATCAATCACGACAAGGAACAAAGCTGTCTTTAGGTGGGCATACTATATTGTGCAAGCAGCCTGGCTGCAGCTGCTAGCCCGTAAATACTGAGTACTGTACAGTAACTGGAGTAAAACAAGGTCCACCCATAGCCCAGTGGCTTTGAAGAGGTTACTGACTTGCACTGGTATACTAGCCAACGTGGTCCTGCCACCCAACCCACAGCACCAATGCAGTTACTACAGAAAATATCTGCTTACTGATCACAGATTTTCCTTTTTTCAACTAATCTGCTTGGAAACAGGATTTCCTGTCTGACCTCAAGTTCCGGTCACCCTACGTATCAATTTTCACCTTTTCTTGCAAACTCTTTTCTTCTTGGAAAGTGCTGGATTTACATGCACCCTTCAGAGATGATGTCTTTGTGATCTTAGTAACCACAAGGCAAGGTAAGATTGCTAGAGGGCACACAGACTTAACAGCCACTATAAAAAGTCTCTGTGGGCAAGAAGTGGTACTGGATAGTATCTTCCTTTCTTCTTTCCCTTCCCCCAAAGTTTTCTTTACTTCAGTAGGTCCCAGAAGTTGACCAGTGAGGATACCAACTGCTGTTCATGTCTTTCAGTACAGCATCCCTGATCATGTAAGTTCACAGGGCACTTTTATTCCCCCACGTTCAATTACACCTCAGAGTCTTTCACCTTCTACTTCCAAAAGGAATTCTATCCTTTATCTCCTTTAGTGTTTCTACTGTTAGGAAAACATAGCTCAAGCAGGAAGGTTAAGCAATAAATCCATCCTCTGCACTCTTTAAAGCCCGACCCCTTACCTCTTCTCCAACAGCCCATCATTTAGAGGTTGAAATCTGTAGATCTGAGGTTTTAATGAACCTGCTGAAGTGATACTGTAGGCACCATGTTTACATAAACCAGTAATTTACAAGAGCTCCAAACCACAAGTGGGTTTGCTTGGGCATGGATAGAGGAGGACTCCAGCACACAGCACAGCATATACAGAAATCAGGTGGGCAAACCCAGCCCATGGCAGCAGATGGGTAACCCACCACCGTCACAAAGGCTATGCCAGCGCGGTCAGCTCCTGCAGCAGGTTCTTCCAGAGCCATGGATGACTGATTACAGTAAAGGCATACAAACAGACAGCTTTCCGCCTCACAGGGCATGGGGAGCTCAGCCCCAGGAGCCAGCGGTGACTCTATTAGTCATCACCAGTTGTGGGGTTGTGTGTTTTCTGTGGTCAGCCAACAGGGCGCAACAGTCCAGCTCACAAGTAATTTCCTTTACATTCACAGGACTTAATCTTAAAGCAAACACATTTTGTGTCCAAGCTTTCTTTAGGAAAACATGAATAAGCCTTCAAATGGGCCTCACAGTAATCTTGTCCAAAAGATTACAAATTACTTCCTAGTGGTTTAAAAAAGTTACAGACCCCCAGACCCAGCCGATAGGAAATAGCCTTCACAGGCAGCAGAGAATAGCCAATATTTGCTTCCTGCACAGATTGACAAAAGCTGCTTTTGTTTTAATTTCTTATTCTGAAGTCCATAGAGAACATGGTGTCAGTTGCTTACTAGGAAATCCTCAAAACCACACAGAATCAAAAGACACTGTGGACTAGGAATGGTACTAGCAGAGTACTAAACAGCACTCCAGGTCCTAGCATCAAAATTATACGGGAATCCCATATTTCAGTCAAAAATATATTTGCCACCTCTGAAACAGAGTTCGGTTATCTCAGGACAGAACAGAGCAACACCGGACAACAGCGTGAAGTAAGGAACAAAGGCTACACTATATCCAGCAGAAGCCAGAGGATAAAGCAACCAAAGAGTGATAGCAGTTCAGCCTGAAGCACAACTGAGTCACCAGATTAAAAACACTGCCTTTTACAAACAGCTTTTACGGGATCCTTCCGAACCACAATATTCCTGCTAAGGGAACGGAGACATCTCGGTTCGCTGGTGCCCAGCACAGTGTGCAGAGCAAGTGCTCAGATAATCATCTCTCAAATTGCCATTTCCATATCCTGGCTGTTCCTTGAAGCTCTACTGTCCAAATGCAACGTCTGTCCAGCTCTATTTATTAGCTAAATCTGGCAAGACTGTAGCCCAGATGGTACGTTATCACAAACACTGATGCAAGCCAAACCGAATGCTTTGCTCTCCCTTCGACGCTGCTTCATTGCTTTTCTCCTGAGCTCCATTCAAGCCGTGTTTCTGCAGTGACCCCGGGAGCTGAGCCTCAAAGAGCTGCCTGCACAAGGCTGCAGGAAGTGACAGCTTCGGAAATGAGTACCAGAGTGATGAATAGCAGGCTACAAGAGCAGCCGGTGCGTTAGCGGGCTGCCAATTAATGAACTACTTCGTATTGAACAAAGACATACATGGGCAAGTAGTATCACTGACATTCCCCAGAAGAGATTACAAATGCAATTCAGTATTTTCTGAAGGGTTTTTCCAGACTTCTCTAAAATTTAGAAGCTTACAGACTTCTCACTATACTTCATTCAGCAGGAAGCTGCACCAGTCCCATTTTGAGCAGATTATGGAAACGTGAAAGAAGCGAAAAAACTGGGGAAAAGACTTGCCTTTTACCTTTACCCATCATGGAGACCCAGACAGTGAGAACAGCCAAGGCAGGTGGAAACAGATGGGGATATTCACCTTCAGGAAGGGGGAAAACTGAGCCTATCCATGTAGACTTCAAAAAAGCAAACAGGAGTTACTGGGGTTTCTGGTCCCATCAGCTCTAAAAAACAGGTGCGTCAGCAGCATAAGAAGAGAAGGTGAATATAGGAAAGTTACTGAGGCAAAAACCTCTGGTAAGATGCCTATTTTGCCCCCTCAGCAAAAAAACACTCCTCTTACATTTTCACTGCAGAAAACACTCTGCACACAACCAGGCAACTAAGCATTTCTTCCTACTCATTCTGGCTTAGCCTCTGGATAAGAGGGCTACACACTTCGCTCAAGCATGTTCACAGGGTTTTTGCTACATGGTAGTAAGCATGTGACTTCCCTGCAGCTTCCTTGGTTGTCTCACCTGGGACACTGACTTTAAAGACTGATATTTAGCATTTAGTGCTCCTTACAGACTGGAAACGCAGCCTAGACTCAGAGCAGAGAATTGCTCTGCCTCGAGAGACTACAAACACCTCACTGAGCAAGTCTTGCACTACGAGACCAACAGCAACACTCTTATCAACACCTTCTTCACAGAGAAAGGCTGGGTTGTCAGCAGCCTCCATTGCCACTCTGCCTCCAGGAAAGCACCGTTAAGTGCACAATACGTCAAAGTCCCAATATTTAAACATTTTCATTTTCTGACTCTCCTTTCTGTCTCTTCAAGCTTAATCAAACAAAGCCAGAGCAGGCACTAAGCACAGATTTGCTGGTAATAATCAGCGAGGCTGATCTGATGCTAAGTAAAGGTTAGGAAGGCAAATTAATGAAGTGAGATACAGAAGAGCTGCCAATCTTCATGCATTTCACAGAGCTCAGACAAAACAAATACATCATTGTGAGGCTTATTCCTTTCCATTAGGAATAAATCAGCCATGAAACAAGGGCAAGAGTAATGCTGTCCTTGGGCAAAAAGCTGAGATTTGCAGACCCTCCATTACAAACACACATGCATTATACAATACAGCACCATTTAAAATAAATAAGCGGCACAGTAAGGGATTACCTAAACCTGTCAGACAGATGATATAGAGGCATAGTGTTTATCTTTTCAACGGGGAGTCACTTAAGCTTACCCTATGACTGCATGCAAGATTAAACTCTTCCCTCTCCCCAGTACAAGGCTACCAATAGAGGACACGCTGGACTGCCTGTAACTACCCCTGGCCAGACTCTGCTGCAAATGCTACACCTCCCACATGTCTCCTCCTTTCTTCACACTGGCAACTGCTACTCCCCAGTCACTCCAATCCGAACTTCACAGAAAACCTTGAGTTCAGGCATTTTGCAACCTTCTACTTTTCAGGATGTCACTCTTGGCAGACTGATGGCCTCTTTTTTTTTTTTTCCCCTCCTTCCCCCAGAAAGCATTGATTTCCCCTTCTTATTTTGGGAAAGGTCAGTGATGGAGGCTGCATGTTCACTGCAAGCTGAGAAAAAGGATGGTGTGGCTGCAGGGGAGCTGGCCTAGCTTTGGGGAGCTCTCTGTAAGAGAACTGAGAACCAGACCAATTCTTTTTGTGGGAGGAGTTTTTTCCCCTCCCCAATTTCCAAGTCTTAGTTACTTCCCTTCCCTTCCCCTCCCCCAAATCTGAACAGTGTTTCCTTTGTCTGCCCCTTATGTAGACTTCCATTCTCTGGAGACACGGCCTAAATGTCTAGCACAGGACCCTGATCTCAGCTGGGCCTTAGGCACTGCCATAAAAAACAAACACAGATCACAGAAGCATGGCTCTTGCGATGTAAAACAGCCTGGATAGTAAATAAGTCTTTGGATAAAGCTGACATACTAATTACAATGTTGGAATGCTACAGTTTAACAAGAGGTTAGACAGCCTCAAAATTTATTCCAAAACACCCCATTTAGTGACTATGTGTGGACATTTGGAAGGGTAATTTGGAGTTCACTGCAATACTAATGTTAAATATATGCAACAGTGCACCTCCAGCAAGACCAACTGGACTACTAGCACATTTTAGGATCACAGGTCACAGAATGTTAGGGGTTGGAAAGGACCTCTGGGGATCATCTAGTCCAACTCCCCTGCCAAAGCAGGGTCACCTACAGCAGGCTGCACAGGACCTCATCCAGGAGGGTCTTGCATATCTCCAGAGAAGGAGACTCCACAACCTCCTTGGGCAGCCTGTTCCAGGGCTCCGTCACCCTCAGAGGGAAGAATTTCTTCCTCATGTTCAGATGGAACTTCCTATGCTTCAGTTTGTGCCCGTTGCCCCTTGTCCTGTTGCTGGGCACCACTGAAAAGAGTTTGGCCCTATCCTCCTGACACCCACCCTTAAGATATTTATAAGCATTTATAAGGTCCCCGCTCAGCCTTCTCTTCTTCAGGCTGAACAAGCCCAGCTCCCTCAGCCTTTCCTCGTAGGACAGATGCTCCAGTCCCCTCACCATCCTTGTAGCCCTCCGCTGGACTCTCTCCAGTAGCTCTTCATCTTTCTTGAATTGGGGACCCCAGAACTGGACACAGTACTGCAGATGGGGCCTCACTAGGGCAGAGTAGAGGGGAAGGAGAACCTCCCTCGATCTGCTGACCACACTCTTCTTAATACACCCCAGGATCCCATTGGCCGAGCTCACGGTTAACTGACCTGCTTTTACGGGATCCTTCCAAACCACAATACTCCTGGCTAAGGGAACGGAGACACCTCGGTTCGACCCTGCTGGCTCACAGTTAACTTGTCACCCCCCAGCACTCCCAGGCCCCTCTCTGCAAAGCTGCTTCCCAGCAGATCAGCCCTGAGCCTGTACTGATGCATGGGGTTGTTCCTCTCCAGGTGCAGGACCCTGCACTTGCCCTTGTTGAACTTCATGAGGTTCGTCTCTACTCAGCTCTCCAGCCTGTCTGTGTCTCACTGAATGGCAGCACAGCCTTCCGGAGTATCAGCCACCCCTCCCAGTTTTCTGTCATCAGCAAACTTGCTGAGGGTACACTCTGTCCCTTCATCTAGGCCACTGGTAAGTTGAACAAGACTGGGATGACTAATGAATTGAAGCTTCCATGGCATGCTTGCCTCCCAAGAGCTGCAAGCAAAGATTACAGAGTGGAGAGAACCCAGCCTGGGTAGAAAGTCCATACTCCTGTAGCTGCTAAATCCCTACTGGGGAAGAAGATTTCCCATTGCATTTCAGACAGATCTACCTCCCCTCCCTTTTTTGCATGGGCTCTTCAACACACACATACACACCAAATTCTCAGACTCCAGCTCAGCAAAACATCATGCAATGCAGCCTGCAGAAGGCAACCAAGACCACGCATTTTTGGGAAGGATAAAGATCACTTCCAAATCCCCTTCTAACTTAAACAGAGACCCTCAACACCAGGTGTGAGGAGAGCCACCTCCAAGGCACACCAGTCCCTTGATGAATTTCTTGGTCGATCTTGTGGCTAGTAACCAACACCTCCTGAAGTTTCAAAACTGCCTCCTGGTGTTCCTCAATCCCATGATAAAATATAGCACAACTCTTTCGTGCTTACAAGCCTTTTTCATGGTGATGATGCTTTCTTTGACTGACCTATTTGCCACCAGTTGCTAATATAAGTCAGTAGGATTGCCTGGTACCAACACCTATAGTCTGGGCTGGGAGCACAAAACAGGCTTTTTGATGTGCTCATTTTGGGAATGGCCCCACATCATACTTGTGGTAGTTCATGTTAATTATTAGTTGGTACTGATTACACAGTATGAACTTGTTAATTTCATTTCTTAAAAAGTCTTCCAATTTGCCCTGCTAATGAACAAGTCCATCCAGATGCCAAACAATAATAGGAACTGATTCAACAAAATGTGGAAGTCAGCTTTACATGGTGCTAAAATTAAGGGTTTAATTCTCTGTCATACAAAGGGTTAGATTTGTTGGTCATCTGCCAGCATGCACTATCTCAACTTTAAGCTATAGCCCTACTTGCCAGTCCACATTTGAAGCTTAAGGAAATGAAGAGTCAAAGGAGATTCAATATCTGGTCTGCCCTCTTGCATCTCACAGGCCATTAACGCCACAACACCTGGCTCACCAATGCTGTGCCTAGTAACCTTATCAGAGTACTCACTCTGGGGAACATGGCTTTTTCCATAGCTGAAGTTACAGTATGGAGGCTATTCCAGAAACACAGGTACCAGCCACCAGTATTCAAGGACTTACCATATAGACACCTAACCTGATGCTTACTGAAGATTTAGGTGACAGGAAGGTGGAAAGATGCAACCTTGCAGCATTTGTCTAATTAGAGTTTAATTTTGTTTTTCCAATTTTTCCCTGTCACTTCAGCTTCTGCAGTTACCTTAGCAACACCTTCCAGGAGTCCCAGAAAAACCTCAAGGATGATCCAAAGTCTCAGATATTTCTGTCAGCCTGTCACATCAGCAAGTGAGGTCAGATTAACTAAGCCAAAGCCACGAGAATCACAACCACTGAAATATCAGAGTACAGTTTGACTTCATGACCTGTTTTCTAGTTTGAGCAAAATGCAAATCTGTATTTTCATATTCTCCTAAAGCCTGAGAATATCTAACTCTATGAGTGGATGTGATCTGCTTCTACTTGGATACTATGAATGAGGTGTGACAGAGGGAAGGGATCTCAAGAGTACCTTCCCACTGCAAGCAGCAATTAGTCAATTTTGGTCACGTTTGTTTCTTTTATGTCCTGATCTCTAAGGAGAAGATCATACTCATTACAGTAACCTTAGAGCTCAGTACGACATTTGACACATTGCTGACGTGACTTACATGATGTGGCTATGACTTACTTCCAGGAGCTGTCTCTCCCCCTGCTCCTTCCCGCAGGAGATGCCCCACACCCCTTTTCTACCCAGCATCTCTTTTCCACAGAAAATAGGGTGGGCAAAACCATTAACCAGTTGACTTCACCTTCTTACCGCTTTTGCCCCTCCATCCGCAGGGCATCCCCCTGCAACTTGGGAATCAGAGGAAGCTGAAACTATCTCCAAGCAGAGGCTGTCACTTCATTTCTGGCCCGTCTTCTGCCCAGAGGTAGCTCTGGTCCTTGCCAGCACTGCTTCCCCCCCACCACAATAGAACAGAGTTACTCCTCTTTCACACCATTTCAACCTCCATTTTTACAACTGCAAAAAGGTTGACACCGCAGTTTACTTATTTATAAAAACAGGAACTTTTTTGGACCTGGATTATCTGAGTAGGCTGTTATCTCCTATTCAGTAAAGGTATTTAGCAGTGAAATGCCCCCAAAACGCATCTTCTAGTCAAGTGTAGGCTTAAGCACTTTGCTCAGCTGAGGAGCAGAGCCAAGGAGCAAGCAACATCTTTAAGAGATAAAAAGCCCATCTGCGAGGAGCCACTTGTTCCTTTGCTGAGGGCCATGCCTGCACTGTGGTGCCGTTAGGCATTTAACTCATCACAGATTTGCACTGTCACTTCCAGCCTCCCTCGCTTTTTCCTTCCAACTATGTCCCAGGCCTTTGGATGAGCCTATGCTTATTTATTTGCAGCTCAGTTTTCAAATCCTGAGCCAGAGCCAGCAAAGCAGAGCTGTTCCTCCAGATGAGGTCCTAGAAATTAGCTACAAAGGTTTCAATACAGTGAAGAAAGAATGCTGCATTTCCTTCCTCTCCAAACTAAACAAGGGTGTGCAAGCGGCACATAGCAAGGAGAGCCTAAAAAATATATAAATAAATAAAATGAGACGAAGTCTTTATGACTGAGGAAGAAGTTACTAAACCCACTTCCAGCCCAAATACATAAAGAAATTTAAAATATAGCTTATTAATATAGCCCATAAACATTGGGCTACGGTCAGGGACTGGTTTCAGATTGGAGTTCAGGGGATTTCTCATCTTTCTTCAGCGAAATGCTGGTAATCCCATCCAGTTGCAAAGTCAGCAAGCAGCAACAGAAGTCAAGAATAAAGGATACAGAACGCCCTTGCCTTCAAGCACTGCTAGCAGACCTTAGGGTATACATCTCATAGCTGCACAGTTAATTGCTGCACTGGCTGTTAAGACTATTTTTGGTCTTCAGCTTCTGAGAAGCATTGCTAGGGCAGACTACTTCAGCAATTTTTATTATTTTTAAAGCAGAAATAAATACGCAAAAGAGTAAGCAAAGTGTGACTCCAGATCATTGTTTCTTTGCCTTCTATACCATTTAAAATGAGATCAATAGAAAGCCCTGCTTCACAAGCAAGATGCCTGTCTTTAACCAGAGCCAGAAGTCTCTGGAGCATGACATTTCACTCAGATATAGCAAAAGACTTCTTACAACAGAGATGAGGTATTGATTGAAAAAAAACCCCAAAAAGAAAAGCGGCTGACGCACCCCCTGCCTGCTCCAGCAAGCTGTAAGTTTGAAGAAAAAGAACAAAATGAACTTTGGTTTGACTCCTCTGTGCTCGGAATTACTCTGCGACAAGGATTCCCTGCTGCCAACACACACTCCGGCTCTGAGAGCAGGGGTGACGGCATCCAAGCCAAACACACGCGTGGCTGGAGAGACTCACGGCAGATTAGACAGCTCTTCTTTGTACCGATACATGAAATACATCTGCGGCACCCCGGCTATATTAAGGGCACATTCCTTGGCTGAGCAGATGCTTGTTGAGCAGTGCTGCAGGCACCAGTGACGCTCATCTCTGGAGCACTGATACAGCACTTCCAGCAGCTCCCCAAACTGGCAGATGGAGATCCCTGGGAATGAGACTTGTGAAAACATCCCTGAAGGGTTGATATTCTCACTCAGATTATCTAAATCCCAACGTGGAAAACATGCCAAAACCATCCTTACTCTGAATCACAATGAAGTGCTCAATGGGAGGCTGGATTTAGAGAAAGCCAGCTGCAAGCAAAGGCAGCCCTTGGTCATCAGCGTCACAAGCATCTTGAGCAGTCTACTCGGATCGACAGATACAACTGGATGTCCAAGTCAAGCTCCTACCTCAAAGTCCAATACTTCAATCATATCGTGCATCTGGAATCAAGCTGTTGCCATGCCAGACAGTACCTCTCCAGAGAGTTTGTATCCTCCAGAGACACAGGGCTGCAAATAGCCCCATTTCTCATAGTGTTTTTGTGGTTTTAAATTTCTTTTTGAAAAATATTTTTAGAAGCCAACAGAAATATGAGAAACTGCCATTACAGTGATGGCATTATTTAATGAGAAAATAAAAAAAAATAGGATATTGAGTTTCCTTATTATCCATTTCATTAAACATCAGCACTCTTTTAGCCACTTTATAACTGTCCCATCAAGAAAGTATTAAAATTTAGATTGAATCAAGAGTTTAAGGGCCAAAATCAAACCAAGTGTACCAGGCTCTCATTTGGTTTATATGCCATGGGTTTTTCATGGATTTAGCAGTAAAACTTTCAACTGTACAACATGAATATCCCATTGAACATCAGTATTAGTAACATCACTGCTCACATAAATCAGAGGTTATTTGACAAGGCACCAGAATATTTAGGAAGAGAACAGACATCTCTACCAGCAGCGAGCTCTTGCCCATGCAGCACAGCCTGGGCCAACACGAACTCCAGCACCTTCCAGTCCTCCTTGTGCTAGTCTCACCTCAATGTTCACACTTTGCAGCGGTTTCAAGTTTCCAAACCAGAAGCTTTGTTGGATTTCCAATTTCTAGATAGCCCCATGCCAATGGGGAAAAAAAAAAAAAGATTCTCGAGAATTTTAATTTTTCCAGACTGCATACCAGGTTTAATTCCTTATTCCGTTACTATTGTCTGTGAGTTCACTTGACAATTTTCAGCTCTTCAGATTTACAGCCATTCCTAGCAAAGTATTTCATCCACAAATAAACGCAACCATCCTTTTTCTGAAGGCAAGGGGAAAATATATAGAAAGCACACAGATGTTTGGCAAGTACATCAAAGCTAGGCTAGTCAGCACAAAAACCCTCCCCAAAACCCCTGACATTCTCAGTGATTTAACAATACAATCAAATTTTAAATATGAACAGAGGGGGATTACAAATGGGTACATCACATCTAATAATAAATTAATTGGAAGTGCATAGAAACCTGGACTACAGAAAGTCGTACGCTATATTAAACATCTTCATGTGCCACTTCATTCTGTGAGGCCAGTCACACTGAGCCTGAGCAAATCTTTGCTTTTCACATTAATGTGAAATTAGATGAGGCTGAGCAGCGATATCAACTCCTGGCCAGTAAGTATCAACTTACTGTCTTTGGCAAAGTCGTGCTCGTGTTCTCTGCGTAGTTGGAGAATATGGTATTTGGCTCTTCAAACCCTGTGATTCGCCGCTGACCCATGTACGTTCACTTAGATGCTCTTGGATCTTTGGAGAGCAGAGAGCACTTTCCCTCCGACAATATTTTATAACTTCAGCACGTAGTATCTTTTCCAGAGGAGGACAGATGTGCAGAAGTAGTTTCAGTCTTCCAAGAAGTTTTCCATTAGGATCTTGATTTTTCTCTGGCTGTGTAGTCTAACAGCATAACCACAGCCCCTGCAAGGCTGGAGGCGGGAGGTTGCTGCTCGAGCAATGCTTGTTGCGAGCAGGCCATCCAGCTGAAGTACTGCCCATTCACTCCCTGGGTTCAGAGATGCCGCTGCGAGGAGGCCTGTCAGCACACAGCAACTCACCCTTTTCTGGGGAGCTCTGAAAAGGGCATTGTGGAAGAACAGCTTGAGCCCAGCTTCTCTTACAAGGGACATTTCAGCCAGAAGCCATTATGTCAAACATTCATGCCCATATGGCATGGATGGGGGAAGGAATAGCTCTATTTTGTTTTCAGAATACTATATATCCTAGTTACAGGAGGGAAGCCAGCAATAATGCCTATCCCACTCACAGTTCAGGTTTGTTTTTAGTTTTGCAGGCTTTGAAGATGAGAGGGAGGAAGAGGAAGATCCTGAGCTCCAAGAATTTCTCTCTCAGCATGCCAAAGCCATCAGTAGAAATGCCTGGATTTTCCACGACGGTTTAGTTACACGCCAAAGTAAAAGAAATCACTTCACAGTAAGCTCCTGTCCACGAGCGGATACACTTCAGATCACTCAGCTTCAGGGAGAAAGGGCTACTTCCCTTTACTACCGGGAGACCTGATTGGTACGTGAACTGCTCCTGCCCAAAGAGCCATCAGGCTGTTCAGTCTACCTGGGCGACTTAGGACACGAGCAAGTCTGTTGCCATATTCCACAGGAAGGCATCAAATCCATGATGCTGTTCAAGGTGGATTACTATGGGCTAAATTAGCAGAAATCCTGCAAAAAGCAGAAGGAAGGAGTTGCTGGGGAGGAGGATGTTTGTATCCCTAAAACTCCAAAGCAAAGCCAGGTTTTGAGTAGGGATTTGGAGGCCGAAAGCAGAAAGACAGCCACAAGTTCACTTTTTGATAGCTGCATGCACCTTAGGAAACATTACTAGTTTCTGCACATTCTTATTGGGACACACTAATTTTTGCTTACTCTCCATTTTTGTGCCAGGAAACCCTGATGCTGCCATCGCATGATTAAGAAGTTGCCCACTAATTCAGCAGAAACTCGACGCTCCAGTGTCTTTGGCTGTAGCCACTCTACAAAGTGCATTTGGGGTCCTATGGCATCTGACAGCTTTCCCCTCCTCCAAGACTGACATTAACCAAAAGCCTCCTATCCAAAACAAAAACGCTAGACGGAACACAACCCACATTCCTCCTATTTTGGGAAAGTCTGGATTGGAAACCTAATTTCTCATCTTGAACCCATGTGTAGCTGTTTAAGTGTAGTTCAGGAGCCGTATGACATTTACAGCTTATTCCTGTGAATGCTATAGAAAACTAATAAAAGAGTGAGCATCATCAGCAAAATGTACTACAAAAAGCAACACAAGAACAAACCGGAGCAAACACTGATCATATTCCTACCACTGCTGCCCACCAAGGACCTTCTGCTGCACAGAAGAGATGTGGTGGGAAAAGGCAATTTAGTGACAAGTCGAGAGCTTGAAAACTCCAGTTTTATGAAGGGAGGCTGGGCACTCAGCTACCACTTGACCCCAAGCCTGCTCCTCATCTCCATGAGAAACTGCACGTGGATTTTCCAGTCTCTGCCACCTATTCAGAAACCCGTCTTGAGCAGAAATGGCAAATTTGCGCTGCTGCCAGTTCTTCAGCCCCTACTTAGTCACACCACAAAGTCCTCTGCCTCTTGATTCCCTTCTACCAGCCTTCAAACAGTAATTTCTGAACGCTTTTGGGCAAAATTCCAACTACAAGATACTACTGGCTTTGAAACAGAAGAGGACAGACAAACATCCAAATACAAATTGAAAGCACTTGCTTAAAAGACTCCACTAGTGTCTCAACAGTTCTCGACTAGTCAACACCTTATATTTTTATTTTTAAAATGTACTTCTACCATGGTTCTTGGACCCCTTAAATCAACATCATCAGATTCCACTACGGATTTAGACTTCACAACGTGACTTTAGCTCTCCAAGCACAGAGCAAGAGTCTTGTGAGAAGGTTTCACTTCTGCCAGCATCCACTTCCAAGTTCTTCAGCCCCGGATAGCGGGGAAACAAAACAGGATAGCTGCGTAACCGCGGTCAGCCTCCTACGCACTCAGGAGCTTCCTGGCTACTGATGTGCTATGAATTCCATGAGCTGTCAGCGAATGGAGCTAGGTCCAGCTGTGTGCCCACTGGTTTTGAACTGCATGGCTTGGGGCACCATGTGCCACGCCAATGCACTATCCTGTCACGAGCATGTGACAGGAGGCACAGCTCTGTCATTTCAGGGAAGATTTGGGAAGATTACAAAGCTGTACACATCCAGCAACATAAAAGCCTGACATGGCCCATACTGAGGAACAGAGAGGTGCACACAAATATCAAGCCCAGTTGGGCACCCACTTATAAGAACTAGGATCATCAGGAACTACTTGCTGACTTGAGCAAAGCTGTTATTTACACCCATTCACTGGCAAAACTGTACAAGTCCAGTCATTCTCAGCCTTGGTGTTGGCATCCCTGAAGGTAAAGCAGCAAAAGCGCAGAGAAAGATGGATGGAAAACACGACCAGTTACGCAACTCAATTTTCTCCTCCATTCTAGAAGTTAGCACAGACACCAGGGAGCACACAAGGCAAAAATTAAGTAATAGTGAAAGGGGTGCATGACAGGAGGGATACTGTTGAGCAGCAGACATCAAGAAGCAAGCCAATTTTCATGTTCCTTTGCCTTTCAGGCCACAAGGCACCTCCCGTAACTAATGCACCTGGAGTGTTTTCAAGGACGCTGGCCACATACTGGTCACATAAACTACGTGGGATTAACAGTACAGCCTATGAGATGGATCCCTCCTATATCTTTCTTTTATTATGCCACATTAAAGTCTCAGAAGGAAGAAAACAGTGGCTTGCTCATAACAGATTTTTTCTCTCTACTGGCCAAAAACGTGCAAAGGACTCGTTACAAATTGGATATTGCTGAGGCTACAGATACATTCCAGAGGAGTATGTACCACCGAAATAAAAGCACCCGAGTTACTTCACATCATTGGCTGTACTGTCTTCTGCCATTCTTCCTATAGTTCTTTGTTATACCACTGATGGAAGTGGTCTGTCAGAAGTGTGAGCTGGCCATAGGCAAGCACTCAGTGGAACTTCATTATCTCCAGGAATTAGCCTTTCTCCCAGAAAGAGTTACTGTTCTGCTTCAGAAATTGAAGCTAAGTAGTTCTGACCTCTGTCATAGCTCCAGTTGAACAGGGGTGACTACAGTCGTGAAATTTGCTTTCTTAAGTGATGGCTGCTTTTACCAATCTCAGGTCAGGCTCAACTACAGCAATCCAGGCTCTTTCCTGTCAACTCACTTGCAAGAAAAAAAAACTAAGTACCAGCGGATGGTCTCACTCAAGAGCTCTACCTTGTAAGTGCAACTCTAGTCCATCCACCAAGACCTGATGAAGGCACAGCTCCAAGACAGCTACAGAAAAATGCCTCAGCATCACGTTGTTGAGGTTAACGCAAAATTTCAGTCCCACAGAAACATGGGATTTTGATTTCCTTAAACTGAGGAACATATTGTGCTACATTTCCTTAGACAAGAATGTGCTCCTGACGGGCAAAATTAGCAGAGGATGTAGCCATCACAAATGATCAAAAAGCATTAATCACATGGGATTCTTCCACAAAATAGAGGAAGCATTACATGATTTGAGATTATGGAGAACTACTAGTTTCGGCAAGCTTCAGCTGAAGCAGGTGGTGTTCCTGATGTTCCAAGGACCTGGCACTGTTATCTTACAGAAGCCAAAGTAGGTCACCTGGCAGCCTGCAGCCTTTGCTAAGGTGCAGATGAGTTTGGCCCGGTCACTCTTTCTACTCATGTCAGTGCATTGACCCCAGGAGTTACTTGCCAAGGGCAAGTGCATGCCCAGGCACTCAGCCTCTGCTGTGTCTGCACGTTATGGGTGGAAAAAAGGCCGTTGTGCAACTCAAGTACACCATGCAAGGACGCCTCAACACTGGCATCTGTCATAGCATTGCAAAGGGTGGTCACGTCTCATCTGTAATGGAAGTTTCCCTGAAACCACCAGCATTTTCCCTCAAATCCCACTACACAACAATTCCTGGTAGCCTGAGCCAAATTTAAGACAGTGTCAGCAAGTGTCTTGCAAGCCATCCCCAGAACCATTTAGGCCCCAAGTTCACACAGGAGCATTCTGCAGACAGTGTCCTCACTGGGGGACGCTGGTTTATGTTTAGGAAGGCAGACTCTGGGGTGGTGTAGGGAAAGAAACACCCATTCATGTGGCGGGCTCTCAAACCTGGATACTTCTGTGAAAGGCATACTTAACGTCCCAGTTCTCAGTTGAGTGGAAGGACTCACACACCAACCACCAGAGCCTCATTTCTTATTTTAAAACCATCAGGCTAACAGCCCAGGAAGTGCATAGCCAGCTCCAAAAACACACCAAAGATGTCTGGAATGACCAAGTGTGTAATTTAGCTTGTAGCTGGTACAGGAGCCAGTTCTGCCTGCAGTGCTCAGGAGTAGCAAAAGAGGCTTTTTCTATAAGGCTCAGTTATCCCATTTGCCTGTTGATGGAAATAGCATCCCATTTCTGGTCATTCTACTTTTAGTCAAGAACATTTTGGTCACAGAAGGTCTACTTGAAGCAAGGGAATAATTTGCAAGCTCACCCTGAGCACGCAGCCAGCCCATAATTTTCATTCTTCATACTCTGCAGAGTTTCATTCTTGGTAACAATAAGGCATTTAAGTCAGTATTAAGAACAAAACCTCAAAGAAACCATCTCAGATTCCTGATCCTGTTTTCAGGCAAACAAGCAAGCTTCACCTTCTCTCCCATGAATCTGAGTTCAATTTTCCCCCTGCCCACACCGAGAAATGCAGATTCTTCAAAGTGGTTTCCAGGGCATTGAATAAATTTGCCTTGAGTTCAATCCTAGGGCTTCAAATGCTCAGTGATGGATCTTCCCAGGTTCACACTACCCATCCTGAATCTCCAGCTATACTCAGTTAAGACTAATAGGTCAAGCCTTTCCAAGCAGCTCAGGTTTTCCTCATGCAGGGAGGCCTCCGGTAACATCCAAATGCCATAAAAGGCCATGTGGGAGATTAAAGTGCTATTTATGAACTTACCAGGGTTCAAGCCAATGATTCTAGTTTAATATTAGATGCTGTTCTTCCAATCCTAGGGTCAGCACTGCATGGAGATTTACCCTGCATCCCCTCATCACCTCCAACATGTTTGAGTAGCGACTGTGTTCAGAGCTTTCTTAACTTCATTTCCATTTCAGCACACTGAAATTTCACCAGGTTTTGTATGCAGTCACCTAAACTCCCAAAGATCTATTGTCCTTTAAGAAGGATACCTTTCACCTGCACATATGGTCACCTTTTGAAAGTCAGCACAGTGCCTCAAGACCTGGACATCAAGTCATGAAGGTGTTACCTTACACTCGTCACACAGCACGGACATGCGTGTGCCAGCATTAGTCTAGCTAGTCAAGCTGCTGCTAATCATGAAAAAACAACAACTTATTTTCTCTTTTATCCAAGTATCAAACCAGTCTGGGATTCTTAAGCAAACATATGGCAGCTGTATTAATACTGGAGTAAAGTGAAGCTAAGTCTGCAGCGTGAGTGCACCCAGCATTGCCCTTCCCCTCCGTCCGCTGGGAGAGGCGCCTGCATTAAAGCCCATCCCGCAGCACGCTTACCAGAAAGGGTGTGTGCACTATGGGAGAGAGGAAAAGATCAGCAGGAGGTGGTTCTGAGAACAGAATTAGAAAAACTTTTCAAAGCAACAGGCTAGGGCTCTCCAGCACACGTTTGCATTGCAGGGAGAAATAGGAGATACGGACTCAAGCAAGGTCTGCGAAATACTCGGCATTATCACCAAGCTGAAGTTTGACTGCGTTGCCAATACAACTGCAGTCCAGTTTCATTTGAAAAAAAGTGATGTCCCATGGAATGTGAAACGTTCAGATGAAGTCACACACTATGAAGATACAAAAAAAATGAACTGGCCAATGAAAATAATAAAGAGAAGCCAGCCAGTAAAACAGAGATCCAAGAGAGCCCATCTCACCGCCTGTGTCTTCTAGAACTGCTTCAGTTAATCCAGCTGTGAGCCAACATCTTTCTACCACAAAAATAATTAAAGTCTCCATCAAGAATGCTCGAAATTCTGATGTCCCAGCCCAAGGGGTGGATGGGAAGAGCCAACATACACCCCTCTGTCAAGCCACCCCCTAAATCTGATTGTATTATGAAACTTCTAAGCAAGGCAATTACTTCTATAGGTTTTTCTTAATCTGAAGACGGACAAGAAATTGGTTTGTGGGGAAACTGAACTCTTTTTAACATGAAAACCAAAAGTAAAGAGTTATGTTGCTGGTTGTAACTGAAACACGTCTGCTAATGATTACAGCTTCCATTTTACTGCCAAAGTATTATTAGAACTGCTTATTTGCTTGGGGCGGGAAAAAAAAAGGGGATCTCTTCCATCCTTTATTAATCTTGTCCTCATCTGACACAACAAAAATGCACCATCAGTCTTTTGCTTACTTTGAAAAACAGGCCTGAAAGTCACCACAAGAGCCAAAGCCTTTATGTGTAATTGCTTTCTTGATTAACTAGAACAAAGGGTAGAAGACATCAGTCACTATGCATTAAGTTTAGTATTATGGGGACTTATTTAAAACCATTTCAGTGACTTGCTTTCTTAGAAGAAACTTTGTTATAACAAAAAACTATGAAAACAATGCTTTAAGACTTTTTAAAATTTTTTTTGTTTTTTTTAAAAGGCAGTCACATCCCAAGGAATGTAGCCAAAAAGGCACCTACAGGACTTAATGAAAGGACTCAGTAATACCCTTGTATCTTCTTGGACTCAGGTAGTTTCTTGCAGCAGTGCTGAGCTGGTGACCTATTTGGCTGATATAGGAAACCCAATCATTAGAAAGTTTATGTATTCTAATATGAAAAGCAGATTTTCCTTGGAAACATTTTCTTGGGGTAGGTTTCAGGGTCCCGAAACTGGCAGTAAGTGCATAAACAGAGGAGGTAATGAGTAAAGGCTCCAACCAGGGATGCTGTGTAAAATTTTTTCCTTCTCAGCCTGCCATCCTGGGCTCCAAACAGGGTATGCAGTGGAAACAGAGCATTTTACTATCTACCTGAGTATAAAGGATTGGCACAGCAGGATTAGATGAGAATGGAAAGAGGAGGGAACTTGGAGGCAGCTGGAATTTTCAGAATTGAAGTTTTCAGAGATCTGGTAGGGAGTCTACTATTCAGGAGTACCTGGCTGTGTTGTACAGCAAACTTAAATGTAATATTGCTCGCTGTCTTGGCTTTGCCACGGTTATGGATGCACCCTGTTCCTCCAAGACTAAATTGTCTTTATAGATAACTAAGTCTTCAGGTCTGTGGTTTCAGTGGTCACAACCCACTCTGTTCCCAGCAGCCAGACTAGCAGGACAGTCTCAGAAGTCCAGGCACAGATTTCATGTCCACAGTGACCAAACATGAAGTCCAGACAGGCTTGTTCCCTCTCCTGCTCCTAGAGGGGTGTCTGAAGCGTCTCAGCCCCTTGGACATAGGGAAGTCACAACAGCTGCACATAACAGTCCTTGCAAGGGCTGATGTGGACTTTCCCCCCCCCCTTCAAACTACCATCCTGGGGTTTGGAGACAAGAAAAGTCTCCACGCAAGCTCACCTGGAAACCTTGTGGGACCTCTTTCGATCCTGCCTGTGTCAAGGGTTTGCCCCAGAAAGTGGGCTTGCTCCGCTGGGTCCTGCAAGGCAGGGGAATTCCTCTTTCAGAGCTCCTGTTCCCATTTGTTGAGAGATTAGAGAACAGTAGAACTAAATGGGTAGTATTTTGTTCCATGTCGAGCCAGGTGGAGGGAAGTTTAAAAGAGAACTTGTTTACTTCAGTAGGATGCTTATAATACAGCAGATGGGGAAAACCCCAGCCCTGGAGATGCATATTTAATGTATCTGGAGACTTCCTATTCACAGCAATAACCCTTCCCCTTAGCTTAGAGAAATCTGGGGGTGGGGGAGAGTTGTCCCACAGACACATGACATCAGCTAAAGAAAAGGCAAATGAATGCAAAAGTCAAAGTGGCTGCACTTTAGATGTCTCCATAAAAAGGAAAAAAACCTGCATAACTGAACTAGCCCTGTCAGAATACCAGTTGCCCAAGAATAAGACAAACAATGGCAATGGGACTAAAACACCAATATAAGCCACACACTATAACCCAAAGCATTTGAGAAAAGATGCTACAGAGGGAAGATTTCAAAACTGGTTGTTCAGTTTTATTGTGTCTCTATCTGGAGAGATGGCCCTTTCAAACAATTTAAGAGCAAACACCACACAGAGGGGATCGGATAGGTACAACTACAAGGCGAATGCTTTAGAGGAGTATGACCCCATGGCATCTCTTGTGTCCCTATTACTTGTGCTTTTCCCTCTACAGGGGAATAAAATGAGGCAGCATTGCTTGGAAAAGTCATTAATTTCTTACTACACTGAAAACCTGCATGATGAACCTGAGGGAACTGAATCACTAGGTAACTTTAGCAGGGCTTTATGAATGCACTGAAGATCACTTTAGTGTGACATTCATCTGCTCCCAACTCAAGCAAGACCCAAATAATAAGCCACCAATCAACTCGTCCATCCCAACAAGCAAAACATCCCTACTAGCAGAGCTGCAGAGCAGTCTGGAGGTGTCCCAGGAAAGCTTCAGCAGAATTAGGCCTTGCAAAGGGCATAGTTACCAGCCAGTGATATTTCAAGCATTCATAATGAGCTTCTCACCAAGAAGTTAGACCAAGTACGCACTACAATTCAAAGCTGGGCAAAGAAAAACTGAACAAGGATGTCTCCAAAGTGCAGAAGCTTCCCACAAGAGATGAAAATGTCACAACACAATTAAAGGGGCAACCTCTCCTTGTCACAGGGCTGGAGCGAGTATTCCCAGCAGAAAAGCAGGAACTCACTCAATCCCTTTGCACAGTCACAAAACAGCAGGTAATTCAGACATGGCAATAGAGAACAACCTCATTTTCCACAGTGACAGCGGACAGCTACAAACACCAGAGTATTTACAACCCTGCTTTGGTTCCAGCATAGAGAATTACCTTCCAAACTCTAAAATACAGAAACAAACATCACTTGCCATGCAAGTTACTAAGCAGGGGAGAGGAAAGCCATTTAGACACCACAAGATAGCAGCATGAATATTACAAGACATTCATAATTCAAGCATTTGGTTTCATGCAGCAAGCTCAGCTGAGTTGTTGGTATGGTGATGCTCAAGCAATAGGCAGGTCTAGAAACCTCAGTCTCAAACAGCTTATTGTTCAAGCCTAGGTACAGGGAAGCCTTGAACTGCAGCTCAGAGGTAACCGCTTCAGAAATGTTGCGGCATGTCTCCTTTCTGTGCACAGTAAATCTAAGTAAATTCTTGAAACTTAAATGACAGCTTCAGCCATACAGACATCCTTTGTCTGCTGAAAGTTGAAAAGTCAGGAAAAGAAAGCAGTCACCACCTCCTCACCCTTATGGAAGAGCACATTTAAAAATTCAGTCATTTTAGGAAAAAAATAAAAAAGCAAACAATGAAAGCTTTAGAAAATAGCTTAGAAAACAATCACCAGAGAGGTCAGGGTAGACTGTCAAGGGCTGCTTCCAGCTTAGTACAGCTGCTAAAGTCATTAGACAGTGTCACCCCACCCTTGGGCTCCCAGGGGCAAAAGCAGAGGAAGGAGGGCTCCTCCTCATCTCCTGCTGATCTGACTGTTTCTGGTGCGAGTGTAAATTCTCTCCATCCATTCAACATTTTGCAAACAGGCCACTGGAAGAGGGAGTGCCTGCCTGCAGTATTTGCAGGGCTAGTCAGGCACTGTGTTCCCAGAAAAGAGCTGATCTCCAGTGAGAACTTGGCTAGAGCAAGTCACTGCATCCAGTTTTACCTCCCTGCTCTAAGCTTGTCTCAGGCTTCCTCTGGAGCCAGCACAGAGCCTGGATTAGAATCATAGAATTATTAAGGTTGGAAAAGACTTCTAAGATCATCAAGTCCAACCGTCAACCCAACACCACCAACAGTTAGTCTAACTGCACCTGTTCATCCCACCAATACTCCACTGACTCCATTTCCCATCGGCTACTTTAAAACAAGGCATCTAGATTCTCTCCACAAATGTCAGCTTCAAGACAGATGAAGTTTAAGTAAATTCCACCATTTGCAACCGGATGCTTTGCTTATACCACTGCAAAACAAAGCAAGAGAACAACTAACCTTGATGACTCCCTCCAAAATGCCTGAAAACAGAGTCAAAGATACTGCTGCAGAGACACAACCAAGTGTCACTGAGTATCCTTACCCTCACCACAGATGGCTTGGAAACTCTGCCCGCACAGAGCAGCCCTTCTCTGGCCCCTGAGCTGCAAGCGTTTGAAGCATCTCTGCTTTGCCAGCATTGTCCCTGTTTGGAGGGAAAGCTTCTACAAACACTGTGTTTTAGGATATTAAACAACTTTCCAGTAACTCCTAGCCAAGAACTCCTCATCACTCACCCTGCCTCCTCAGATGGCCTGTGTTTGCCTGCCTTAGTACACACACTGGGCAGAAAACTACGGCAGGACAGGAACTGATTCATAAGTGGATCAAGTATCCTCTGCTACAGGGTTGGTGACAGGCCCAGCAAGGCAGGACGCATGGCAAGGCAGTGGTGAGTTCAGAATAGGGCACTGGAGTCTACTGCCACGGCCTAAGTACAGCCCTTTTTTTATCTCCCCCCTTTTTTTTTCCTCCAAGAAGGGGCTTGAAGGTGATCCTTCCTTGAACTCAGCTCTGCTGATTAGAGAGTTTTGAGCACTGGTGCACAAAGGAGTAGTTACACAAGCTATTCCAGGTATTTAGTGGTGCCCACTTACCTAAACCTGTCCTCTGGGATGAAGCCACCAGTGCTAAAGGAAAGGTGTTCGACCTGCATAAGTGTTTGTTTCTTCTCCTCAAATTCCAGGCACAGCTTAAGGACTGATGAAGGGAACGGGCTGCTGTATGAGGGGATATTTACTTTTTATATCACGATCATAGTCTCTTACAAGGTTTACAATCCAAATACACAGCCAATCTGGGAAGAAATGGAAATGCAAAGAAGTGAAGTAGCTTTCTCAGAGCAAACAGCAGGGCAAGGCTGGATGTACAAACAGAAATCAAGTCCTGAATCATATCTGATGTACCATGCTCTCTTGAAATGCTTTGTAAGGAAAAAAATAGCTTTCCAGGGAAAGCCAGCACGCACAATTGCACCTGAAATAAAGCATGATGTTGGCAATTAGGCGTACTGCATCTGGCAACAAATCCAACCACTGGACGCACAGCTATTGACATTTCATAAGCAAACATGGTAACTGCATTTGCAATTTGGTATAGAGCTACATCCACATTTGAAGCCTAGGAAGTATCACTTATCTGTCAGAATAAACAGAAATGAACTGAGACATGGCCAGCTTTTGCAAGATGATAATACTTCTGCTCAGAGACATCTGCTAGCAGTGCACACTGTGCCATGCTCCCCCAGTGTACAAAGTGGGGATCGTGAAGACAACAACCTAGAGAAAGGGGTAAAGCAGCAGAAAGTGGATATAAAACAGGAACAGCTGCCTTTACAGAAATCAAAACAAAAAAACCCCAGCATACTAAAGAAAAGGGGCGAAAAAAAAATCACTGCTACTTGCAAAAGCATGCATGGCAGATGGGATATATGGATGCAAGATGATCCATGAAATGCGAAAAAACCTAACTGCTCTGCTTCTATCTGGACCACTTTAATGGTGACCCTTTAGCCAAGATGAAGTAATTCATCAAGAAAGTAAACTTGGTTGGATTTGGTACCAAGTAAAACCCATTGCTTATCCCCAGAAAGCAGCACCTTCAAATAAAGCATGCTGTGTTTCTCATGAAGAGGCAAAAGTCGAATTCAAAAAGGCCTCAATCTAAGAGGATGGAGTTTGCAATATGGAAGCCAGCATATCATAGTAGTCAGAGTCACAGGAGAGCTATGGGCTCTTTATGTCCCTCTCCTAAGCCATGACTGTAGCCAGTGAGCAGCACAAGAGAAACCAAATGGTGATGCAGAGCCCATTGCCAGGCACACAATAATCTCCCAGCACTGTATAGACAACCAGCAAGTCCCAGGATCCCTAAGCCAGGGCACTGAGACAAGCAGAGACCTTCCTCATGGTGATCCTTCAGTGCCATGTCCCACATCCCAGCTAAGGATACAAGAGCAGCCTCCCTTCTCAGAGCTCCCTCTGCATCCCAACAAAGGTACGCTAGCCATAATAGCTTTGTTTTACATATTGTGTGTAATATAATACTGGAAATCGGTCTGCCATTATGTAATTGCAAAGGAAATGGCTATGGTCCTGTTCAGCCCAACTGAAAATGCCATCCCACGACGGCTCCACCACAGACACAGCTCCCGGGGCGGCGAGGGAAGAGCCCCCGTCCCGCCTGCGAGCAGAGCAGCAGCCGAGGCAGAGGTGCTCGGGAGTATGCTTACACTTCACCGTCTGTCAGCTTTTCCATTGCAAACACTGCTGCCACAGTTTATAGCTTGACCGTTTCAAGCCACATCCACGCAAAACTTGGCAGAGAGGGAGCTGCCTCTGGCCCAGTCCCTCCCCCTTCCACCTTAAAGAAATCTGTGTCGGATTCCTGCTTTAAAGTCACAACATTTCATTTCTGCAGCAGAAATACCATTCCACAAGGCTTTTTCAGTTAAGGTTTAAAAGAAGCCTATGTACTTGACAGACATGACTAGAGTCAACTATTCACATTGTTATTCTGAAACAGCTCAGAAATGTTTAGATAGTGTTGGACAGTGCAGGTTGGTTACACAGTGCCTTTAAACAAATCACAGTCACTTCCAACAAGGAACACAAGCCCTGCAACTACAGCCTGTTCACAGACACCATCTGGAAAGACTGTAAACCTCCATTTTTCTCCTTATGCATTTGTGACCATTGCTACATATAGATTTTCCTCCTCAGCTAAGGAAAAAAAGAAAGAGATAAATGTCCATCAGATATACCAGGCACACTCTGGGTCTTCTGCTCCTGTAACCAGAATTTAGGTCTGAATGACAATTTTTGTTGAGCCAAGATAGGTATTTGCTGCAAAAACCAAGTTCCGAAGTCTGAGGCTTGGTACATGACCAAACAATTTGTTCTGAAGTACAGAAATCCTACAGATCTCTTTCAGTCTAGCAAAGTTTGCTTCCGTGGCAATTGCAGCAACAGTTGGGTTACAGTGACCCGTGGGCTTCATAACAGAGATGAACAGTTTCAGAAATTGTTCACCACATATGCTACACTGACCTTGCTTTTAAGTCATAACACTGAACAGAAGTTTCAACTTCAAATAATGTCCAAGTCATAACTTTCATTGGCACAATAATGAAGACAACTTTATACAACTCTTTTAGTGAAAGAGAAAACTAAGTACGAGACAAGGCCCTACCAAATGGGCTTGCACATACCTGCTTGCGAGACTCCTTAAATACCGTTCCTTATACGGGAAAGTAACACTGGATAATACTATACAGTAAATACAACACGCTTACTTAAGATGAAGTTAACGTAGCTTGATGATAACCAGATAAGACTTCAGTAAATCAAATACCAGGTGTTTTTTCCCACTGCTACCTCCACCCTACCCACTGGCTGTCAAAAGCAGAGCTTACTTCCTTTCGGGGGGTACACACTTTGGAGGCAAACATCACAGGAGATGGTAATTCTAGCTCAGGCCCTAGAAGTGTTCAGAAGAAAACATCCAGCAGGACATGAAACAGGCATCATTGTTTGGAAACTAGTTTTGAGCTTCCTTGTGTAAAAAGCATAGGGCCACTTGATCAGTAAAGAGAAGGTGTTTCTTCCCTACAAAGCCATGCAACTGAGCCAAGTTACAGTTTTTCCCATTCTAGGAAGCTAAAAGAACCATTTAAGTGTCCCTAGGCATTAGCAAGCAACTCTACTCAGGCAAGGTTTTAAAATCAAGCAGTCATCCAGGCCTTTTCATATCTAGCGTCCTCACAGTACAGTTTAAAAAACCCCAAACCAGACATACCATATGCTATACTCATGTGTACACACAAGGATGTTTGAGATATTGGCCCAGCAGCACATCCAATGCACGCTGTACAGTCTGATGGGACTTGTCAGCCACGCAGCCAACAAGCTGTCAAGCCGTACCTCACTCCTTTCATTGATGAAATTGTCCCTGCTGTAGCTGACATCCATAACACCTTACATCACCTTTGTCTGTCTGGATCAGGAGAAGAACAAGCTTAATTTATACAATCACAGCTGTAGCTTTACAGTACTTATCAAGCCAACATAACCATGGGGTCAAATGAACTGCTACACACGTGCATGATCCAATAATCTTTTTTTCTTGAAAAGCATATACCCATGTTCTTAGAATTCATAACCACATCTTCTAAGCTTGCTTGCCTACACTAAACAGGTACTGAAATTCAAACAATAGCTCATGAGTTTTAAAAGTTGACACTTGAGAATCTTTTGCTACTTTCATTACATGCCAGTCATTGGTTCAGCCATAGCTGAAGAGACAAGAAGTCATAGCATTAAAGGCATTCCTGCGGTATCCCTAACCAAGGAGACAGTGAGAATGTTTGGAGTCCTGTTCTTAGAACAACTAAAACATGATTTCACTGACAGAACAGTTTAGACAAGTATCTAAAGCAAATGATGCTCTTTCCATTGCCAATCCATGACTTATGTTTCTTTTTAAAAAATATATATCCATATCTTTATTTTATAAATTTGGAGATATATATTTAAATATATATAAAGTGCAAGATCACAGTATGGAGTTCAGTGCTTCAGATTTCCATGTTTACACGGACACTAAGAAATCTGGTTGCTAAGCATCAGAATATGGTCTTAAGGACTGTAACCCAAGTTCAAGGATGTTTCCTGAGAAGAGTCATATTTCTAGACCCATTAATTAAATTCAAACCCTGACACTCTCCATTTGTATCTCCACATACCATGTGGTTCAATACAGTATAATGCAAACTGTGCAAGGCAGAGAGGCCACATTAAAAGAAAACACAAAGAAACTGTAATTTGGAATTCAGACATTTCTTGCATTATTTAATAGCCCAATTCCCTTGGCTCCATAAGCCATTATCCAAGACAGGGATATCGTGGATATGAATATAAGTTGTCACAATAACCAGGCTTGTTCTAACAGCAGTAACACCCACTATTGACGATGAGGAGCTCTCAGGCTTGGAAGGGAGGATGATTGTCCACTAGACCAGACATAGTTTAAGAAGTTAAGAGATTTTTCCCCCTTCAATCATAATGATTGCTTTAAAGTGGGTCACATGAGCATTTTGGCCTCTACTAGCTTTGTAAGTGATACAGTTTGTACCCAGGAGACAGGCATTTCTGTTCCCATTAGCCTGTGCGTTTCCACACACTATCCTTTTGGACACCATACTAAATCACTGGCCAGCAACTGATTGCACCACTTTCAGCCAAACAAGCATTAGGTTTTCATACAGCAGAGAAATAACCACTCCATTAAAAGAAAAATAAATAAATACAATGCATGGTCATCACTGTGGATAACCTGACTCAGAACTCCAGAAGACGGATCTGAGTCCCAGACCAGGGTGCCCTGGTTCCCCCAAGGTCCGGCATGCCCAGCCCCGAGAGCCCTGCACGTGGAGCTACCATGACAGCAGCTCCTCCAGATGAACACACACAAGTCACGAGTGGGCTGGAAACCAGTCCTGGACCACAGCTCTGGATTAACACACAAGGAGCACTGGAGGGGAGGAGGGGGAGCCACTGAAGACAGGCAGTTATTCAAACCAGCTGCTAACCCGCTCCAACCACTCGCATGTACACAGTTTCATGTGTTTGTTCAGGCTGACTCAAAGCTATCAGACATCCAAGAGTTAAAGTACACAAAAGACATCTATACAAACACTTGCCAAAAATCTCATTTTCCAAGTGGAAGCTGGTAATTCCAGGGATGGCAGAAGCAGCGATTTCATCTTGCTTTTACATGACAGGTTCTGCCTCCTTGCCTCAAAATTCCCCAATTAACACTCTGCGAGAAGTTTTCAAACTGTGCATGGCCACGTATTTATCTACGCACATTCTCTCCCCTCCCTACCGAGCTCTGGGCTATGGGCTAAGCTGTCAAGCCAAGTTTCATCCCAAGCAATTTTTAAACACTCATCCTATAAATCCTCCGAAAAGCGAGTTAGTAATGGAAATACTGACAGAGACTTGAAGAGACAGCAGGGCAACTATATCAGTCCACTATACATCAGCTTCATTAGCTGCAGAGCCTTCCCTCTTTCACCTTCATTTTCCATTCGCGTACTTTGGCTAATTAATGCACAAAACCTACAAAACATTCTTACAGTAGAAGGCAACATCTGGCCCCCAGCCCAAATCAACATTGAGAAACTTCAACATCCTCAGCCAGACATAGTAACCGTACCAGATGGAGCTAACGTACAGCTACAAGTAGTGATGAGGAAACTGAAAGGAGAGGAACACATGCAAAAATCGGACCATTGGAAGAGGGAAAAGCAGCAAACGTGTCTTACCGCTTTCATTTTTCTCTATGACATCCACGACCTCTCCAGCCTGGAGGCTGATCTCAGAGTTCTCCTGCTTCTCATAGTTGGACACCACCACATATTGCTCCAGGATCATGGGTTCAGAGCTAGCATCAGCACCTGGGGAAGGGAAAAAGCAAGCCGTAAGCCAGCTTCCAGCCATGGCTCCTCGAGAGCGACCTCCGTCCATCCGATTCACGACAGGCCAACTTGTCACCAGAGCCAAGCGAATCAGCAAACAGCCTTGGCTCGCAGCATATCCCCAAATGGCTGGCCATATAGAAACAGCCTCCTCTGGCCCACAACCCAGCAGCACAGAGGGACATTGGAGAGAAGAAGAAGAAAAAAGGGGAGGGAAAAAAAAATACGAAAAGGAGCCAAAAACAGTGAATTAGTTGCAAAGTTTCATGATGGATTCTGAAAATAAACCTCTTCCCAACATGGTTTCCACAATCCTTGCTCCCATTCAGAGAGAAAAATCCTGGGCAGAAGTAGCATAAATCCACAGCTGAGCCATCCCCCCAGTAAACCCAAAGAAAAAACAGCTCTCCCCTTGGCGGCTCAGCTCCTTCTCCACTCTAAAGGCTTGAGCTGAAAGTCAAGAGGGGGCTGTAGATGCCAATCATATTCGTCTGCACTGCAGCCCTTAAATAGAAACACATGAGCGGGACTGAAAGAGAGGGAGGTGGGGTGGAGGGAGAGAGGGGAGGGCGGGGAAGAGTGTTTACTTGAAACAGAAGAAAAAAAAAGTTCTAGCGCCAGATCCTTGCTGTAACTCGGCCACCCCCCGCCTGCCCCCCGCCAGCTCCGCAGTTCCGCATTCCCCGCGGCAGAGCAGCGAGCAGCGGAACAGGGGCACAGTGCGCTCCGGCTGCCCCTCTCCATTGGCCTTCGGCGTCTTTTTGGAGCCCTTGGAGCCAACCTCTCCAGCGGCCTGGTTTCTCTTCATACCGAGTGCTTTTGGCTGTCAGAGCCATTTATGAATGAGTGTAGGCTCGCACTCAAACGGGGGCGAACAAAGGTGCAAAATAGCTGTTGGCTTCCCTTCCCCCACACCCCTGGAGTTGTTTCTTGGGGTTTTTTTTTGATTTCTGACTCTTCCGTCCCCAAACTAAACCCCTGCATTTCGGGGTGGAGCCACGAGGCAGGCACACCACCATGCCGGACATGGAGGGGGACCTCCTCTTGCTGCCGGCCGCTGTACGAGACATCTCGGCTCTCTGGTGCAACATAAATAGCATGGCCAGGGCCTCCACAGCCTCAAGCCCAGGCACAGACCGACTGTGCTCTGCCTGGAAACCACCTCAAAGAGTAGTGAAAAACTTTAGAACGTCAGGATTTCTTAACTTGCCCTCACTTACACACTCTTCAAAGTGTCAAACCAGAGCAAAAAGCACCTACAATTTCTGTCTAAGAGCCACCAGACACATGCCTTAATACAAAATTATTTTACAGGTTTCCTGAATTACAATAACGTGTGTTAGGGCAGAGCAGCTTAGGCCAACAGCATCACTATACATTTTATACATTAAGAGGCAGTTCCTGTCTCTCTAGATTAAGACGCAGATGGAAAGGGGAGACAGCAGCAGACGGATGACTTGCTGCAAGTCCCATTTCACGTGAAGAGGGCAGAGCCAGGAGCAGGCTCCAGGTCTCCTGAATCTCTGATGACAAATTGGCTACAAGAGTCGGGAAGGAAGCAGCATGATCTGAAACTGTCCACCAGACAAGTCAGGGGACTGACAGCCAAGCACAGGATGCTTAGTGCTCTGTTTCCAAAAGCAGCATGTTCATATGTGTTTGGGCTGAAGATGCAAAGTGATTCTACAGACAAATAATTAGCATCCCTGCCAAGAGAGAGGTAAAGAGTGCACCAGCCATTAAAACAGCATCCTGTGAAATGAAAATCCTAGAACAAAAAGCAATTAATTCAACCATTTCCTGAAAGGAAAGGCTATCACACTGCCTCCCTTTGGACCAGATTTAAGAAATACAGAAAATTAGAACACCTCCTTGCTCCCTAAACGTGCCTCTGACTCTCCTCAGGTTACATAGGTTAATTTTCTTTAAAGAGGAGTCATCTCCTCTAGAAGGTTGTGTTTAAGAGATTCAGCTTTTCTATGGATAGTTGAACCAAAGCCAGTAGCTGGAATAGGGGGAGAATACCGTGAACTGACAACACTGAAATTTATAATAAAAGTTTTCACCATAGCTGTTCATGCCAAATAAGCATCCTGTTTCTGTTCATGATG
Organism: Opisthocomus hoazin; assembly: GCF_030867145.1. Lineage (NCBI taxonomy): Eukaryota > Metazoa > Chordata > Aves > Opisthocomiformes > Opisthocomidae > Opisthocomus > Opisthocomus hoazin. Next base: position 66,282,826 of record NC_134419.1, read on the forward strand.
AATCAACGTGACTTGTGGTTTCTGGTTTAAACCAGTGCTAATTGGGTTATCTAGAGTGTGACGAAATGCTTTCCCCTGTTTTACACTGCTTCCCGCACAGTCCCTTCTCTGGTCCAAAACATGGCAGCATTATCATCTTCCTTCAACCTGCTTATGCAAGTAACACCTACAACCCCTACTTCGTTTTAGTCTTCTTAAGATTAATACCAGCTCTCTAACCAGAAACAAAAGCCGTCATGGCCTTATGTTTATGCATGCGCATCAGCAGAGAATTCAGTGCCTGGAAAAGCAAAAGGAGGGACCAAACAATGGCAAAGGAAGCAGCGGACATGCAGGAAGCTACTTGCTAAATAGACACCCCAAATGTCGTCTTTCCTCTGATCTCCTAGACAGTTTTCATGGGAGTGGAGTAAGGAAAAAAACCCAAAACGTAGCATTGGCTTGGTGGCAGGAGTGGTGCTCATGTGACGCACGGGTCCCTGCTGGGATCAAGGAGAGGACCAGGCTGGAGCGCAGGCCAGCAAACAGCCCACTGTCAGCCACCAAGGCCGAGCCAGGGACCGTGCGCCAGGGGAGCGCCCATGCCAGGAAACCAAGAGAAGCAGCACTTCAAATCCACCTCCGCAACTCTGGCTCCAAAACAGTGGGTTTACAACAGTCTGGCAAGATAGGCTATATCTGCACGCACATATCCGAAACCCAGCAGGACTTTACAATGCTGTTTACTTCATCCTGCCTCAGATAAGGTATTCCTTGCAGCAGAATTTCTTTGTCACTGTAGTGGCTGGTGCACCATATACTATGAAGAGACTGTTTTGACAGAAGCTTGTGTAAGTGTTACTGGGTTCCTACTAAGACCAAAAAAATAGAGTGATAAATTCCTTGGTCTAGGATGTAACCACGGTCAGACAAACTTGTTCATTTACAGCTACAGCAGATCATGCCTAGAGGATGTCCCCCTTTAGAGGGTGCGGTCCCTGTGGCTCCCAGAGTGATGCTCACCGAGGATTAGGCACTGCACAGTGGGGAAGACTTCAGTAATAGTAAAGAAGGAAAAAAAGGAGGAAGGAGAGGAGGAAAGAAGACAGAGAAATAGCTCCTCCCAGTAATCAAAAGCCTTAAACATTTTCTGTGTCGCCTGCTTTAGGTTGTTACTATATTCCCTTCAGGCACAGTCAGTAGGGTAAAAAACTTTAACCCTCCTCCGCCTTCCATCCCCACAAGCACGTCTAGATGCATTACTCCTCAGTGACACCCAGGATGCCCACAACATTGCTGAATGTTATGTCAGACTGCAGGTTTTTCCCCCAAAGGGGATTCAATAGAATACGACAAGCAACACCACAAAAAGCAAAGCACCAATTACACCCGCTGCCGCGGGCGCTTCCGCGTCCCTGCCAATTAGTTCAGGTCTAATCTGTAACACGGGCTTACAGCATCTCATTGAAGAGTAACAGCCTGCTCAGCATGCAGCATGCCAGAGAAGAGGGATGCAGAGCGGCACAAGTTCCCCAGCAAGCTCCCATGCACACTGCAATGCTCCCCTGACATTACAGCCCCGCTTCTTTAAAAGCCTCTTCAGCCCGGGCAGGAGAAATGGAGAGCAGAGGATAGGATAAGGCTGATGTGCCAGCTGAAGTTCCCCTCGCCTTTCCCCCAAAAAAAGCAGCAGAATTAGTGTTTTGATTTAGCTCCAACTTGCAAGCCCTCCCCAGAGCAGAGCGCACGATAGATTGCTGGCTGAAATAAGAGTTTGCTTGCCTCTCCGTTTATTTTTGCCTCGAGTCCGTTTCCTGGTTAAAGTCTTGAGGATACCCCTCCTCCTCTCCATAGGGCTCCACTTTACAATCCTCCCGCTCCTCACCTCAGCGATTCCCTTCCTGGGGCTTGGCAGAAATGTCATCGGAGCTTGTCCGTGCCCCTCACAGCTGGCACTATTAAGTGACACAGTTGCACCCTGTCCCCCTCACCAGGCAGAGAGGAAGTAGCATCATTCCTCCCGCTGCACTCAGGGACCAGCAACTGCTGTGAAAGCCTCCTAAATAAGAGCGCAGAGCACCCGTTCCAAGCAACGTCTTCCTCCTCCTCCTCCTGTGTTGCAACAGCTAAGACCTATGATGGTTTTGCAATAGCCAAAAATTAAAACCACCAACTGGACTCCAAAAATAAAATCATCTGGATATGGAAATCTGAGACTCCTGATCTTTGCCAGAGTACTCTGTTGTTATCAGGCTATAAACATGTCTGCTCTTTTAAGCCATACAGCGCTCAGGATTTTATATTGCCCTTTTATGATTATCAATCAAGTGTTTACAGATTCAGACTAAATGAATTAGTACTGGGCTGGTCAGTGGAAGTTTTGCAGAAGCAGCCAAAACCACAGAAACGGTCAGTGAATGCCATCAGGATGATTCACAGCTGAGCAGCCAACTGGCAGGTAGTCCGGCTCTTCCGACCGGGGCACAACTGCCGAGGACACGTGCAGGGTCTGCACGCAGGGGCGTCCGGCAGAAAGCATCCCCGAGTGTCACGGCTTTCCATACGATAAAGTCAGAGCTTCACAGTTAGTTCTGAGAATAAGGAGGAGCAGCCGGGGTAGCTTGGATCTAGAACTGTGGTTTCTTGTTAAAGCCAATTTTTCAGGGGTAAGCCTTTACGTATCTCTGGAAAACTCCTTTTGGAGAAAGAAGGAGAAAAAAAAAAAAAAAAAGAATACCCAGAATAACAGCAAGGGTACTTGAAATCCTCAAATCAGTCTATCCCCTCACAACAATCATACGCTCAGCTCTAAACACAGGGATTTTCTTCCCCTAAAAACTTTACCTCTTTTCTCTCTTATTGGAAGGACCACATCACCATGACAAACAAATATGTTAAAACTGCATATTTTCTTTGAGCCTTCCACCAGTGATCGATCCCCAAGTATTTTAACACAGAGAGCTTAGGTCTGTCTAAAAATTGGGTTAAATGTCTATTGCACACAAGATAAAAACCAGACTTTACCATGTAAAGCACATGAGATTACACAAGAGCTTACGATCTCACAGGGGTCTCAGAAAAGCAGTTCCTAAAATAACCAGTTCCTAGAGTAAGAAGTGGGATGAGACTGGTGAAGCCTCCTACAAATCTCCTTGGGGACTATATGGATTCAGATCAAAACCATGTTTGTAAGCCTAGGATCTCTCTTCTATTCAGTGGGGTTTTTTAGTTTTGGATTCATTTTTTGTTCTCTCGTTTTTTTGTGCTAAATGTGCCCTAAACAAACAATCAGGCCTTTGACTCATCTCCTGGATACTACTGCACTCCAGCCTGTCACTCTTCAGCCCCCTTCCCACTTACAAACTTCAGGCTATATCTGCACGTCAATTATTCTTGGAGGTAAAAAGCCACTTACAGCTTGTGGCAATAGGAAAGGGGATTCTCTCCACCCCTTCTGCTAGACAGGAATCCCCCAATCCAAGCAGTGTTGAACTTCAGAGATCAGCAGGTCTTGGTGTAGCAGTCCTGAGCCACAAATCTTTAGGGACAGAGACAGAAGTTCAGCACCACCCACAGTAACTAAAGGAATTCAGTACAAGTCCAGTCCAGCCTACAGGTCTCAGCAATAAAACAGTACTGGAAAAAATTCCCTTTGCCTCATTACAGATGAGAATAAATATTTGGATAAGTCTATCAAATAGGTTATTAATACACTGTCATTTCTGTAGTTCTCTCCTGAGCTTGCACAGGTAGCTCTTTTACAAAGAAAAAAGCACTTCCTTTGCGTTTTCAGAAAAGATTTTCAGAAGCAGGTGACACCCTGCTGTCAGGCAGATAGGATTGAAAGCCGAAAGGGAAGGGTTTGGATCTGACCACTTTAGTAATTCAGAAGACTCAAAGCAGAGAAGCTTGGTCTAAAACTTTGTCCAAATCCCAAGGAATGTCTGAGAACAAAATAAGGTTGAGCACCACGCACCCAGTGATGCCAGGGCAGCATGCCAACCCTCTCTGCCCATGTTAGCAGTCATGATTAGCGTACAAGAAGTTTCTCTGTAAGTGAGCATCCATCCATACACCTTCCTCAACTCCACAGCACGTATGTACTCTGCAAGCCTTTCAGTATATGGGGCAAGAGCTTCCTCACAGAGTAGCTAAAGCTCTAGTCTTTCCTGTTATCTTTCTGGCTATACATGCAGAAATCTGGCAGAGATGGTAACTCCATGAGCTGCACTAACTCCTTCCTGGCCCCCGGGGTTGCTGCTACGAAGAGCTACAGGGAGCGCAAGCCAGCAGCATGCATTGCCACCAAGAAGGGAATATGGCCAGCCACTACAGCAGCAAAAAGTTAACCCGATGCCTGGATTCATTCCCCAGCAAAAGGTGAGCGTGGTATTCTCTAACACTTCTAAGAACCAAGATCTGGACAAGCCTTCAGGAGTTTGGGACAAGTGGCAGCTTTAAGGTAGACCATGGCTTCCAGCACTGGAGTACGTGTCTGATGCACAGCTAAAACCAGCAGCAAAACACAGCCCCCACAGGGAGTGTGTCAGGAACAAGCTTGGCCCGTGGTAAGTGGCAGGCGCTCTCTCCAGAGAGGGCTCCAGTTCAGTTCTTCCTTCTTTACAATCCTCAGCAGCATTTCCAACAAAATCCTGACAAACAGAAAAGTGCAGTGCTGACCTTTGCCAAGTGGAGCTTGTTAGTCTCAGGATTTTTATTTTTTATTTTTGATCTGCTAGATTTTAAGACAGAGCCAAGAAAAATTAGAGGCAGGAGGCTGAAAGGAAAAAAAAAAAAAAGTGGAGTCCTCTTTCCGCTCCTTCTTGGAAAGTTGGCTCTCTGAACGGTGATTCCGACCAACTAGGTTACAGGTAGCAACAGTTAAGAATACTTAAGTATTTTGCACACAAATCTGTTAAACTGCTTGGAGATTTTCACACAGCTGCTAGACTGGGTCTTCAACCAGGCTGAAGTCACCTACATACTCTGGCATTTGCCCTAGTCCTGCTCCGCGGTGCAATGCACTCACATTATTTCACATAGCACAAAGCAGACTAGCCGAGGAATTTAATGGCAGTTGGGGTGACCCAAACTACTACCACACTACGGCACCTCTCTGGATCTGGCTGTATGGAACTCATCTTTTTCCAAAGCAGGAAATCAAACCACTTGTAATCCTTGGTTAGAGCCTCCACTTTGTGAAGCAGGTTCATGCTCCCAGCTGGAGCTCAGGCAGCATGAAACTGGCTTCTGTTCTAGTCTCCAAGACCCAACCCAGGGCACAGATAGTACTATGTGGGTAACGATCATATTCAAATTCATGGCTGCTCCATCAGCCTGCCATATTAGCATATAGCCCACAGCAGGTCTGGACTGAAGAGTAGCTGTGTTGGAAACTGGGATTCATTTCTGTATGAAGTGGAACAGCATGGGGAGCTAAGAACCTGCCAGATGTACCAGAAGACTTCTGAGCAGGACTATGCATCAACATTCACCTTCTTGAGCACCATGCAATGCAATTAATCACTTACATTTGCCCTATCATCATGCACAGATTTTTCTGAAGCCAAACTGGCAAACATGCATTTAGCTAAAAGCAAACACCAGAAGTGAAGAAATTTGTATCTATCAGAAGATTTCACTTCCTTGCCCTTCAAGGATGAAAATCCTGGCATTCAATTTGTCATTTTACATATAGCAACATGAAACAGTCCCAACAGACGTAGAGAGTCAGAGAAACCCAACCTCACCACCTCCCAGACAGGTAATCAGAGAGCTTCTTGTCATTCCTCCCAAGCGACACCACCTCTTCTGTCTCCTCCTCAACATATTTCTCTCTTGCTCAGTCTCGTTCTGTTTCTCTGTCTGAACTCCCTGTTGACCTACCAACCACCAGGTTCCTGTGACTGAATACTTCAGATATTTCCGCACTTCTATATCCAACTACCACCCTGAAATTAGACCTACTCTGCTAAGATCGGGTAGAAACCCCCCCAGGGATGTATTCAACTTCGGTCAAGGATAGCATTTCTGAAATCACAGCAGTCTTGCTTACTAAAAACCTCAGACAAGCAAGCACTCATCCATTGAGGATGGTGGGATTTTGTTCGTATACTTTGAACAGGGCATGAACTTGAATATTTACCAAATCCAGTATGGAAAGCAGCAGGAGTGTTTCCATCTTTCCTTGCCTTGAGACTTATGTATGGCCTTAACCGTCTGAGTGACCAGGCCAGCATCCTGTACAGACACAGGGTCTATGGCTCACCATCATTTTTCCTGAGTCTGAGGGAAGAAAAGACCTCTTCTCTGCTATTGCATGTCAGGTGACAAACGCTTGCAGAAGAAATCCACTGGCTACTGAGGAGAAGTCCTGATTCCTTATATTATAAAGCTTAGTTTTTGCCTTGTATTGGACTACTCTCCAGACTCTGACACTTCACCTACAAGTTGTTTCCCTGCTCCCTCCTCCCTCCCGACTCCTTGTGATGAGGAGTCTGATGCGCCCACGAAAATACTGCATGTTCCTTAGTCCCATGACTTCCATATAAAATCCTTTCTACTTACTGTGGAAAAGCAAAAGAGTATTTCAGTGGAACATGGAGCACATACTCACGTTTCTCTCCTTTATCTTGACTTACAAGATTTCTCACTTTTGCTCCTCTCCTCCATGCCACACGGGCTAGTGAGAGCACAACTGTGCAGGTACTTAGCTGTGGCCAGGGTCAACGCACAGCAAGAGGGGAAGCTGCTTTGATTGTGGCTTTGAGCTGGGCAAGGAAGATACAACTAGCAGCAACATCAAGGTGAGACAGCAGACCAAAAAGCAAAGCTCTTCCTTATCAGAAATCATGCATCATGAAAAACCAATACACAAATAGACGACAGATCCTGGATATCCACTGTCAAGAGACTCACATTCAAGACAACTCCATAACCACACACAGTGAATTCTCTTTTGAATAGCATGCAGAACACCAAGACACAGGAATTTACCTGGAGCGACACTCTTTTTTGGAGTCTCAGACAAACTGGACATCCAAACTTGAAATCCAAGCAGAGGGCAGCAATGAAAAGAGAAAGGAATTAGAGAAACAAGAAGACCGTCATATCAGAAAGTCTGAAAGTTATTCAAGACAGCTTGAAAGAAATGTTAAGTTTTTCTTCAGAGTGGCATTGCCATGGCGGGGACTCAGTTAAAGGTCAAGTCATAAGAACTACCCAGTTATTTTTTATGTTTTAGGAGACTTGCAGAACTTATGAAACAGATCTGTAGTGATACAATTTTGAGATCTTGGAATAAAACATGCTCTGAGCTTATTCCCAGTAGGACAGGGAACGCATACGAAGAGACAGTTTGACTCATTAAGCCTCAGACCTGCAAAAGTATTTAGATTTGCAGCTGTTAATGATCCCCAAAAGACCAATAGGCAACTCATAGAGATTGAGCTTAGCAAACACATGCAAGTTTCTACAAGCATTTGCATTTTGTTACTCTGGAATAACATCAAGGAAAATAACAACAGACAAATAATACTCCATGGAAAAGAGTACAAAGCTGCAATAAAGGTACATTCTAAGTTTTAACTAGAAATACCATTTTTTAGCTTATGAATATGAGGCAGAAACCTGGTTAAGGAGAAAGCTAACAGAGTTGCTACGAACCAGGTCAAAAGATTTCCCTCCCCCTCCATGAAATGAGGTGTAAATACTTGGCTTGGGATTCTGGGAATAATATTCAAATATTAAGGGGTTGGAGTTTTTTGTTTGAATACACTGAAAGCGTGTTTTAAAAGTTAGAAGGTTTGCCCCCATTTCAAAACAGGAACCAGCAAACATTCCCCCTTCTGTGGGATAAGGGAGATAAGGACAGCATGGGAAGATCTCACATTGCCTGGGAGAAGGGATGAGGAGAGGTGTTTATGTGATAGACCAAGAATTTCCTAAATTCTGACAAACAACTCCAAGATGCAATTTTAAAAACTCATTTTCAATGGGGAACCCAGTTCTGGACCCATCAGCTTAACAACAGAGAAGATCACTCTTCAGTTAGTTGGAGAGAGGGGCAAGCTATACCAGTAACCTTGTCTATTTGACTTGTTATTGTCTTTTGACCTGCAGAATATCATCAAGACAGCCAAAAAACAGAAACAGATTCCCATTATGTGCATAACTGAGGAATTGCTAGCATGATACAAAGCATAAGAAACAGCTTTCAAACCTCCCACTGGAAACCAGAGGTCCAAGAAACACATTGCTGTGTTTCCTCACAACCAAGGGAATGGTGAGGTTTTGAAATCTTTTCTTTAAATCAGACACACAATTTTCATTGCGTTAGAGCAAAACTGGAATTCAGATGGATTCAGTGTTTTGCTTCCTTTTCAGTAAGTTCTCAATAGCAGCAGTCTGAAGAAAAATCAAAGTCTTCCAGCCACCTAACTCCCAAACCCATGCACTGCACTGTCACTATACAGTACAAAAATACACTGTGGCAAGTCACAATAATTTACTTTGGATTACCATTCAAGAAAAAAAGAAAAAGTCTCTGCATTGGTAGAGTACAACAGGAAATCATCTGGCAGAGTAACGTGTGCTCTAGCTTATGGAGGGAATACACGTCATGTTTCTATTACAGACTTGGGGCACGCACGGGAAAGGGTGTGAAGGAGTTGTTGTCAGCAACTTGTCTATTAGCTTTTGAATAGACTTCCACTGCCTTCAGGAACAGGATTATGAACTTCAGTCAGCTGTCAGATCTTTTTCCAGACAGAAGAAGCTGGATATGGCAGCAATAAATAAAGCAAAAGATGTACTGAAGGAACAACTGAGAAGATTTCAAACAGTTTGCCCCAATCCAAGCTGGCAGCAAAAGGCTGAAACAGCCAACAACTAAAGACAGAGGGAATAAGCTGTGCTTAACACCCGTTTAGGGCTGCCATGGATCTGTCTGCCCAAGAAGAGAGGGAGTTTAAACCTAGATCCGCAGCGGCCGTATCTACAAACACCCCGTGTGAGATCTCAAGGAACCAAACTCACCAATTCTGTTAGCTACTGTCAATTTTTTAAATTTCTTTTTACACAAAGTATTTTTCTCCTTGTCATAACCACTGGTCTAAGCCAGAATAAAAGGGCAATCTAAGTACTAACTGGTAAACAATCCCACAGGTCTCCAGCGTGGGCTCCCTGGCCTGAGCAGCAGCACACAAGCAGCAGCACTTTCCAGCTGCCCCAGCCTGACAGCAGCTAGATGTGGATGAGGTTGCTTCTGAAGCAGAAGACAGCTAGCATATTTCAGCTGCTCCGGCACATCTGCTTAGCATTAAACTTCCTTCTTGGGGATTTTTTTTTTTATTTTATTCCGAGACATTTAAGATCTAATTGCTACCAGCTTCTAAGAGATCCCCCTACAAATAATAAAAATATCAGACATTAGTGATGGATTCCACTTCACAGAGAGCTCAAACGAAGAGCCGCAGAGGGAGCCAGGCTATGGGGAGGAGGTCAAAGGCCCCAGAAGCATGCTGTGCCCAAGCCAACAAAACACAAGCTTTGAATGGCCCTGGGTTTCCCCTTTAGGACAGAGTTTTACTGGAATTCCGCATAGGGCTTGGAGCTGGTTTCCAATGGGATTGGTAACAGTAAATGAACAAACCCTCGCTTCCTGCCTCTCCTCTCGTCCGTCACCGCACGGCCGAGCGCTGGCTGGTCTCAGATGACTTGGAGGTGGTGGTGGAGAATCTCAGTATTTGGAAGGGAAATTTAAGTTGCCTGCTCAAAGCAAGCTACTGCTAAGGCAACGGCATCCTGATTCTGCTCCTAACACCAATCCCCACAGCCCTTGCTGCCGGCTTCAGCTGGAGCCAGAACAAACCTCTCCGATCAGAATTATTTTTAAAAGCTCAAAAGAAACACGAGTCCATAAATTACAGCTAAGCCATGGGGCCAAGGTGGTTGTGAAGAGCACAGAGGAAGCTCCCCGTTGGAGCCGCGCTGCACAGAAATAGCAGCGGAGCAGGCGTGTCGCTGGAACAGTCACAGAGCCCCATCCCACCCGAGCTGCCACCACGGAGGTGGGCAGCCCCCAGAGGGGTCAGCTGCACTTTCAGGTGGGGAAGGAAAGGAAGGAGTTTGGGGCGTAAAGGCTTTACAGACATAATTATGCTAGTTGCTGTAGTGAACTAAACACATGAAATGGATGATTTTATTTAGATTTCACCAGAAGCTTTTCTGCTGCCAGTGAGACTGGTTTGTTTGCTGTTCCTCCCACTGCTGGCAAGAGAACAGGCGCCAGACTGCTGGGGACCGATGCTTTACATTGCGATACAGCCCCACTCATCTCATTTTAGCCGCAGATTATTTGTCTTGTGTGCAGTCGGAGCAGAGCGAGCTTTAAGGAAAACCTACAAAGGCTAGAGTCAGTCTAGAGTCAAATGCATGAGCTCAGTGCTGCTGAAATCCAGGAGATACCACATTCATGGTTCACATCAGTACTGTCTATCCAACTGGGTCCTGGTCCAGCAGATGCAGAGAAAATCCTCCTCCACTGGCATTTTAGGAGCAGCTACTGATTCAGGTTTCTTTTGTCAGTAACATTGCTTAAAATGTTCAGTTCAATGCTGAGTCTGGCATCCATTATTTAATACTGCTGTACAGGCCTGTACAGGGTGCTGTACACCCTTCTACAGATCCACAGGTTGCATATTGCTGGGGCTATCAGGGACTTTTATAACAAACTGTTTTTAAACTAGCATCTGTATAGCTGTCTAGCCTGTTATGCTACATATTGCCCAAGAATATTCATGCAGTAATTCTGGGGAATTGGAACACACTGGTCATAAGGCTCAGTGTGGTTGTAGTTCTGGCCGTGCAATCCTTGCCTCCATTTCTGCACACAGCTGAGAAGTTAGCATAAGCCAAAGACAAGTCCCAGCAAGAGATCTGGATGTGGCTACCTTGCTTTGGAGAGTAAAAAAAAAAAAGTTTAATTATACAGGCATGACCTGTTCTATGGAAGTTGCCTTCCACAGGAGATAACAGCCCTAGGTCCATTTAATTGATAAAACTCTTTTGTTCTCATGAAGCTCTACCTCAAACATCACCTGGGAATGGTGAAATCTCCCTGCGGCTGTTAAGGTGCACCTTAAAATACTGAGAAAAGGATTATAAGTGTCCATGCTGAAGAGATGCTGACACCTGAAGGAGGCTGCCCCTTTCCAACAGTGATCAATTCTGCCCGTCATTAGTCTTCTCCATGATGAGGTACTACTGGCTCAGTTATTCAAGGACCACAGTGGCGAGTGCAGCTGAGCTTTTGCAGATTCATTTCCCATACATACGCCCTTCCTGTCTTAATTGGAAAGGTGAAAATAGACTAAGCAGTACAATCTTGGACTAAACTGAAACTATACTGGCTTCCCGGGAAGTCAGTGATCAGTTACTTCACTCCAGAGAGCTTCACTGGTGGTCTGGTAACTGGCAGTGATTCGTCAGACTGGAGCTGGGGGAGGTAAATGCTTCTTCTACTCATCATTGTTCAAATAAAAGGCATTAAGAGAAGAATGGAGGTGTCCTAATTCCAACAGTGGTATGTGATAAGTCAGCAAGAAGTGAGCTGACCAGGCTGTTCCTTAAAAGTGTTCATTTCTTAGAAGTGGCCTAGAGCCTTGTTCACTGTAGCGTCCATCACGTATGACAGAGCAGAAAACAGAAGTTAAGCCTTTATTTCAATCTAGATTTTGGAGATCAAGCCTGCCAAGGAATTAGTATAAATGAAGTACACATTTTTGTCCTGGGTGCCCAGGTGGGTGTTCTGGTCTCGGCTGCCGCCGGCAACAAGAAGCCCCACGCGGCCGCCCCTCCCCCCGCTGCAGTGCGGAGGAGAATGGAAAGAAAAGAGGCAGAAACCGGTGGGTCGGGATAAGGGCAGTTTAACAGAACAGCAAACAGAGGGAACAGCAACAACAACGATACAAATAAGGAGAAAATAGGACACAAACTCACACAACCAACCTGCTCTCCCGGACAGGACCATCGCCGCCTGCTCCCGAGCCGCGAGTGAGTTCCAACCGCCACCCCCTCTACTGGAACCCAGCGTGACGTCACATGGTATGGAACACCGGGCTCTGTTTGGCCAGTTGGGGTCAGCCCCCACCCCCCAGCTGTGCCCCTTCCTGGAGTCCGGTGAAAATTAACCCTGTCCTGGCCAAACCCAGGACAGTGGGACATCTTACTGCCCAGAGCAGGTAAGGAACCCCAAGGGGCTAGGCTCAGTCTACCCAATCTCCTCTCTGACTCCTCCAGAGCTTCTTGCTGGGGTTTTGCCTCCACTTCTCCTCTCATTGCTGCCTTTCTGCTCTCTTCAGACAAGCTGAGGAACAACCTCCTCCTCCTCGTAACAAGGTGAGGCTGGCCATCCATACAACCAAAACAGGAAGCTCAATGAGGAACCCGGAAACTGTGGGGCTTGTTTCTGCTCCCATCTGCAGATGGAGCGCCATGCTCAGTGTTCCCCCATACCCTTGTGGGCCATCTCCAAACCTCTCATTCCCCCAGACCATCCCTTGTTAACCTGTCTCCATGTTTCTCTTCTCTAGCCTTTACCCCTTTAGCTGGGGCTTGACGCTTTGGTTAAATGGAAAGGCAAAAACAAGCAATAGTACTAGACTAGAGGCAGACAGAGAGAAAATCTTGGTGCTGCTATCGTCCCTTGAGAATGCAAGCAGTTACTTTTAACAGAGAACTACTCTGATACAGAGTCTATGTGTCGCTCCAATATGGCTGTAAAACAGCTTGGAAAAGAGGAAAAACACAGATGAGTGTTAATCTGAATTGGAATAATTTTCACACATTCCTGGCTCGTACAATTAACTCATTCATTTAGGCAGAGAACAACAGATAGCCAGAGAAATGGGAGGATGGCACAGAAAGGTTGCAAGTGTTTTGATCCATTTCAAGCACGGCTGCTCAAAGCACCCTGCTGAACCGCACCATTGATGTTTGTCCCTCCAGGCTCCCCAGGGACCTAAACAAAAACAACATTTATGCCCGGTGCGGGACCCAGGGTGGGCCTGGTCAGTCATTACACTTCCTAGGTACCACAATGACAGATTTATTCGCTACTGTGATTGCTGGGCAAACAGCACCCACCTCCGTCCCTCACCGGAGCAGCTTAAGTAAGCTTTCCTTGCTCTTATGTCTGTGGGATGCTGATGCATCATATTTAAGTGTTTTAAGATAGTCCTTGAAGGCATACAGAGATGTATTCACTTTTTTTCCCCACTGGGAGACTGCATTTTAAAGTAAACATCTCATCCTTGCAGAGATGTCTCCTCTTCTATACACTTGAAGCAGAACATCACCTCCACTCCCCATGCCATCTGTTCAAGAGGCAGTATCTTAAAGGGCTACATCTCGAAAAAATATTTGACTAGTAGATTATCAAACATGCAAATCCAGCTAAAGAGCACGAATAAGAGGATTGGCAGCAGACATTAAATAAGGCCTTTAATTTTAGTCCTGTTCACCGAGTTCAGCCCCATCACAGCCTCTGCAGGGCTCGTACTCGGGAAGAGGCGCTGCGTTTGTGCAGGGCTGGGGACAGATGTGCTAAGCCGCAGCGATGAGCCCAGCGAGCACCTTCCTCTCCCCGGCAGAAGCTCCAGGAGCTGCCGGGTCTCCTTGCCTCCCCGGCACCACGCTGCAGACCAATCTCACACCACTTCCACTTGCCACGTAAGCAGAGCTGCCTGGCGTACGCTAGACCCACACACACTGCTTGGAAAATGTTCACATCTGGCTTTCACGTGACTCGAGCGTGCCTCAGAAATTCATCATCTGGATAACTCACTCCTGCAGGGGAAAAATCCACAACCAGAGAGCCCTTTCCCGAGTCGGAACGGAGCAGCGGGGCAAGAGGATCGTATGCTTGAGAACTGCACAGCAACGTGCTCACTAGCTGCATTTCCGCAGCCTCATACAGTCCTTTGTACTTTCTAAAAATACAAACCTAAAGAAAACTTAGTTCCAATTTTTTTACTCTGTTTACTTCTGCAAAAGCCAATCCTAATCCCATTCGAAGACCCAGAAGCATCCAAGATTGTTTAGCTTTTGTTCTGGCAGCCATAGATCACATTAGCTCTTTCCACATGGCAAGCAAGGACTGCTTCCCACATGATCACTGTGGCACGGCCCCCGTACATACAGTTTTGTGGCAGTTCCCAGTTTTGCTGGGAATTGCCTAGAATATCCGAGTGCTAATCTACATCTACAGCTGTACAAACTGAGAGCATCACCACTCTGGGGAAAAAAACAACGTCCAACACTGCTGAGGATGAGGGCAGAAAAGCACTTGGAAAGTCACAGGTATGTATGCACACTAGAATTCATGCATGGCTCAAAAAAATAAAAAAAGCAAGAGTCAAATCCCAACTGAAGTCATACCGACAAGCACAGAAAACATACTGCAGCATCGGCATGTCCAGGCAGCCTGTTTTAACTGGCAGCAGACTGAGCTGGCCAACTGATGCATACTTTACAACTCCTGCTGAATACCTTTGTAAGCAATGCTTCCAAGCCACCTCTGGCTAGATGAGCCGCTCCATCCAGAGTGGACTGCTGAGGATTTTGCCTGTCACACAGCCTGGACGCAGGCCAGCCAGAATGTGACAGTTATAAAACCACGCATAAAGCTGGAGGCACTTCGGGAGCGCTATTTTAGGAGCGAGTGCTCTCAACAGCCTAAGGACACACACTCTGCCATCCAGGTTTACTTCTCACAAAAGAGAATCAAGCTTCAGGTGCTCACCAGCATGAGACTAAGTTATCTAAAACACCCACCAGATAAGATGTCTGCTTCTCTCAGCCAGCCAGACCCATCTGCGCCATGGACGGATTCCTGCACAGGCTGAGGATCACCACCCTCCACTCCAGCTCCTAAGTGCTTTTCTCACCTGTCTTATCTAACATGCTAAAATCAAAATCCAATACCACACAGTTCTCTTCTGTGAAAGAGAGGAAAAACCCATGCAGGCAGTGTTAACACCATCTGCCACTGACAGACCGAGGAGGAAGGCAGAACAGGAGCAGATGGAGAACAGAGAACTCCTAAAACCATGAGAAATGCCATTACATCCTCTAAGGTACCTAGTGCTTTCTCAGTTCTCAGCTGAACGCTCTCCGAGGCATTCGCAAGGGTGCACGCTGTTCTGCCATGGCTGTGCTCGAGCCACACCTCATACTTGCAGTCCTTCCCTGCCCTCTCTCCCCAGCACTGGGCTCTGTGCAGCATCGACGCTGCATGGGGAACAGCAAAGAGCACAAACACATTCCTTTTCCTAATCCTCTACCCTGTCCCCACACCTCATTTTAAAAGCCAAGAGCAAAACAAAAAACCCACACAACACACAGACGACTCTTCCTCTCTTATCCCGTCTTCCTCCCACCCCAGCATATGGGCCACCCAGAAGATGACTGCTATTCTATACATCTAACAGGCCACATGTCAGCAGAAAACTGAAGCAGTGCAGAATAAAGTCTTCTATCTGCTCTTCTCTTCAGTAGCCTCAGGCAGAAGTCCAAGCATTTCAGTTTAAACAGTGACTTTAAAAATATGGTGTACAAGGAGAAGTGTGAGATCAGTTTCCTCCTGCCAGAACACCACAGGCTGGATTTGGAGTGGACAGATTCACATCTTGAGTGAAGATGCAGAATTGGGTCACACACACATAGATGCTGCAAGGAGATGAAGTCTGCCTGACTTCGTTGAAGCTCTTCCTCAAATCCTGCTCTGCGCCAGTGCACCCGAGCACAGAGCAATAGCCCAACTTTGGGGACAGCACAAAGTAGATGTTCCCTAACTATATGAAGGACTTCTTTAAAAAAAATAAAAAAATAAAAAAGGACTCACAGACTTGTTAAAAAAAAAAAGGAAATAAAGTGAGCTGTTTTGGGAATTACTGCATCAGGCAAAAGCTGAACAAAAGTTAGAGTTTAGCAAATTCACTAGCTGAGGAAAAATATTGTCCATCCTCAAGGATGCAACTGAGGATGCACATTAAGATCATTAATTACCAACTCCTTCCAGAACCGGGCCCAAGATGTACATCCCCAGTAATTATATGCTAAGGTTTGTTTGGTCCTTGGTTGCTATGCTTCTGCTTACTCTATCCTACTTTTATTACTAAATCCTTTATCCTCCTCTTTTTTTTTTTTAAAAAAAAAAAAAGGCTATGTGAGAACCAAAATGTTCTGCCAGAATCTGCTGTTTTTAAATTCCATGCAGTAATTAGTACATACAGCCAAGAAGGTTAATCGTATGATGGGGGAAGAGATCCTGATTTCTGATCAAGAGCAATCCTGTCAGTACATGCTTGTGAAGTTACAGAAGAGCGGCTGGCAAATGACGCAGTCCAGCCATTCTCATCAAGAGGCCAAATGGCATCAGGGAGCCAGTCCACCATTGCTGTTTCTGCACTAATTGTAGAGAACAATGCAAGGAACACGGCACGCATGTGTGATTCATCAGGACACAAACAAGAGCACGTGTTGCAGTCTGCAGGGATCATGTCGTACCACAGATTTCTCACAAGGATGAAGACACCAAGCCCAAGCTACGTGGTTTAAGATTTTCCTAGGGCCTTGCCATGGGCTTGGACAAACTTAGCTCCCCATTCACCATCTTAAAAAAAAAAAAATTAACCTTCCAAGCTGAAGCTTTCCTTCCGGATGAATTATAGGGAGACAGACTTCAGAGACAAGGACCATGAGAGCAGAATGACTCTAACATTTGAGTTAAAAAAGACATTCTAGCTTTGCTGCTATCACCTGGGCTCATATTCATTAAGCAATAACCAACTGCCTGCTTCATTACTCACGCACTCAATGTGGGTAGCTCCAAGACATCTGCTGCAGTCACTACCCTGACAGAAGATGCATTGCCTCATGCTGTTATTCACCATGTTAATTGGATTTTTAACATCTTTAGTAACACACTTTTAGATTTGGCCCCTTTGAGAACCCATTTAAAAGGTTCAGGCTTCCTCTGGCTGAGAGGGGAAAATCGAGACATTTAATAGTCAACTGAGTAAGTTAAGGCATGCCCACAGCACACTTGCAATTGTGTTCACAGCTCTTTTAATAGTAATAGGGCGTTGACCACTCCAGATGACATCCCGTCAACACTGCAACAACTCTACAGCAAAAGAAAGGCACTACTGTGCCTCTCTTGGAGAGGTCCTTCCTTCTCACCCCACTGCAGCCATCTCCCACGAACATTATAAAATACCTGCCTGGGCTGGAGGCTGCATTTTCCTTCCTCTCCCTGCACCCAGGTGTAGCTAAATGCTTGCTGCAGAGGGGACTGAAGCTGGCAGAGGGCTCTGCACTTGGTTGCACCAACCAAGCTTTGTCCCTAGGGTTGGCACCTCAGCCCTGCATCAGGCAGCGACCGCTCCAGCCATGCAGCCTTGCTGGGCCAGCTAACGGCTCACACATTTGTGACCCTGTCGAATGATTAAGCACAGAAGGGCTAGCACACCCCATTCATTTTCTCCATATCGCCTCAAGGGAGGCAGTTCAAACTAAAGTTAAAAAAATAAAGCTTATTTATAAAAATAGAAAAAAAAAAGTGAGCCATGTAAGTTGTAAGTGCAGGCTGAACACGTGCCGTGTGACAGGACCAGAAAGGTTAAGCTCCGAAGTGATGAGCACAGCTCAGCTGTAAAGACAGAATAAGCCAAAAGTTAAGCCATTTCACTCTGTAATTACAAAGGAAGCAGAAAAAAACCCCCACCCTATCCCCGATAACTCTAAGAACATCAGTTAAGGCATCTCCCTGAAACTGAGCGAGCACACGTCCTCAGCATGCAAGAGCAAGGAAGAGGGTTTCCCTAGTAATGAAGAATTAGGCTAAAGAAACAACTCTTGCTGTCAGCTCCACCCATAAGGCCAAGACAGCAACCCCACAAAGCAATCAGCCGTGAGGGCCCTTGGTGTTGTCACACAGATCTGCTTATTCTTCACTCCCCCACTTCCACCATTGCTGCAACTCTCTCAGCTCTGCTTGAGGGAAAAGAGAGCATTACAGACGTTTCTATAAAGAGTTTGAGAAGTAGATTCCAAAGGACTCTGAAGTTTTTATTTACTTGCCAGCAGATACAGCCTTCCTAGTTTTAGATTACAGGAGGAAAAGGAAGCAGAGATTGTTTCCTGGGTGCTGCCATATTCTGCTAGTCCAAAAATTGGATGTGGGAACCAAGTTGAAGGATAGTTCTCTCTGCTGAGGAAGCCAAGCCTCATCAGCATCCTCACTGAGGCAACACAGACTTGGACCAAATTGTGAAGTTAATATTCTAAGTGCTGAATTACAGAGGCTATTTAAATAGACTTCAGCTGGCAGGCTCAGCCAAAGGACAGCCAACTTGATGCAGGCAGGATCTGATCAACTGGAGAAAGGAGACACTGCAGTACGAATGGAGCCATAAACTGTTTTGCTTTTTTAATTTTATGCCCCCTCACTTGGAGGAGCATCCTACCATACAGCAACAAGGTGCCAGAGCAAGCTGCTGAGCAGCATCTTGAAGTCAGCTGTGCGCACAGCAGCAAGCAGGGCAGTCAGAGCAGTGGGAGTGAGCAAGCAGTGGGGTGGTTTGTTACGATTTCAGAAGGGGGTGGCCGGCAGTGCTCCTGCGCTGCTTTTCAGTGCGCTGAAAGCAGTAGGCACAAAGGCTTGGCTGCCCACAAGGCAGGTGGCAGAGATCCTGGCCTCAGCTTTGAAAGCAAAGGTGAAGCAGCATCCCTCCTGCCAGGCCTGACCCCACTGTTAGCAAAGAGAATCCTCTCAGTAATTGAGGAGCACCAGGACTCAGTGTGGAAAACCTGTGGAAGTCCACACCAACTCCCTATTGCCACCAGACACCAGGCCCCAGATGCTTGCTGCAGCTTCATGATTGGGGATCTGACAACAGCTTTGGCATGAAACCAGCTAAGAAAGATTCTCAGCAAGGGAAGAGGGCAAGATAATCTCACTCCAGGAGTCTGAAATTGGCTCTAACCAGCAAGGGGGGTGGGGGTGTTGAGGGAACATCTCTGGGGAGAAATAGACTTCACCTGGTTTTACAAGCCCCACCAGGATTAGCAGATGTCTCAAGGGTTAATTAGTTCACCATGCACAGATGGTAGCTGGTAGGGTTTACAGAGTGGATTAACCTAATTTGTGGTTTGTAATGTACCATGCAAATATCCATTACTAGACTTGCAGCAATTCTGCCTTTATTTTGATTTGAGGAGAGAAAACCACACCATGGATGCTTGCATAGAAGTAATGCCTATTTTGAGTGACAAATGAGTTCACTTGGTTAATGTGATCGACAAATTGGAGTCTGAAAAGTAATTCCTTCCCTTTTTGCTACAGAAGGTCTTTGGAGAGACCTAGACAAGACCATTTGTTGCAAGTGCACAGAATATGCCCACAGTAACTTCTCCTCACAGTTGTACTGAGTCTCTTTGGCACCGACAGATGGTTATAGAGCAACAATTCAATTGCCTGGAAACATGCAGGCAGCTTTCTGAGGCAGCTCTGCAACATGTCAAGTAAAGCCCCACAAATCCAAGGTAACAGTGCATGTGGCAGTTCAGGCCACAGCAAACACCCATGCCTACGCAGAGCCTCACCTGCTTCAGCGAAGCCCCAGGTCTCTGAGCTGGCTGCAGGTTAAAGTGTTTATAATTAGATCATATCCAAGTAAAGGGCTGTGTGTTTACATAGCACTTTGCACAAGAGGCAGCCTGGCTCAGGGCTGACACGCAGAGATGCCCCAGATCCATGCAAGACTCCCTTCTGTTTAGCTAAGGACGCGCCACGCTATTGCATTTGTTTCAGAAGGTCTCAGATGTTTATAACCAATATCAGCTGCAGTGATAAATGTTTCCATAACTCCTATTAAACTCTGAACTTATCCAATTCCTCCCTGCTCTCAGGGGCGAGCACAGGACTAGCTAGATGTGCAGGCTGGCAAGGGAGAGGTCAGGGTAGAGGTGACGCTAGCTGTCAGAGGCATTCCCCAAATGTTTCTGCGATCGGCCACGCTTGTGTCGTGCCTGCACATGCCTGAGCCATGGCAGCTGTGGGATTCCTGCCAGGCAGTGCCGGACAGCCGTGCTCACACCCAAAAGCCTCCTCCCAATACATCTTTGGTCAAGACAGAAGATGTGTTCACAGGTCTGATTTGTTGGGAGCTGCTTGCATTTAAAAGCATCTATTTGTCTGCTGTTTAAAGGCCAAGTATCGTCTGCACCCATGGAGGAAACTACATTTCAAAACCATTTGTTACCCTAAAAGAATCTCACAGCACACCCTGGAAATCTGTGCCGATTTATCCCATCACTTGCTCAAGTGTCATAAAGCCGGTCTTTGTTAGAGGCTGTAACTACCAACTCCCTTGGCGTATTCCTTCATTTGTGGTGCACATACTCCCACGATATCCAGCTCCCAGCAGAATGAAGCGCTCCCCCGCCACTCTAAAATCAGGCAAGAAGAATGCTGAGAACAGAGTCCCTTTATGAAGCTCACTTTGGTCAGGGAGCTGCTTCACATTCCTCTTAGCACAGGGTAAAAGACCATCTCCAAATCCCACAGTTTCCAAGCAGCCAAGCACCAAGAAGCAGAGAAACAGTCCCAGCAGAAAACCCTGCACTGTGTAGAGGTTGGACAGCCAAGAGATGCAGCCCTACCTGAGCATCCATCCCTCCCATGAGGATGGGTGAGCACATCACTTGGGATGCTCAAGCCAGGAGGCCAACAGAGAGCCCAGCAGAACAGCATCCACAACAGGCAGCTCTGATACACTGGCTCAACTTAGTTCCTCTTCCCCCAATGATGAGCTCCAACATCCTCCTAGAGCCACAGGAATGGAGGAGGAGCAGCTTCTCACACTCCCAAAGCAATTCCTCACATCTCTTGCAAGATTATTGAACTCCTGTGCATGTCAACTGGTGCACTGAGCCCAAAGCTCTCCTAGCTTGCTAATGCTGTTCTAAGGTCAGCGCTAAATCAGATTGCCCCAGAGGCTTCAGCAATGTTTTTCAAAGGTCTTCATATGGCCAAAAAAAAGTCCTGAGTGCTCGGGATGTGGCACTCTGAGCCAGGAGCTCCCGCACTCACCTCTGCCTTCCACCGAGCCTCTTGCACCTTTATGGTCTGCCCCTCTAGAGAAATTTCTGCCACCAATCTAATTCGCAGGCCACCATGCACAAACACATTTCTTAATACTAAGAGGTCCTACAAGTACAACTGCATCTCTCCGAAAGGACCCATTGTTTTAATCACAACTCAGACAAGAAGCTTTGTAGGAGATCAGAAAGACGAAGCGTGCCCTAGTTTATCATATCAGGCCAGCACTCTGTACCTCTTCATTACCACCACACACCTCACAGAAATTCAGGGGAAGCGTACCACAAGGACTGGCCTGCAAAGGCAACAGCCATTTAATGCACAGACTGCAGGGTCAAGCAACAGCCCCATTTTAGTGCTTCACTTAGCTTATTACAGAACTGCAGCATAAAAGCTCTCATAATTAACCAACAAATCAATCTAGGTAGTGACATTCATTGGAGTTCAGTACATGTCACTCATCTTCCCTTCCTTCCCAGAGTTAAGGCATTGCAGTGTTTCTTCATCATCTTAAAAAGCAAGAAGAAAAAATTCTCCCCTCCCCTGTACACAGGCCAGTATTTTCCAGGAGTTGCTATTGGTTTGAAAGGCCTCTCTTTGGACGCCCTGAATGCAATTTGGAGCACCCAAGACTCCAAACAAAGTCAATGAGAGTTGCAGGTGCTCAGTACTGCTTGGGGAAAAAAAAAAAGAAAAAAAAAAAAAGAGAGAAAGCCCTGACACATCCAGCTCAGAGCAGCCAAACCCAGAGGCCCATAATTACATGTCCCTATTGAAAACACATCTGTAAAAATCACTAAGACCTATGAGGGGAGGGGAAAAATTGGATTTATATAATTTCAAACCAGGGTTTTACATGACATTTGAATCCGAGATCTTAAAAACAAAACACTGAGCTAGAGCCTTTGAGACAGCCCAAACCCAGATGCAGGCAGTGAGAACATTTCACATCAGAAGCCCCACCTGAGCCTTTTGGAAAGAGAAAAATAAGGATTCGGACCAGAGCAGAAAAGCATTCCCTTCCCCTCCAGAAAAGAACCCCAACTCTCAGGCTGCATTTTGACTGTTTGCTCAGGTAAAGATGGACTTTAGGAAAAAAAAAAAAAAAATGAAAGAGAAAAAAATTTAATACAATTATCTTCTCAGACTGGGGAAGGAGCCGTATAAATACAGTCAGAAGAGAACAGTCATTTTAACCGCAGTACAGCATAAGGTGGGTTTCCTCTCCTCTCCAGTGCAAAGGAAAGAAACCAGTGCCTGTCTCTCACAGGCTTCAGCAGTACAAAGTTAAAACTGCTACACAATTTCATGCAACACAAGAAAAAGGGATGGTTTAAAGGGGGGTAAAGGGATGGTTTAAAGGGGGTTGGGGGGGAAGGTCCTCTCCGTAACCATGCACTACGTAGCAAGCCTTGTGTCCTACCTGATTTTCTCTTCGAAGATCCATAGTCCCTGAAAAAAAGACAACAACAAACAGACATGGTTAGAGCTGGGAACGGTGGTGAGGGAACGGGTGCCTCCCAAATTCCCACCCATGTGCTCAAGGGCTCGTCCTGCGCGCTCCCTCCTTTAAAGAGGAGGTCGGGAGTGCCGGGCATCGGCGGGCAGGGCCGGGCCGGGCAGTGCCGAGGCCGGCACCGGGAGCGGGACCCGCACCGGCCCCGCGGCAAAGCAGCAGCTGGGGCTCCTGCAGCCCCGGGGGCTCGGAGCATGTGATCAGCGAGACAGAGCGAACCATCCACAGCCAGCCAGGCAGGGGAGAAGGGTGTCAGCTTTTCCCCTTTAAATCGAGCTGTTCAACGCACAGCTACCGAATTAACCCCCGGCGCTCCTCTGGAGAGCGAAGCGAGCAGTGACTGACTGCCGCAGGGCTGCGGCTGCCGCGGGTGAGCTGGCATTGCTTGCAGTCCTCTCTTCAGAGACTAATTAATTGGTGAATAACCTCCAGACCCCTCCTAGTTATCTCTGACAAGCACTTGTCTCCCACAAGAAGTTAAAAAAAAAAACCCCAAACCCCAAACTTTGTCCTGCTTTCTTCCAGGATGGGGAGAGCACCCTCAGCGCAGGCAGTGATGGAGAGGGTGCTGGCACCTCTGCTCGTGGCAGAGCAGCCCAACGCTCCGACGGCTGCTGCGCAAGCGGGAAGGAGTGAAGAAGCGGGCTGTGAGAACGGAGCGGGGATGAGCAGAACCGAGGGCAGCAATACTTTGCTCGCCGGAGCCTCTCAGACCCAGCTTTGGACTGGTCTGCGCAGGCAGGAGCCCGGGCAATGGCAGGTTGGGCAGGGGCAGCATCGCTGTGCGGGGTCACACGCCGCACCCGGCGGTGTAATGTGGGGAAAAATCACCCGACGGACCCACTGCAGAGGCAGGCTGTCTGTGCAGGAACCCCACCGGAGGGGCAGGCAGCAGCCTCTGCATTGCTGGGGGCCAGGCTGCCAGGAGTGGGGGGGTTGTCCCTTGCAGCATGCTGCGTACCCCGAGGGATCAGAGAAGGACTAGCCCAAAGGATGCATTTAATTTCAAGAGAGTCTGGGGCATCATCTGAAGAAATGACACGTGTCTTGAGGGCAGAGGTATGTCTACCAATAAATTCCATTTCTGCCAGCACTTTGCATGCATCCCATCCCTTACATATCTAGCATTTGCTTTCAGTGAGCAATAACTGCTTGGGAGTTTTTTGCACCCTCTTTGAATTTTCCAGTGTCATTTGTGTTTCAATTAAATGGTTGTTTTCTCAGCCATGTCTGCAGTTGTACTCAATGTGAAGATGCTACTGCTCATGAATAGGCTGCTTCTTCTACAGAAGTGATATCATATGCAAATGCAATGCCTGTGATACGGTGCCCAAAACAGACAGCCCTCAGAAGAAGCCAGGGAAGGCACAATCCCCAAAATGTAGCCCTCTGCCCCGGCACCGCTCCCACGCCAGCCTGGAGCTTTGTGGTTACTCCCAGTACAGCTCTCTTGGCACGCGAAAGTCTGTGTTTGGTCCTGCCCTGAACTTCCTCTCTTCTGACAGTGCTAAACGGCAAAGAGGTGAAACCCTGCTGAGATCCATACATGTCATTTACTTTGACCTGATATCTCCATCGTGCACATGCTTGACGATCACTTCAGTCCCTTCTGCCTGTCCTGGCTTTCTGCAGCAAAGCTCCTGGACCTTCTCAGCCCCACAGCTTTGAGCTGGGTTCAGCTGGGACTCCCCTCTGAAGCACATTGCGTCTCCACCTTGTCGCCTCTCTCCGTGTCGCACAAAAAGGTTGCACTCAGCTCTCGCAAATGTTAGCATCCACGAGGACCCTGAGAGGGCAGTGTATCTACACACAGTCCCTAGAAGGGAAACACAACCATCCTTCCAGCCTGTGCCAGAAGGCCCTCAGCACACGTCTCCAGGGCGATCTCCTGCCAGCCAGCCGTGCTGGGAGCACCCCACAGGCATCCCAAGAGAGGCCGTGGGTGAACAGAGCACGCACGGTGGGGTGAAGGCAAATGGAACAGCCTTCAGCCTGACTGAAGTTGCAAAAAAATAACACCCCAACTCCTTTTTGCCACTTTAAAGAAAAATCACCCAATATGCCCAACTGGGAATGGGATACTGATGGATTGATAGGGTTAATGAGCAACCAAAAATGGATAAAGATGTTGCTGGACATCTTTGCCCACCAGATCAGGCCAAAGTCAGTACCCAGGTTTGGAAGCACAGTGGATGTGCAAATGCCACAATGCTCAGAATTCAAACCTCCATCCTGGATGATCTCCCGCATCTTTCAGCCTAATCTCTAGCTGGTTTAAGGCATGTGTGAGTGACTGCAGTAAGCTTTTAAATGAGGCTTGTTCCTTTAACTCTAAAGCATGACTCATCCATGCGATTTAAAGAACGTAGAGATTAAAAAACAGTAAAATTTTGAAACTGTTTTTTCTTTCTGCACACAGATCATGGGATGACAAGAGATATTACTTCATAAAGAACTTTTTCTTTTTTTTCCTTTTTTTTTTTTCCTGTTCACTTCCTCATCTGGCTGGCATGTCTTCCACAGTAAAAGCACATCATTTATGGAAGTGTACTTGTCCTTAAGTTTCCTCACACATGCCCTGCAGCGGACAGACACGTTCCACATCACACCGCTAATGCAAGAACAGAGCGTTGTACTCAATGTGATGTGGCAAGCCACATTTCTGCTCAACAGCAAACATGGTGCCAACGGAGGCAGATCATGTGGGCCAGGAGCTCTGGGCCAGCAAAGCCCATCATTGCTTCTCTCATGGCTTGTGCATGGTGACAACAAACTTTTAGATTAGTTTGAAGAGAGGACAAAGCCCCTTACTGTCACTGCAAAGTGGCCAGCTGAGTGATTTAGTCAGCTACATGAGAATGAAGCAGCAGGTAGCTCTCAGTGACATCCCTCTGAGAACAGACAGGGTAACCAGCATCATCAGAGGATTCAGTGTACCTTGAAAACCCAACTCTGCTTCACTCCCCTTGCAGTGCACCAGGCATCTGAGTACACTACGCCACTGCCTCCAACCAAGCTGCTGTGGGGAACACCAGTACGAAGGGAAGCCAAGGCACCTTTCGCACTTGCTGCCCCATGTTTGGCTAGCATATCCTGGTCCTCCCCTCTGGGTCTTCTCTGGCATCCCCATCTCACACTGTTCCCATACTGCACCCAGGATGTCCTCCCTGGTCCTGGTACTAGAGCATTTTATTCTTCTTAAACATCCTCCTCAAAACTCAAATGAAGAGCAAAATAAAGGTGGGAACCTCACTTTATTAACTGCTTTGCAAAAATAAACGACTGCTGCCCCTAATTTATAAAGAAAAACAGATGATGGGAGAAAGGTGTATCATACACACTTCATTGAAGGGGAGCTGTAGCAAAAGAATGCAACTGAACCTACAACTTCTGGTCTTAGTTTCCAACTTACGCACAAGATCATCCTTCCAGAAGAAATTAAATGGTTATTACAAAATATTTCTTTGAACCACCACCACCTCTCAACTCACAAGGCTCACTCCACAAAAAAAAAAAAAAGCCATCAATCTATTGGGCAGGTTTTCATCTGTTGTTTATTCTTTCTGGAACTTTTAAAGCTAAGTCTTACAGGTTCTGAATTTCAAGTTCCTGAAGACCATGTACCCCATGTCTCCCTGTTGTGTCATTTTTTAGTACACCCACATTTCATTCATAAAATCAGGACAAAGCAGTATCAAATAAAATGGAGCTTGAAATAAAATCCTCATCTCCCTAGTGAAACTGTGAAAGCCAAAACTTGTCCCTTCCAGCAAGGATGGGGAAACACCACTGCTGAAAGAGAAAGCAAAGAAGGTATAGCAAATAATCTCTCTGCCTGGGTAAAGTGCTCTTTGTGTACATACTCATCTCTTTTCCGCTAATGAAGAAATCCTGTGCTTTGCAATAGGTCCTCTGCCCGACTCTATTAATTTTTTATGTCCTATTATTCTGCATGTGATTCAGTGATGTCTTTGCCCTCTCCCAGCTGACAATCTATAAGGTGAATACTTCTTAGCCTCACTATTTTCAGAGGAACATTTGGGTGAGACTGAAGTATTTATTGGACTATGCCTCCAAGACAATAAAAGCAATTTTTCAGTTGTAGAAAAGTAGAAACTCTGATCTTCTCCTGCAATATGGCCTGCACCTGGCACACTGCTAGCTTCAAATCAGACAAGCAACCTGGCCTTGCAGAAGAAAAATGCTTCCAAGAAAAGGTACAACAAATGTCACATCTGCAGCTACACAGGGAAGCTCACTTTCTCTTCAGCTCTTGCTCTTTTTGTCTTTTTATCTTCATATACACACACATATTTCCATTTTTCTTCCATTTCTGTACGAGAACAGACACCACCATCCTAATTTCCCTTCCAGCCATAGCTACAAGCATAGCAGTGAAACCAGTGGGTGGAACTAAATATAGCTCTGGCAGGTCCCTTCTTCATTAGCCAGGATCACACCATACTGAACAAATTCCTTTCACAAAAATAGTGTATTTCTAACCTTTTTCATATTAGAATATAGCGATTTTGTCTAAAGTCTTCCTGTGGGGCATCACCTTTAGCTGACACTGAACCTCATTACTGGCAAGGAAAGTATTTCCTCCTGCTGCTAACGATATTAAAATATCGCTGATGCCAAGCACGGTCACACAAGCTGGACACACTCTGCTTGCTTTAATGACAAAGGAGAGGAAGGCTCGATCTCCCTTCTCATCAGCATTACACAGGGATAGCATTACTCCACTGACTTCCAGCAATGAGTGTGAAAGGAAGACCACGAGCACTGCTATAGAGCTGATTGCCTGTTGTCACATTAAGCTACCCACAGTCAGCCTGGAAATTTGTCAAAGATAAGAATATGTCATTGAATTTCTATGTCACTTCCAATCTAATTTAATTACAAAGGTTATATTAACAATGTTACAGAAAAGTTTTATGGCACATCTTTTCTTTAGGGACTGACTTTGCTGCCCTATTCAGTGAGAGTTAACAAACATTGATATGCGCGTGCGTGTGTTTTCATCTATCTAAATATATGCAGATATACACAAACAAGCAGTGACACAACTTGAAAGCTGTTTAAAAAATGAGGAGTATCCTAACATTTGTTCAACAAAGCCTAAGAAACGTTCCAAGCGGAGGAGAAGACTGGAGGCGACTAGGTGCACCTGTGACGGACTGTGCTTGTCTCTTCAGCCGTACTTCTGATTCCGTTTGATTTGTGTCTGGCCCAGAGGGTTTCTCTCGCATCCTCCACGGAGATCCGGCCAGTCAGCAGAAGCCTCCTGCAAGAACCAGGAGGGTTTGCAGAGCAGCACCGCATCAGCGGAGGGGCTGCGAGGCTGCAGCTCGGCTCCTGCACAGCTCCCCCTCCGAGGTGATGTATTCAGCTGGGAGACCTCATCCCTGCAGTACCGCGATGCAAGGGCTCTTTTGAAAGCTTCTCCCCTTTCCCATGGGACAGCAGACCAAGCAAGCTCACTCTGTGGGATTCCTCCTTTCTCACATACGTCGCCTTTTAGCCTGGGGTCTCTGCCTGTCAGTAAAGCAACGCTCGGCTTCAACTCACTTAGCAAAGATTTCAGACAACCATGAGCTTCAGCCGTGAGAGAAAACAGTGCCTGCAAAGCATGAGGAGCTGTCAGACCCACGGCGGAGCGCGGCCGGGGGAGCTGCGCTGCAGACATTTCATCAGGCGAGACAGAAGCTAAAGGGAGAGTAAATCATCTTTCTGTCTGTTTCTTGGTGTTTGCTGTCCAAAGTGGATGAGACAGTGACAAACCCTGAGTAATGGAGGCTAATCTGTATCCTCTGGAGTATTTTAATACATAAGTTAAAATTGTTCTGTATTTGTTGGCTTTTGCTAATTCGTGTTTAAATACATTGCAGGCGTTTATGTTCCCATGCTCCTTAATTCCTGAAAGTCTCTAGTGGTGCGGGCAGGCTGCAGTGGAGACGTATGACATTTCAAACAAACAACTCAGATTATCATTTAATCGCCAATGATTTGCCAAGCAGATTAAAAGCACAGAAATGTTTTAACAAGAAAGTCCACTCTCTCCTTCCCAATGCTCATACGGTTTGCAGTCAGTAATGAAGACGGCTTTTTCACAAACTATTTTTCTTAGTGCCACTATCAGATTCCATGACAGTGTTTTTAAAGTAAACAATACAAAAATACTTTGCTACTGCTCTTTACATGTGCAGCAACCTGAGCCTTGAGAATATACTTGCATCTTGAAACTCTCCTAATTTATTTTCCTCAGCAGCCAGGCTGACATTTCCTATCTGAGACACCCACAAAACCAAGTGTGACCAAGAACTGTCACTAGGTGCCTGCCTGTCCCCAAGGCCTACGGCTGGAGGAGCACCCAAACATGTCAATACTGTACAAACACACAGGAGCTATACGCAGAGTGCAGCCTTGAAACTCACATTCATGGTACTCAAAGTGCAAAAGTTTAACCACGTGCACAACGGTATCTCCGTTTGCACTGAGCTCTGAGACCCATATGACACATAATTAAGCAAAATTAACTCTATATGTTATGCACCAGGAACACAAACTCAAACATATGGATGCATACAGCTATACATTTTCCCCTTCCAGCACTCCATCCTCTGAAATCTTAAAAGCACAGCTGATCTCTTCCCCAAGCCAAACAAACAGATGAAGGCTTTCTTCTTCTATTTTTTTTTTTTTTTGAAAATATTCTGCTCATTTCCTGATATAAATCGTTGCATTGTGGAACCCTCACGAACATGAATTTGTCCTTTCTGAGCAGAAGTCGAGCTTTCCAGCCCTGTCAGAAAGGGCTCCATTGTGGCAGTCCCGAGACTCCAGAATTCCTTGCTGCGAGCAAAAGGGACTTGAGGGGCAAGAAGAATATCTGGCAACCTGACTTCAAACCCAGACATTCCTTGCTGGCTGGAAGTGGTCTCCACTCGCTGCTAAGAAGGGTAAGCCAATGTTGTACAACCAGCTCCTTAAGAGAACGGAGACACTGCAAAATAGAGAATTTTGCCTACCTGACACCTTTCTGTTGTCTTCACAGCGTGGCTGTAATGCTGGCATAGAGCAAACAGCACAGCTTTATATACTATCTACTTCTGGCTAGGCTGCAGTGACTTCCTCTGCATCACAAAACAACGGTGGCCCAGTTTGGCTCACCAGGACCCAGCTGGAGGTCCTGATTTAGCACTGACTTCTGACAGCTCCCTTGAACCCACTAAAGTAAAAGTCAAGTTCTTCCTGAGAAACTCCAAGCACAACACTGGAAACTCATCTGTAAGTGCAGAAGAGATCGTCCTCATACCAGTAACCTTGGATTGCACAGAAAAGCCAAGGTTGGAAGGAGATGGACGCTGCCTTCTCTCCAGCAATGCTCCCTGCTCCTGAATCCATGGATTTGTACCATGAAGGGGAGGTGCAGGACAACCAAAACCAGTGTCCTCTGCTCTGGACTCAGAGGACTCTGGAGATTAGCCCTGCACAGCACAACTTGAGCTCTGCCACCAGGTCCAAGGCACAGGGGATGCAGACAGCTCCAAGACAAACAACATCCCCATGGACCATCTCAGCCTCATGCAGACCCACGGTGTTTGGGGGCGGCTGTCACCATTTCTTTTTTTGCGTAGAAAGGGTGTAGAAGGACGAGAGATGGGTTTGAGGCATCCTGCCCCTTCCCTAAGTGACTGGGGAATGTCACAGATTCCTGTCCCAAAATTCCCCAGCGATGAAGTTGATTGCTTGGCTCTAGAGTGCAACTTCAGTATTTGGCTCACGCTGGAGAAATGGAGAATTAGCCTCTTGGATTTTTCACAATTATATTTTTTTATGATGAAATTATCCTCCTGGAGGAAGATGAGGCTTTGGAATTGCACACTCAGCGTTTCACCAGGCTGATAGATACAGGGCAGGGCGATCTGACAGCAAAGCTCAGCCTCTCCGGCACCAGGGAGAGATGGCTCAGCGCAACCTGGAAGCTGCAGGACACTGGGGCAATGAGCTAACGCCATGTGATCCTTCACTGCAAGGATTCAGCGGCCTTGAAAAAGACAACACGAATGTTTATAGCAGGCTTTTTCCTGGAAAGAAGTATAAAAACAAGATCTTGCCTAAGAGTCACATCCTCATCTGTTTTTGTTTTACCCTGTTTATTCCTTCAGATGGCCAATTTCTCCACAGGACAGAAAAATGTATTTACCTTAGCAAGAACTCTGGGTGGAGGTGCTCTTCACCTCTAAACTGACCTTGCTTGTCCCTTGCGGGGAGGCCAAATTTATCTCTGTCTTACAATGACCAAGCATGTGTCACTTTATTATTAGCCTTTACAGCATAAATGCTGAGTGATAAAAACAAGGTAATAAAAATTAATCATTCACATATGCAGCTTTTCTAGTTGTGCTCTTCACTTTGGGACTTTATTACACATATCTACATGTAGATACAATATCTGTTTAGAAGGTGCATCTAATCACAGTTACAAATTAAGTACTGAATGTCAGAATCGTAAATTCAAATGTACCTTGTAAACTAGTCGGGCTAATGAGCTTGCACATATATCATACAAATCTGATTAAGAGCCTAAGAAGGCAGGACAGGCTTTGAATCTTCTTTTTTTTTTGAGCCCCTCCTGATTTGAGGGTGGGCCTCTCATATTCTAGTTTCCATAGGAGATTTGGGTCCAACCTCTGATTAGAAAACACATGGTCCATCCGGGTTTCTAAATTGGAGACTGAATGGTGATTACAAGAAATGGCAGAGTCCCTTTGCTATCCCTCTCCATGGACACCTTTCTTTGGCTGTTTCAGACTAACTTTGCCGCTGTCTCCTCCACCCCACGCTGGCACTCCCCCCCACGGGTAAGCTCCCAGAGAAGAGACATCGCCCACTGCCCGTCAAGCTGTGCCTGCTCGCAGGAGGCAGGATACCACCACCTCTGCCAGAGCGGGCACGGAGACCAACAGTGTCACTCCCAAAACTCTCATCCCAGAGAGTCCTTGGAAAAGGAGAGAGGGAAGGAAGAGGAGAAAACGTGCCTGTTACAGATTTCCAAGCCTCAACCCCAGGTCCAGACATAGCTTGTCCAAAAAGGTTTTTGCCACTGAATTACTGCACCAGAAGAATAGTTTAAGCACAGCAGTTTAAATCAACTAAGAGAAGAGCTTCTGCATGCAATGCAGCTGAATCGTGATGCTCACTGGTGTTAGGCATTGCAATCCCTGAAACTAGGAATGGGATCAAAAAGCAGCGAGATAAGTTCATAAAGCGAGGATAAATGGTGGCTATTGTACTCTATGCTCTGGATGCTTTGACCCAAAAAGTCCCACAACTGCTGAATGCCAGAAGCAGAGAGGATACACAAGGGAAGATCACTCTGTATTTGCTTTGTTTCTTGTATTGGCTGTAAGCCACTGTTGGAGACAGGAGGCCAGATGGGGCCCTGGTCTCACCTAATTGTGGCCTTATAATATATTCTCCTGTAAAAGATCAGACTGGATTAGGATAAATTACATCCAAATCACACTGCATTACTCAGCACATTAAATTGTCCTTAATCACATATTTTGATGGCCTAGATTCCTGCTTAAATGTACCTCCTGTGCATATTTCTGTGCCTATTCTGCTGAAAACACTGTTGAGTTTCAACTATACGTAACCAGGCTCTAATGAAAAGCCAATAAGGCTCTTTGACCAAGCTGTAATAGGACTCATCACAGGGACACACTCTGCTGCGGCAAAATGGTTTCCTCATCCTGTCTCTTTCAAAAATGTTTTGTGAGCCTTTAAAAGCAATTTAGCCCTGATTTATGGTAGCTAAGTGATTTCGGTTGCACATGTGAGTTACAAGAAAAGGGCCCTCATCTCAATTTGCTACACTGTTCAGGAAGCCAGTTATAAATGCTGCAGTGCCTTCAGTGTCTCTAACTTCAATGAAGCGGAAACTAGCAATTTGAGTAAATACTTCATCATTCCTAATTCTCCCATACGCCGCATCCAGTACTTGACAAGGGACAACCCATAGGATATTTTTTTTGGTAAAGGGTACTGAGCTTCCCCTGTCTAAGCTGTTTACCTAAGCTGTTTCCAGAAGATATTCAAGGAAAGAAACATGCAATTCTTTAATAGAGAGCATATGAAACATGTTGATGCCTATCTAATAAAATCAAGCATGCATTCAATAGGAGTGAGTCACCTCATCACAAGTTTAGAGATGAGCGATGTAGAAATGGTGACTAAGCAAGCTCACGCAGAAAGCCAGGGGTACAACAGCAACCCAAAAGTTTTGATGGCCTGACCTGACCTGCCAGTGGCACCCAGCCAGACCTGGGCATGGGTTAGAGGAGGTCTCTTCAAACCAGGGGACAGATGCCAGTAGCAGGACAGGAGCCATCATGAAGTGCTGCGGTGAAGAGGTGTATTGGCAGCGGTGTAAGTGCTACAGCCACTGCTGCTGCTTTGCTTATGGTGTTGCTGAGCACAGAAACACCCCAAAATCGATGAAGCCCTGAAGTAAAGGATCTCAAACAGCGCATCGACCCCTCTCCCACATTTCCATATACCAGTCAGAATAACGATGATAACTACTAGGTAAATAAGGAACCATCTTCTGTGAAATTTCTTCTATCGTCCAGTTTGAATCTCCCACACCAGTTTGTGGCCATTGCTCCTGTTCATGTTGTTTGCCACTACCAGCAAGAGTTTGATTCATTGAACATCCTTTTAACTCCCCTTTGCGAAGCTGTAGGTTGCTATTAGATCACCCCTTCACCTCCTCTTTGCTAAACAAGTAACAGAAATACAACAAAAATATCCAACTACTTTTTCTCCTGTTTCTTCTCACACCTCCTCTCGGGGCAGAGGGACTCGAGAAAGGAGCAGTACCCAAACGACAGTGGTCCGGGCTGCCTTCCTCCTGCCCTCCCCTCCTGCTTGCGGGAAAGCCCTTGGCACCAGCAGTCTCCCTTGACCCGCATACCCCCATCAGCCACGTCCCACCAGGGACACCATTCCCGACGACAAATCTGCAGGGCTGATGACACCGAGCCCTGGGGAGCCCCACAGGAACAGGACCCTGGAGGGAGCCCACTAGGAAGGCAAAGCAGAATAGCCTCCTGCTTGCCCTTCTCCTTTTGACTGCCCAAGCCGCGAGGATGCCCACTCACAGCCTCCCCCGAATGCCCTCCTTCACCTCGTACCAGCCTCCAAACCACCCCACAGTGGGTGCTGGGACTCGGCGTCACTCCCTGGGATGCCCCACAGCTCATGCCAGCATGCGGCGCAAGTGCTGGCACCAGCCCCCGCGCCGGAGGCTCACTCAGGGAATTCCCAGGCTGCCACTGGCATTTTTGACATTTTAAAGGCTCTAAATTAGCAAAGTAAGAAATGAGTTACAGGCATTTCCAGACATGGCCCAGGCCCTGCTAGACCTCCGAGCTCCCAGTATAAAGGAGAGCGTGCCAAATGCTTGGTATTATACCATTTTGCATTCTTTTCTGGTGCTGTTCTTACGATGTCTAGCACTTCTGTGTACTCATCTGGCTTTTTAGCAACATGCTGCTTGGACCTCTCTGTCTTTCTGCTCCCGCTACGTGTCCAAGCGCAGTAGGGCCCAAAAGATTAAGACTGCAGTGTGCGTAGACAGCAGATGGCCATTGCATCTGTACTTACTTTGCACTGTTAAATACCCTCTTGCCCTAGCTAGTTTTACATCCCCTTTTAGTGGTAGATCTCTCTCCTGACTTTTTAAAATCATCTGTTGTACACATGGCCCTGAGAATGGTAAATATTTTTTCCAGGAGAGGCAAAAACTTACGATGCACGTGGGAAGACAAGATCAAGCCCACAGTATGAACTCCGACTTCTTCATCTGGTGATTGTAGTCTTTCCTTTCCTCATTACATTTCCTTCAGTTAGAACAGCGAGATTAAAACACAGCTGCTTCCCAAATCTGCCTCAGCAGCATGTCCTCAGTTAACTGTCTTGCAGCATCAAATGTCTTTCCAGCGTACTAAAACGTAATACAGTTGTCTATAAGACACCAATTTTATATACCTTGGAATTGTTTTCTGCCTGTTTCTGCAAAGTGGCACATGGAAAGATCTTTCCAGCCATCGGGTTCTTTATTTTACTAGACAGAGGCATAAACCACGGCATGTAACATCTACTGCGAGTTCATGAACTCTAGGAATTTTTCTAATCACTGTGCTTTGAACTGAGCTTTTTCAGAAGCGGTAAAACTCCAGAACATATCTAGTAAAAGCATCTCGTAAATTTTGCTGGATTGGCAACTACTAAAAGCAGACTTGTCTTCCCTGATTACCTACCACTATCAGGCAGTCTTAAAACATCCTCTGTGATTCTAATACTAAAACATAAAAGACAAAAGAAGTCTTGAACTTATCTTGCCCAATATAACTGTTGGGATTCTTTACATGATTCCAAATTATGATTGACAGGCACCAATTAAGCCAGAAAAATAGAGACAACTTCCCAAAGAGAAAACCTTTCAAACACTACAGTCACTTTTCAAGGCAATGAGCATAACCCCTTTCAAATACCCAACTCTGGTTACAGGTCCCACTGTCCTCTGCTCCCCAAAAGGTTAAAGAGCTAAATTACGTGGCATGTGCAAAGAAGCATCACAAAGTTATCCTGAGTACTCCACCCATGGAAGTATCAGACCCGCTGAACAAGGATTTATCGAGCACCCCATGACTGAATGGCGATGCTATTTTTCGTACTGTGGGTATGAAATAATAATAATAATAAGCCCTATGCTTCGAGATGGCGTAACAGATTTAGTCTCAGTGCTCTGTTCATTTTGTGAAGGAAACAAAGAAAATAGCACAGCTATTTCAGCCTGGACCAGTATAAGACTCCTGAGACTAGAGATGGACAGATACACCCTGTGTTTTATAGACCTATACTCAGAATTATCAAACCTTCTAGTAAATTTTGCTTGGTTGGTATTTGATCACACACTTACAGATTATAATACTGAACTTAAAACTCACTTTGCAGAGGCAGAAGACATTTTTGCTGGTACCTGTACGGATCCATACTAATACTTCCTGTTGAGCCTTACTCAATTAAAAGGGCAAATCAAATAAATCATGTTGACCTCAAATATATGGCTGTATATTTGCCCCCAAACACTTCAAATCATGTCAACTGACTTTCTAAAGTAACAAGCATTAAATATTAAATACCTCCGGAAAATGCAAGAAAATATCATAATTTTACACACATTTAAAACATATGCAGATCATAGGCATCAAGGCACAGAAGTTCCACCACACACCATGAAATAGCGCAATGTCTGAATAGACCAAAAATTTTGCAGTCCAGTTCAGATACAAGATTGGATGTTTTTCAGACCTCCTCATACAGAAAACAGTAAATTTCTCCTTGTTCCTTTTATGTAACTCCTGTCCAAGTCTCAATCCAGACACTAACTTTTAATTCACCTCATACATCTGCAAAGAGTGTATGAGTGTGGTGTTTCCAGTACCTTTTTCCATGTTCCAGGTGCATAAAAGTGAAGAGGCATAATGAATGAATTTAATTATTTCCATCCATTCAGCTGGTTATAGAAGACCTTTTAATTCAGCTAAAAGAGACATTACTTGTTCCTTCAAAACGAACACTGATTCAGGGGTTACTTCTGGCCTGCAACACGAAGGATCTCTATGTTTTCAAGGCTAAATGGCCACTGGCAGCTTACTACTGCTGTAACTGTTTATCTTATCTGATATATAGATATCACATGTGGGCGAAGGGAAAATGTCATCCATTGTCAGGAATTGCACCCCCTCCTTTTAGGCTGTTGATCTCGCTCGCTCAGTAATTCACAAGCTCAGAATATCAATGAGCTTCTGCAAATGTCGTGCCCTGCAATTGGCTTTTGTGCACTATTTTCCCCATTTGTTACCTGAAACACCAGGAGCTGGATGATAAGAAACCACAGTCTCAGCAGGAACACTGCCTTTGCCCTCGGGGGCATGCCGTGTTGTGCCTGGCCATGAGCTCTTCCCTGCAGAGCTGCATCTACTGCAGGGTGACAAGAGCATCCCTGAGGTCCTGGGGAGGTTCATGTAACCTGGAGTCCACACTGCAGTGTCCAGCCAAGCACATAGACTGGACATCATACTATACTGCAATCATGCTGCGTAAAAACAACTGTAAGTGTGAAATGCAAAGGTCTGTGCTCTTAGCTCCCAGTACCGAGTCTGAACTCAGTGCTATTTTGAGTAATCTCACATTGCTGTAAAATACTGCAAGATTCAAAACTAGGATCTGGGCACACCAGCCATGAGATGCAGCAGCAGGGATTATGAATCAGAGCACGAAACGGAGTGTCCTGCTGCCAGTAACCTACTTATTAACGATTTCTTCCCCAGTCATCCTCTGGGATTGAAGCTAATTCCTGGAACTTTCTGCTTTGCCTCCACTGCCTCTCCGGCACCAGCTACGCATCCGTCCTCACCTCGCTGCTTCTGGCCTTGACCTGTCGGCCCCTCTGCAGCCGAGTGCCTCCCTCCCCTCCTTGTAACAAACACCTCACTGTAATGCAAAATCACTCCAATCGCTGCATGAACACCACGGGCCCTGCACAAAACCCAACTCTGACCTCCCTAGCAATAGTGTGTGCAACACCAGAAACTCAGCTCTCCGTCTTACCCAGCTCGAATGAAAAACCTTCAAGTCCTGCTGTGCATCCCATCCATTAGCGGTGCCTGGGGAGCTGTGCAGAAACCTACCTCATGATTAGATAAAAGCTTTTCCTTCTAAATCACTGTCCAGAAGAAGCCAAGGGTCTGGAAGAGTGAACTCCACGCACATTACAGGCCAGGCACATCCCCTGTGCTGGTTATTTATGCGCCTTTGTTTTACGCTGAAGAATGCAAGGTTTTGTGGTAGGGAATAAGTTGCTTCATTTATTTACCACGATAATGATACCAAGATCCTTTTCTCAGTAAAGACATAGAAAAGGGAAAAGTGCTCCTCTTTTACCCAAGAAGAAACATTTTTTAAACAATGTTGTGACAATCTTTGAGCCCTATGTGTACCAATACAAATCTGGGATGGTGATGAGAAGGAAGGTCAGAGATTTTTGGCCACCTCTCTGCGCCCACTCCCCCAGAGTCTGAAGGCCACTTCATGCCCAACAGGTCCCAGCAGAGCAACAGTCCAAAATGCAAACATGATGCCCTGTCCCTGATCCCTCCTTAGCCTGCCTTGGGGGTCTTCAAAGGGCAGGTGAGGAAGCCGTGAAAGCAGCCAACCTCCCAGCACACGGCACAAGGACATGCATGGAGATGGGCCCCACCATGTGCACACCGTGGGGCTGTGGCTCACTGCCAGCTCCAAAGAAAGTCCATCTCCCAAAGAGGACTTGGAAAAATAACGGCCACGATGACAAGAGAGCTGCAAATGTGTCTCCGGGTGCAGTTTTGCTCAATGCTTAAAGCTGGGAAGATCTCAGGAGGAAAACTGCAGTTCAGGTTGGGAACAGACCCTACTGGAAAGACTTCAGAGCATCCAGTCACTAATGCAACAGTGGCCATGTTTTCTTCACAGCTGAGCACCCAGAACCTCGGGTGGATCTCTCTCCTCAGAAGCAGGGCCAAGATGCCACAGCACTTCACAAGAAGAAAGCTGAGCAAAGAGCTCCTGGCCCAAAGCCACAAAAGAGTGGAGGCTGGGGTTTAACTTCTTGGTCCCTCAAAGACTAAGACTCAGTTGGGCCAACCTTCATCTTCTGCCATAGTGTGAGTTTAAAAATATATCGCTCCTCTTAAAAATGTCACAGCTCTTAGAAGCAAGAAAATCAGATTGTGGGTGGGAGTAACTGCACAGTGTATAGATATATATATACACACACTTCTAAGCCACAGTCTTTTAAATTCCACTTTACAAAAAGCAGACTTTTTAGCCCTTCAGGAGTTGAACACACAGTTATCACCAGAGGCTAGAAGCAGAACTGTTTTAGGAGGTAGGGGTCACTTTCTATTCATTTTTTTAAGGAAATATACTTTTTTTTGCAGCTCTGTTTTTTAAAAAAATAATTATTTTATGCTCAGTCACAGCTTTTCACTGGTAATGTCACGCCCAATTTAGAAGATATGAGCACTGAATGATTTGGTACAGGGATACACTCAAACAAAGGAAAAGAAACTGCTTACAATTTACAATATGCTTTGATAGATGTGATTTAAAAATGCCAGTGTTTCATTCCAGCAAATGTTACAATAACAAGCACAAGACTAACGACCTGATGCCTTGTCAGAGATGTTCACAGGTCAGATAAAACGACCACATTATATCTGCAGGATCCAGCATTTCAAAGACAGCCCTGTTTGAGCTTCTCCTGGGCTTTGATCCCCGCAAGCCGTACGTCAGCGCTATCTTCCCAAAAGCTGGCCTCATGCTGAGAGTTTTTCTGCCGACACACTTTCAGACCTCTGAAACACGTCCAGGCTGTCCCACCTCCCACCCGCGGCCATCTGAACCACCCGAGCGGTTTCCTGCGTTACGAGGAAGCAGCGAGAGGAGAGAAGCAAACGTTCAGCCCACATCAGGCTTTCCCAAACAGCTGGCGAAAAACAACCTTAGTAAAACTGATATTTAAGCAACTGTGGAGGAGATTTGTCGATTTAAGAGGAGCAGGGTGAGATCATCCATTGCCTTCTGTTGTCTTTTGGCTGAAAATGGCCAATGGACAGCTGGATGGCCCCCGATCCTGCACTTCAACCCAGTCGCAGAAATATTTGCATTTCATCATCGTGTTGCATTTTCCTCTTCTTCTCACAGGCCTTCCCTTGGCTCGCTCCAGGGTTTCCAAGCCTGTATCACATCCCTCCACACCTGCTGCGGTCTGTTCACAGTTAACATTGAGTAGAGAGTGTGAGCAGTAACGAATACTTTTCTCAGTGTATTTAGTATCTCCTGTCAATAAAGTTTCCATTTTTTTCAGAGCTCCCCCTAACTTAAAATTATTAGGTACATAATCTGGGGGAATAATGCCGGATTGTCCATAGGTAGGATGCTCTGAGGAGGCGATCGCAGGAGCTCAGAGGTATGGTAGCAAACTGTACTAACACATTGCAGTGCAGACTTCAGCTGGCGATGCTGCTCACGGATCAGGATTTCAGCAGCACCTGCACTTTTCAGTCACTTCATTTGCTATGAAAAAGGCTTAATTTCCTGGAGAATCCTGTGGCACTCGGACTCCCTCATGCTGCCAGCCTGCGCTACCCTTGAAAAGGCTGTACAAGGACCATGCAGACAGGCCAGTGTGATGTAAAGGGAATTGCTGTGGTTTCTTAAAATAACCTGAGAGAGAAACGAGGTTTTGCTGGGACTCTTCCACCTGTCTTTGCACAGGCATGGTTGAAATTCCTCCTTGGGTGCCACGGAGTGGCAGCAGCACTCGTTCCAGCCCTTGGGGTGAATTGCAACCATATTTTTGGCTTAGGCAAATTGAGTTTCACCCTTTAAACCTGACACTTGTCCCTCCAAAAGAGAGACACATATACAGGGTGCATTCACATGTAAATATTACACTGTGATATGCTGTGTACCAGCACACATGGTCTATCCAAGGCCCACATGCTTGCAAGAACAACCTTCGGTATTCATAGAATCATAGAATCATTTAGGCTGGAAAGGATCTTTAAGATCATCAAGTCCAACCATTAACCTAACACTCCCAAGTCCACCACTAAACCATGTCCCTAAGTGCCACATCTACACACCTTTTAAATGCCTCCAGGGATGGTGATTCCAACCACTTCACTGGGCAGCCTGTTCCAATGCTTGACAACCCTTTCAGTGAAGAATTTTTTTCCCAATATCCAATCTAAACTTCCTCTGGTGCAACTTGAGGCCGTTTTCCCTCATCGCTAATTACTTGGGAGAAGAGACCAACCCCCACCTCGCTACAACCTCCTTTCAGGTAGTTGTAGAGAGAAATAAGGTCTCACCTCAGCCTCCTCTTCTCCAGACTAAATAGCCCCAGCTCCCTCAGCCGCTCCTCATAGGACTTGTGCTCTAGACCCTCACCAGCTTTGTTGCCCTTCTCTGGACATGCTCCAGCAACTCAATGTCCCTGTAGTGAGGGGCCCAAAACTGAGCACAGTATTCGAGGTGCGGCCTCACCAGTGCTGAGTACAGGGACACGACGACTGCTCTACTCCTGCTGGCCACCCTATTCCTGATACAAGCCAGGATGCCATTGACCTTCTTGGCCACCTGGGCACACTGCTGGCTCATGTTCAGCTGGCTGTCGACCAGCTCCCCCAGGTCCTTTTCCGCTGGGCAGCTTTCCAGCCACTCCTCCCCAAGCCTGTAGGGTTGCATGCAGTTATTGAGACCCAAGTGCAGGACCAGAGCTGAGCTCCTCTCCCTTCTGCTTTTGCAGAAGATATAATTCAAGGCAAGATGCATCTTTATTTTATAAAGCATTTTACAGATCAGTTTGCCAATCCAGATAGATTTGCTGATCTGCTTTAGCTGTGATTTAACAGATTTTGCCTTACAACATGTGATTGGGAAAAGACTATAGACCAATGAGATTAAATGGAAGTATCAGAAGTTAAGCCACTGAATCTACTGAGCAGCTTTTATCGCAAGACGTGGTGTGTCCTTCCCTACTGGGACCCACGTCTGCACCCTCTCCCTGGACCCACTACGCAGTCATGTCAAGTCTGTCAAGAGGTAAACACCCAGAGACACAGTGATGCTCGTCTTCCCTTCCTTCTGCAAGATGCTAAAGAGCAGCTGACGCCTTGACAAAAGCAGGCTGCTTAGGACTGACTTTACACCCAGCCTTCACCAAACGGGGCTTCCCCCTCCTCCGTATTGCTAGGAACATTTGCATGAAGATTCAGTGCTTCATTTCATTATGGTCCATCTGCTCCTCCCAGCTCATTTCCCGTTGTCTGGTCAATACTTCAGCACGGCTCGAAAATGATTGCAAAATGAAGGACAGGGAGTCAGGTGAAAGCTATGCAACCCTCAAAACAGGACAGTAATCCTGTTCTCCTACAAATGTCCCTCGGAGCAAGGCACATGCGGAGAGGCATGCAGAAAAAGGTGAGCTGAGGTGCAAGGCGGGCTCTGAGGTCCCCGAGGAGCAGGGGCCAAACATAGCCCATGACATGCTGCTGCCTGGCGAGGCTGGGGCACGATCGCTGTTTCTGCCTGAGCACTACAGCCATGTCCGCCGCCACGTTTTCAGCTGTTTGACAACCGGTGACAAACACGCATTCCCCCTCCTGGCAGCAGATTGCATTTTCCCTGCTGTGACACATGGGTTTTTTAACTACGCGCAGCCGACTCCTGCTATGACCGGCTGGCTTTGATTGATAGGTGGTAAACACGCTTTATCCCTGTCCCTGGCCACACCCCTGAGACCCTGCCCTGTGTCGAGGGCACTGACCTTCGGTCTCTGCCCAGAGTCCCACCGGGGCTCATGTGGAGCCGGTTTCTGCTCGATCTCAGGTTCCTTTCTTCGACACACTGCTCCACACCTCCTTGTCTCTCCGTGTGTTAATCGCTTTGGATCAGCAGACCCCCATCAGGGTGAGGGTCGGGGTTAACTCCAGCGAGCTCTCTTAGCCTGGCTGTCCTTGGTTTTCAGACCAGGTATCGCTTTTCAGGCAGGTTATGGCTCACGACAGAGTCCTGGCAGCACCCAGCCATCACAGGACAGGCTCAGACACATCATCATCTCCTGCATCCTTTTCCCTCTCCAACTGGAGTCAGCCACAACGTGGCCGGGCCCAAGCCAGCTCTATGGGGACACCAAGTTTGGGTTCAAGCCCAGACACCGAGGCTCTGCTTTATCTCCGCCTCAGAATGGAGCACAGCAAAAAGCAACTCTTGGGACACCGCGGTGACCCATTAAAATTAATGGGGCTAAATCATCCTGGTGTAAGCTACCAACTTCAAAAGAATTACACAAGGGATGAATCTGAAGCCATTATTTTTCTTCTTTGTGCCTTTCAGAAAGATGATCTACTTTCCAGACTACTACGCTCAGCCAGTATTTCTAACTAAACTAACTACCCTCTTGTTGATCTCCTACTCCATGCTCTCGTCTACTGTCAAAGCAATTCCAAGACCTGCTCACCTGGTCTGGTTTCCCCCACACAAAACAGCCATCGTATACTTCCAACTGGCCTAATTAACTTCCTCTTTTGGGGGTATATAAAAAAAATACCAACCCCCCCCCCCCCCCAACCCCAAAAGCAAGTATAATTAGAGAAACCAAGAGGGTTACGTACCCACATGGCACATTTCTTTTCTACCCTAGGTTGAAGCAGCAGGTAAAGGAGCAGGTACAAGCGCAACTTTTGTACATCCCCCCTTAAAACTACAGTGCACAAAACCTAACCGTGACTGCTGTATGTCTCGTACACTTTTCCGTAATTGGAAGCACTTGTTTGAGCTGAGGAAGTGCAGGAGACAAATGAGACAGGCAGAGAAATCTCACATGTAAAAGATATAAGTTCCCAGCTACTCTGTGATCTGGAAGCCAGTCTTGCTCCTGAGGTGGCTTATTCAGTATCAGCACCAGTGGAGATGGCCTTCAACTCTCTCAGCAAAGAGCTCAGAAACCTTAAAAAGCATAAATCAAAACTGTAAAAATTGGCAGATGATTTGATAGGAAGAAACTGCCTTTTGGGGACTGCTTTTGGCTGCCAAATTCACCCAGACGCAGATTCACATATGGAATTCTAACCTATCCAGGTTTCAGCGGTGATTACAGCAGCGATTGTGGTATGAACCATGCTAGACATATTATTTTGGGAGAGCTGATGCATTAGAGGTCGACAACGAAAAGCTCAGCGTGTATTTGGTCCATGAGTTAACCCAGCTCCACAGTTCCCAGGTATTCAGCTCTGAGGGTTTTGGCACAGGAAAAGCAGACTTGAAATTCAGCTCCTGAACTGGTTTCAAACTTTGCTGAAAGTCCGGAGGTGTTCGGGTCTGGGATTTTGACTAGTAGCTCCCAAAAGAGGCTGCTGATTTCTCAGGGTGAGGCAGCAGAGGATGGGAGGAACTAGTGTTATTTCACTTTGCTCTAAACCCAACACAACCATCTGTGCAGCCACTAAACCACGGGGCCTTGAAGGAACGACAAAATAGTCTGACTGTAAAGTCAGTCACCGAGAAACAGTCGCTGCCGGGCTGACACAGCCTGCTGGTACTCCTCAAACCCCTGGAAGAAAAGCCGCCTGCCAGCTGCTTTCTATCTCCCATGCTTTGGCCCCATTATGTCCCTGCTGGCATCTTTACTGCCATGGTTAGACATATACCAACGATGTATCAAGATGAGTAACGGACTAAAAACAAAAATACAGAGCAATCAGGAGCTCCAAAAAGCTGCTTGTAAATCTATTAAAAGTGGCATGTTTCCATAATAAACAACCCCTTATCGCATTGCTCTGTT
Organism: Opisthocomus hoazin; assembly: GCF_030867145.1. Classification (NCBI taxonomy): domain Eukaryota; kingdom Metazoa; phylum Chordata; class Aves; order Opisthocomiformes; family Opisthocomidae; genus Opisthocomus; species Opisthocomus hoazin. The sequence continues at coordinate 66,326,953 of NC_134419.1, forward strand.
CCCACTTTGCTGTCTGCCGAGAGCAGGGGAGAAAGAGGCCAGTTTGCGTTGGTCAGAGCCCAGCGGACAGCTCTCCGAGGCCATGCTTCTCGCTCCAGTGGAGGCCAGGCACCACCAGTTCCTACGTGCACTGTGGCAACATCTGTGTGGGCACCAGCCGTGAAGTGACACCCGCTCCGCCAGGATTTACACAGACAAAGAACAAAAGTGACAGCCCCTACATGAAAGATGCCAGGCTGTGGCTGGCACAGGGCTGTGAATAAACGCTCTCCAGCCAGGACCAAGAAGTCCCTGCTGTCGCCTCCACCAGACTCGATCCACCACCATGCACAGAGCATGTGCAAGGCACGGTGGGTTCAGCGGGTGGGAAGCATTCTGGGAACGAAAAGGTTCGCAATTCTATTACAGGCAACACTTTCATTTCCCTTGCCCTGAAAACCTCTTTTGCCAATATCCCTGGATATGCAGGGCACTGTAACTGCAAAAATCATCTGCCTTCCAAAAGGTCTGTAGGTCAAATGTATTCGCCTCAATATGCTTGATCACACCATGGCAAAACTGGCAATACCTGAAAATACACATGTATATAGATACATGCAGCTGGCAGGACCAGGAATGGAGCATGCACATATGTCCATATATTTCATGTTCATAAAATATGTATTTCCATAGCACAGACTGAATGATGTTACCGTGTCACCAGCAGGACTTTAGAAAGTGTGAATTAGAGAGCACAGAATTGCTGCGTAACCCATCAGCCACAGGTATCCTCTACTGGGAGTCGGCCTGAGAGCTCAAATACAGACTAAGCCATGCACAGGGAGACAACGCAGCTCCTGTAAAGCAAATCTGCAGCAGAGAAAGAATCTGAATTCAGGACTTCTTAACCCTTTCCTCCCATTCATCCCATGAGTCTTGCTGCAGCCCCGTCTGACGAGGCTCCCACCACGCTGGCTACGCAGAGCTGCTGCCTGCCCCACAGCGACGGCAGGTGCAGGGCACCTCGAAGCCCCATCAAACAGCCTGCTTCCTGCTAATTACATCTTGAAGGCTAACGAGCTTTAAAAGCCTAATTCCAGACTCATTTTCCCTATGTCACTTTTGATATAACGGGGGAAAACCAGCTTACATCATAGTTTTGAAGGTATCAGGCAAATTAATTTCTTGCTTCTCTTCTGATCTCTGAGCATACATAACCCTTTTGATGTCTTGCCCCATGTTTTAAAAGGATGTGGCAATCATGACAGTTTAGAAATGTGCATACAATTATGAATGCTAATACAATTAACACTGAAAGACTCGTATTTGGATCACAAACTTAGCTCTCTTCCAACTCAAGCCCTCCTCATAGGCTTCCAAGTAAATAGGTCAGATGATAGCAGTACAAATCTCCAGATAAAGAAAACTAATGCTTATATGGAAGAAAAGACCAACAAAATTCTTCAGAAAGCTCTGACTAGGCACTGTCAGAGAGATTAAAGACGGGAGCAGCTCCCTAGCCATCAGATGGCAGGGTCAAATTTCATGTAGGGTAACTTGAGGCGGAGTTACCCTGGGGATGCAAAGGGTTTGGGTCAGCGGGGGGTTTTACCCTACCAGTGGGTTTCATCCCTGTGCTGAGTGCAGTTCAGGATCAGTGCCTGTACCCCTGGCAAGGAGCGCGCACACACACGCAAGCACGCACGCAGAGCAAATGATGAAAAATGCATGATCAAGTTTATTGCAAAACTCCCACCAAGGATCAAAGCTGCTGCCCCCAGCAACACTCACTGGCCCCAGCCAGCTTCACATGCTGCCTTTTTGAATTTTCTAACACGGGGAAAGACATCAAAAGCCTTGAAAGGGAAAAAGCGCATCTCCAGGGAACGGCACCTTAAGCAGGCAGGCAGCAATGCGAAGCAAGGGGGTTTTGTCAGCACTCGGCAAATACCATGGGCACAAAACCAGCTAGTTTCCCAGAAGAGAAACTCCACTTGGCCAAATCCAGAAACAATTAGCCCAGGCACATCCCATTGGAAGCTGGCACCGCAGCAAGGGGAGCCCCTGCCACAGCCAGGAATGCTCGGCACTTATGAGAACAAACCAGTTGGTACACATTTAATGGATTCAAGTAACTGGACGAAGACTGGTGCCTCTTCTCAGAAGCTTTCAGGCAATTTCTCTTTCCAGGCCCGGGGGACGACAGGCAGCTGGCTTAAATCAGAGCCTGGGCAGCCCATGGAACCGCAAGCTGGGTCAGCATCTCCATTGCTGGGGCTGTTCCCAGCGTCTCCTCCCTTCCCAGGTCACTGAACCACCTGCACAGGGTAAGGCTGAACCTTGCCCAAGCCCTGCAAGGAGGGACCCCGTGGCCGAGGCAGCTGCTGCCGGAGGGGGCTCAGCTGGGAACTGCTCCAGGCGCTGGTGACTGGTGGGAGGCCGTGAGAAGGGCAGAGACCCTGAGTCTCCCAACAGCAGCTGGACATGGCTGTAAAACCTCGAGAGATGTTGCTCAGGTTTTTCAGTTCATAATTGCAAATGTATTTTCCTCTTAAGACCACTTTACCAACAGTTCATAACTCTGTGGCTTGCAAATTGCCCGGTTCTGGGTCAGACGTTTGCTTGCAACTGTAAAACATCAGAAATTGCTTGATTAAATCAGTTTAAAGAGGTCCCAGGCCCCTCTCCCCTTCTCCCAGGAGCAGTCATTTTTTCCTTTACTTGATTGCTTAAATCTTTATTCTGCACCACTCCTGCCCTTGCACTGAGTCTTCCATTTCACCTGCAAATGAAGAGCAATTTTCCTTCAGAGCAGCTTTTGGAGGGCTTTGATTGGAAATCTGTCCTTGTTTCACCATTTTTCAAAAGGTTTTGTGTTTCCAACCTGCTCCCCACTCCAGGTTAAAAGCAGCAACGTGGACAGTTGTTCGTCCCATTGCAAGGCAGGAGCAGGGCCTGGCAGGCAACAATCCAGCCTGGCTAAGAGGTGATCAGCTGCGGGCTGCCAGATTCCCGCAAGGACTGTCTGTGGTCTGCAGGTACCACTGTGCTGTGGAGAGAGGGATGGATGGATGGGCGGACGGATAGACGGATGGATGGGTGGACGGATGGGAAGCATACAGGACAAGCAGGAGTAGTCCCTGCCACCTAGGGAAGAGCTGTGCCTGGGAAGCTGCGGACAGAAAGACCTTCTCTGAGCTTTGCTAAGAAGCACCAATGCGATTGAGCAGCAGCCCAAGGGAGCCCCAGCAGATGTGGGGTGGGGTTTAATCCTTCGTGGGTCAAGCAAGCAAGCCAAAACCTGGATTACTACACAGTGTGTCAGGCTGCACATGCAGTGCACTGGCAATACTATTTGGATGACAGCAAACACCCAGATTAGGTGCTGACAACTCCCCTAACAGGATCACGCGTGAAATCTGGCTGTAAGAAGAGTTGTCAGTCTGACTTTCACAGCCAAAAACGCGAGCAAGCCAGTGACACCTTCCACACTGAAACCCCGCCGAGGGCTCCAGCACAGCCAAAGCTGGGGATCAGAGAGGTTTCCCTTTCCAAGTCGGCTCTCTACCTTAGTGGAGCGGGAGGAAGGAGAGCCTGGTGATCAGCACAGCTTCCCAGGAATGGGGAGATGATTCAGTCCGGTACCAAGTATTAACGAGACAATTAGATAATCTTCAACTCTCTTCCATATGCTTACAAGCGTCTGATCCAGGTGTGGTTCTGGAGTCGTTAGTATTAATGTCCAAGACTGCAAGTCTGCTTCTTCCCCATTCCCTCGCCAAGTTTCAGATGCAACGTTACTAAATACAAAAAAAAACGACTATCATAAGACCAACGGAAAAAGATAGGGCTGTAACACCTAATAAGCAGCCAGGTGGAAAAGCTATTTCATATCTGTTCATAGCAACATGTCGCAGTTTTCCCGCAGTTGCCTAGAGGAATTCCTGCTCTCTGAGACGCCAGAGCCAAGGGAAAGTCGGCTCCGCCAGTCGCGCACGGCGAGGGGGCGAGGCAGGGCGCATCCCCGAGGGAGCAGAGCGCACACGCCGCCGTGTCCAACACCCACGCCAGCCGAAGGCGTTTTCCCCCGTGCCTCTCGCCGCACGGTGACCGCGTGTAAAGCATCCTCTGCCCACGCCGTGGCAGCAGCTGCCTGCAGAGCCCGTCACGCAGGGCTTTCCCATGCCCCAGCCCCTGTCGCCAAGTGGAGCTATTTATACAGGCTGCAAGGAGCTGTGCAGTGAATCCGGCTTTGCGAGGAGGTGGGAGAGCTCTGCAAAAACCCACCGAGTCCAAAGCTTAAAAATGTTAAGTTTGCGTGTCTCATTGGTGAGGTTTTTTGGCCAGGCTGACCTGCAGGCTGCCCGTGAAGCGTGAGCTTTGCCATTCATTATTAAATAGAAAGTCAGACATAGGGACGGTGAGCTACGGCTGTGGTCGGAGGACTGTACACATCTACATGTATATGCACAGGCACACAAGAGCAAATATCATTCCCTGTATCAACTCTCCCTGCTTTTGACATGTAACAGACATTCATCTAAGTTCTGTGTGAAAACCAGCCAGAAATCTCTGCCCGCTGGGGCAATGTTGAACACAGAGCATTTTGTGGACAAGGGTGTGCCTGCTAACGTCCCTAGCTGCCCTCCAGCATGATGAAGTGTGCTGAGAAGTCCCTCTCCTGCCTTTCTGGGAAGGGAAGGACACTGGGCAGGTGAAGCCGTGCCCGCCCTGCTGAGAACTCGGTTTGCTGTGCCAGCCACTGTTAGTGAAGAACGGGATGTCAGAGTGAAGTGGCCTCTCCCAGAGGAAGCTCTTTGTAAAACAGACGCCAGCGACGGGAGGGAGATGCTGGACACCAACTCCATTTCACCGCAGTCTCAATGTGGTCTGCAAGATGAAGGACAGGACATGCTGAACACGAGCTCATGGAAGGCTGGGAAAGGAAGCTGTTTGCTCCCTACTGGGGAGTCCTCCTGTCAGCATAAGGGGTGCAATCCATCCCTTGGCACTTGGTCTCCAAGGACACAGCCCTCACCCTCTTGATCTTCAAGCTGCTCTCCTCACGAGTCCTCCCTGCAGCAGCACTCACGAGATCAACCCTCTCCTGACACTGATCCTGGAGGACACCTCAGCCCACCCACACCTCAGGCTGATGAGCAGTGCCCGTGGGTGGCCCTACACTGGATCTGCCAGGAGACCAAATGAGTTGTGTCACCACTGACAAGAACAACTGATGGAATGAGGAGACAATAAAAAAAAGGCAATACAAGGGACAAGGTGTTCACCAAGGGGGGACCCAATGGCAGTGGCTGAGACACATTAGAACGTATCACGGCATTTGTCTTCAAGTGGTATTAGTTCAGTAAATGTTACAGGACTTGGATTCAAGAGCCATCTTCAGCCAGTAAGGTTCAGAGGAGAGGACCTACGGACACTCCACCGCTCCTCAGGCTTGGGGAGCAGCGACGTGCAGGCGGTGCCACCACCACCTTGCCCAGGTGCTGGCACTCTCACACCAAGGTTGCTGCTGCACACTCCACCTGCGGCACTGTGCTCTGCTTTTAGAGCTAAGGAGGCTTTTGGGGGTCCATCCCTAGACTAGAGCAATGCAGGGACTGCTCTGCCTTCAGTGGGGACTTCCTGGCCAGCATGGTTAGCTACTCAGCTCCCGTGTAAATTGCCCCTCAGGCAGAGAGGACGAAGGGACACGTGCTTGCTCTCCCATCTCCTTCCACCTCACACTGAAGAGATGAATGAGGACTGAAGTGTGTTGAGATGAAATTTGGATAGGGCCTTTGGATTAGGCCCTACGCACTGGTCTCTGGTTTTCAGAGGAGAGCGGGATCCTGCCCAAGAAGCTGCCATGAGCCGAAACCTGGCTGGTGTGCGGCGGACAGAGCCCAGGCAGGAGGCAAAGCTGCTCGCCACAGCACACGCAGCCCGACGAGCTCCCCGTCGGGCGCAGCTCAGCCTTCCCAAGACAAAACCTGCAGCAGCGGGAGCCGCTGCACGGGCAGCCATGCTGCTAGGCATCCTGGTGCTAACTTGCCTCTCCCTCTCATGTGGCTTGGACGGCGTTCCCCTCGGCGCTGCCAAGCCACCAGCCCTTGTCTTTCTGGGATGTGCGGGTTATCTGCAGGCAAAGCTGTCAGGGCTGCACGCTGCCGCCAGTGAGGCTGCTGTGCTGCGGGCGAGCTGCAGGGCGAGCAGGGCAGGAGGCTCAGGAGAGCGGGATGGGCTCCCCTCCGGCTGCCCCGTCAGGGCTGTTCTCTCGTGATAAGAACCGGCCGTCGCGCTCAGCTCCGCTGCAGGAAGTTTGTTCTTGTCACCCCGTTTCCCACCTCCTCCCTTCTCGCTGCAGCCCTGGGACGTGCAGACGATGAAGGCACGCAGGAGCAGGCAGCCCCTGCCACCCTCTCCCTAGCCTGGGACCTGCCAGCAAAGCGCTTATGGGGACAAAAGCCTAAGAGCAGCTCCGGCGGTTTGGTTTCCCTTTCGAGCACAAGCCTGCGGCAGGCTCTCTGCGAACAAACAAACCATCCTCACTATAAATCCTTTATTTGTTCCCTTTCCCCACCCTTCTGCCAGAGGATTTGTCCCCTGCGCTGTGTGGGGCCGCCCAGACAGCTGATTCAACACCCAGCATGGGAGGGGAAGAGGTGGGAGACCCGGAGCCGCCCGCGCTGGACACAGAAGGACTCTGCTGGAAAAACCAGCTTCTCCCCCACTTCAAGAGCTCCTCTCCAAGCGCGTCTCCCTGCAAAGTGGGTCCTCTGCATCCTCTGATGCTCCCTCCTGTCCTCTCCATGCTGGAAGCAGCAAATTAACATTTCCATTTCTTCTCATGTAGGCAGCTGAGGAGCTTCACCCCAGTGAAGAGAAGGAAGAAGCTGGCAGAAACGAGTGGTTGGGGATGAACCTCTTCAAATGAGAATAAAGGAATACAGGGCTTGAAGCAGCCGAAGAGCAACTGGAAGCAGCTTAAGGGAACACGCTGCATGCTTACATTCAGACCCTCTGCCCTCACCCCTGCCTTCCCCCAGGACCGATGCGAACCTGGGCAGCTGGAGCAGCAGCACGTCCCTCCCAGCCTCAGGTTTCAGCATCACACACCGAGGCTGTTTGACAGAGGGGCAGGGAAAGGGAAACTGATGGGTCATTCCAGCAAAAAGCCCTCTCTGTGCCACTTCCCCTCCACCCGCTCCCTTGCTCTCAGACACACTCGAGACGTAGTACGATGCCTACTTGGCAGCACGGATGATCGGCACGGACAGAAATCGCAGGCAACAGGAAGATGCCAACAAACCCTATGACAATAATGGCACTTGCCACGCATTTGGCACTTCCCCTGCCAGAACCTCCAAGCCCTGAGGGAGCCAATTAGCCAGGTGGGCTCCCAGTAAAGGCCATTACTTTCAGGAACATTGCATGAATTTAGCCTACTCTCTTAATTTTACAGATAGGCAAGTCCCAGATATTTAAAATACTGAATTTGTTCAAGGTTCCCCCAGGTCTGCACGGTGTCACACACTCTGGGCTCTATTCAAGGCCTTACATCCTGAAGCGAAGAAACCCTGGGTGGCCTTTCCCATTAGCAACACACTTTTAAAGGCCTTCATATAGTAGTTGACCAAGTGGCTGCAACACTCCAGGACTCTGGGACTTGCTCTCCATTTTCAGAACTACTGACTTTCCAAACCTGGGAACAATCCATCCAACAAATGGGTCTCCCTAAAACCTGTTCTCAAGTATCAGCTCCGGTGGCAAAATCTGGTGCTGTGATCCCACATTTCCTGAGCCCACCTCAGCTTCAGACAACACTCACCTCAGTCTCTCTGCTCACGGTCACGGTTATTTTTTTCCCTTCCAGAAAAAGCAGGGTCACTTATAGGTTCTGGGGAGCAGCTGCACACGGAGATGGAAGTAGCACCTTAGCTTTTAATGGGAACAGCCTGCTGAGGAGTCACCGGGCTGAGCGAGGGCAGGGAGGAGGCTTCTGAGCTGCCAAGTCAGCACTTTGCAATGCCTCTGTTTCTGAGAGCTCTGCACAGGCAGGTTCAAACCCTTCCTGCAGGTCAGAGCAGCACCGGTAACACCAGAAGTGCAGCAGCGGAAAGGAGGATGCACGCCGCAGTGTGATGCAAAGCTGAGTAACAAACTGCCTCACCCCCTGCCTCCAAAAAAACCTAGGGACTGATGTATCCTCAGGGTAACTCAGCTGACATCAACAGCATCACAGCACATGGTGTCTGCCCTGTAACATTACACGACCCCTGAGAGGTTGCTCGCTGTGCCAAACACCACGCGGCCGCCCTCGCAGCAAGGACAAAGAGTTTGTTGAAGATCTTCCCCAAGTGCTGGGCTTTGCTGTTGCCCTGTGGGGAGGTGGTTCACAGCCTCTCCATCACTGCAGCCCAAGGGAAGTCCTCGCAGCATGGCACAGGGAAAATTATTATTATTATTTTCCTATTATTTCCTATTATTATTTCCCTGATTCAACTTCACTTCAGGGTGAAGCGAAGCTGTTGGTATCACACAAGCTGTAGCCCTTCACAAGCAGAGTGTTAGTGCTACCCGTTGTTTACATTTATCCTTCCCGTGTCTCCGTTTGACTGAAGAGATGTTAATAGCCTCAAGGTCAAAGAGAGGAGAGCGCAGCAGAAGAGATTTCTTCCATAAATGACCTTGCACCAAATGTATTCAGGTTTCAGAGGTCACAGGAAAAACCTCTATCCGGAAAAAAACGGTTCAAAAGGTTCTGCCAAGCCCAGCAGATGCCCTCTTTCCTTCCCCTCCTCCTTTTAAGTGTCAAAACACTGCGATACCACTCAGTGTCCCCGTGCTCCTGACGCTCATGGTCTAAAACATTAACACTTCCACACCCAAGTGGGGTGCAGTATGCGCTGTCACTCCTTCTGCCTGCATGTGGCATCCAGCACCTGGTACTGAGCAAAAGGAATTCTCTAAATACAGTCGCAGTGGTCACCTGAGGTTTTGCTCCTACCTCAGCATAGCCAGCAGTAACTCACATTTTAATCCTCAGCCTGAAGGAATGGGGAAGGAAGAGAAAACCATCCATTTTTACAGCCAGGAGCACTCCAGCTCCGGCTGCAAATGCACATTTTCTCCACTTCTTTCTTTTTTAGCTATTTTTACACTGGTGCAACATTTGACCTGACACAGAGAGGTTATCTGAATTTTAGTCTCAACAAAAAAAACAAACTACGAAATAAAAAGCAATCAGATTTTACAGTGTCAAATTCCGCTCTCCACAGGCAAAGGACAGCCTTGTATTCCCAGTACTCCTGAGCCTTCTCCCATTCCTCCCAGTCCCGTCTCCATCTGCCTCCTCCATCCCTCTTCCGTGCCTCTGTGAAGTCTCCACTATTTCAGCAGGTCCCCCAGCAGAGAGCAATTATTGGTGGTATCTGATACACCAGACCTAATGGCTAACCCAAACGGGGGCCTGCATGTCTGCTGCAGAAACACAACCTGCTTGTTTCTGCCCCAAAACCTGCCATCTGAATAGACAGAAAGGGCGGGGGCAAGGGAGCAGAAAGCCCAGGCTAAACAAACGCAGTGCTGGCTGCAAGTTCAACAGAAAGTCCGTATTTTTCCAGGGCCGTTAGTGGTGGAACTGAAGTGATGGCACTGTTAGGAGAGGTTGGAGCAAAAGGCCAATCAGCCAAGTGAAGGAAAGCCCACGACCGAACTGCAGCGTATTCTCTGAAGGTCCCAAGTCTTGGCTTGGCTGCTTTTACAGCTGTTAGGGCTGGCTAGAGCCTGGCTGTTTTTTATCTGCAATTTCTTTCCTCACTCCAGTTGGAACAGAAGAGAGTAGGGATGCAAAGCAGCGGGACTGTGGCACTCTCCCAGCAGCACGTAGGCTCCCTGCACGCTGCCGGGGCTACAACCAGCACGAGACGGAGAGGTGTCTGGGCTGGGTACCACTCTCACACCGCCGTCCCTCAAACACAAGCTCTCTACGTGCCTGTTTCTGCCTCTGCTCCCACCAGCTGGAGCCTGGCTGGCTCATGTTTGATCTCCACGATCAAAGAGGAGCTGTGGGCTTGGAGGGGCAGGGAGTATCCTCTTTGCCATCTGTCTGAAGGAGCGATGCAGCCTTGGCTTTTAGCTCGAGTCTGTAGGTGTTTGCTCACTTACAGTGATGCAGGAGACTTTTGCCCCGCTATGCATCCACTGGTTCTGTAAAGGTTTCTCCTGAGTCGCACTGGCATCAGAGCAGACCTTGCCACAGCAGCAGCACAAAGGAAATACTGCAAACACATGCAAAATCTGTCCCTTTTTCTTAAGAGTATCAGAAGGGGGACAGGCGCTGCAAGAATCCTGGACTGAATCCAAGAAATTGCAACTCTTTGCTTCTTATTTCCACCCCTGTGACCTCAGATCAAGTGGCATTTGAAAAACAGAATAGGGCTGAAGCCACCAACCCTGGAAAGCTGAACCAAGAAATTAATCTCCAAACGCCAGCAACGGCTGCCCCAGCTCTAATGATCCCCTTGGAGGCTCTTCTGCATCTCAGCTAAGCACAGTAATACTGCATTACATTTATTCAGACCATATGTAATATGCACAAGAGCCCATAAAAGCTTAAACAGCACAATAAACATTTGGAAACGCAGAGTGACCAGATTTATGGGGTTTGGAGACCTGCCAGCATGACCCACCAGAATCAGATCCTTAAGTTTTTGTGTAAGCCCAAGACATATACACAACACGCACACGAATGTGCTGTTATCCTTGGAAAAAAGATAAACAGCTCCCAAAGCCCATCCCCGGCACTGCAATATGATGGCCTTCCACTGTGCCTGATTTGACTTAGTTTAAATCAAGGTTGCAGAGAAGGTCTTGGCAAGGAGAAACAAATGTAGCATGACAAAACTTCACCCCAGAGCACCCAGTAAAACTGAGAAAGAGGGAAAGACGGAAAGATTTAGACAATTTCCATTAAAGGGGAGATGTGCCCTGCTGCAGAAAGAGAGTTGTGCTTTGCCAAACTTCAAGATGCTAATTTTCCTCCACAGGGATGATGTGATCTCTCCTGTGCCACCTACCAGGCTGGAGAAGGGGTGGGGTGATGGCTCAACAGAAGAGGTGTGAAATGATGACAGATCCCAAGGGGCGCAAAACATTTTGTCCCAGGAATCTGCAAAACTTGCAAAACCCTTGAGCTTTCATTTGTACAAAGCACTTTGGCATAGTGGGAGAGCCAGGCACCATCAGGATGCAAAAGTTCCTCTATTTCCCATGATGAAGAACAGTTCAAAGAGTTCCAGTTTCCTGATTTCTTGGGCATTCTGTGACACATTTTTTTCCTCCTCTACACTTAATCACATTCATGGCTCAACCCATATTTTGCATACCTACAGCCCCTTCCAGTTTGCAAAGATACTGCACGAGCAGGATTTAGTACAGTCATGAACACCCAGCGCTCAAGACAGAAGCCCGGAGTCCTCGCTCTGCGTTTTGTCTAAAACGCATCCAGGACAGAACCTCACCTCCAGACTTAAACCAAAAAGCAAAGAGATAAAAGAAGAGCACAAGATACTGCTTTTGAGAAACCTGCCTCATTTGTTATGATAAAGGATTATCTGGCAATACATGGAAGGAGTTGCCCACCTCCCACACGTAACTTCCCAGAAAAATGTCTTCATGAGTTTAAGACGAGCTGCTACACAAAGTTATACAAAAGAAAGACTACAGTGTGACGACAGATTTACTTACATGAGGCTCAGGACGTGAAGATGCCCTTGCTGTTAAAAGAACCAGCTCAGAAGCACTGCTCCGCTTTGCTGATTAAATGGCACAGAAAGGCTGTTTGTGTTTATCTGCTGCTCCGGGAGGTGGGCTGTGCACTGAGAACAAAAGCTACATGCAACGGCGCATTCTCTCACCCCCTGGCACAGGCACGCTCAGGGACAGCTTTGCGTAGGACAAGGTCTATCTTCAGCATCAGTGGTCGCAGAAGAGGACAGAGCAGGGGCCTCCGGTCAGACTGCTGCACGGTATGAATTGCTGGAAAGACCACACATTTGGTGACCACAAAATCTAGTGAGGAGGCACAGAGTAGTAAAGGGTCCTACGGGAGGAAAAGATGCATCAAAGCAAGGGCCAGGATGGCGTGGGTAACGGCGTGCACACCAATGGGAAGTCTTGTTAGCTCCTAAGGGGGAGGTCAGGCAGTTAAAGGTCTATCCGAGACAGATGTGCTCGTGTTAGCTCACAAGTCAACAGGCACAAGAGTTAGGGATGGGAAACACAGGACGGAACAGGCAGGGAGAGAACAAAGCCAGTGGGAAGGACAATGCACTTTTGACACAACCCCCTTCCACCCGCTTGGGAAGGTAATTCGGACCAGAAAAGCTCTGCTCAAGCTCCAAACTCCACAGCTGCCGGGCTGCTCCCTGCGCAGACAGCCCCGTGGGGCTGGGGCATCTCCAACACAAGCTGCCATCGGCAAGGGCCGCAGTAAGGGACACACAGGACGCAGGTAAAGGAGGCAGCTGATGCGGAGAGCAGAAGACATCAAAAGGCACCCAGCGCTGACTCTGGACAAGGACTTGCAGATGGAATAATCTGGCCAAGTGTCACAGGGAGCTGAATCTGCAGCCCAAAAATGAGTGATGTGCCGGGAGCTGAAACAGAGTGTAGGCTCCTGAGCAATTTATTTTTCTACAGAAGACTGTGCTCCCAGTACTTACAGAGATCTGGTTGAGGAAGAAGAGGGAGACCCAAGAAACCATCAGCCCTCCTTGCTTCCTCCATGCTCACACTGATCCTTTCCAGAACGGCCATGGAGAAGAGGCTGTGCACGGAAGTGGCTGCTTCATCTGCATCACAGCTACAGCCCACTCTGCTCGCCATGCTGTCCCGGCGTATGAAGAAGTGTGGACTGGCCTTTGTGTCTCTTCTGCACAGGTATCTGATGTTCATCTCAGGAGGGTGATTTTAGATGAGGTACTCCACCACAGTTCAGGGCAGGAAGACAACAGGGTGAGGTCGATCTTGAGCTAAAAATCCCTTTTCACATGCTTACAAGCAAGGGATGAGTGTGTTTGTTTGGAAGACTGGGGGGCCAGTGGTTGAAACAGAGAATTTAACAGCATCCTGATTTCTAGTCCCACTGTAACCTAGGGCAAGTCTGTTCAATTATCCTTTGCCTCATTTTCCTCAAATACAACATTTTCTAAAAATTGATACGGAAGCTGACCCAGTCCTGCAGATCTGGGGAGTTGTGTTATCAGCAAGCCAAAGTATTGGTGTGCTAGCAGTGTTCGCAAAGGCAAATAATGGAAAGTATGTTGCGAGTCACAACATGGAGCTAAAATTCAGACCTTCTGGCTCCTGTTCCAGCCTTGGTGACCTTTCAAAACCACTTTTGTACTTTTGCTTCCCTAGTTCTAAAATAAAACTTGTATTTCACAGTCAAGCTGAGAGAGCGGGTTCATGTTTGGGCTGTACCCCGAGGTCTATGGTGAGGTAGCTCTATAGAAGGGCAATGCAGTACTATTGCCATTACCACTACTGTATGACTTACATGATACTTGCTTTTCAGTATTATTCTTAGGAGCAATCCCTGGGAAGATTTTGGTTTCACTAAAAAAAGAAAAAAGATAGATTATAGGAAGCTAGGGACAAAAATAATCCCATTCCCATGTGGTTTGCACTATTTAAAGGTACACAATACCTATTTTTGAAAAGACCAGTTTCAGAAAATAAACAACTGACATCTGTCAGCATAAAGAAATTTGGGAAAACAGACATAGCACCACTTTCCAAAAGCTTTAGCTGTGCCTGAGATGACCTGGAATGTGGGAGCAGGGGTGGAAGCATGCCATGTGTGACAGAGCCCAGCCATCCCTCCGGCAGAACAAGAGCAGGGAGTAGTTTTTCTGACCAATTTTTAGAGGAGGATCTTGGTTTCGAGCCAGGGGGCTGGAGGGTGAACACAGCAGCACAGGACTGAGCACACAGGGAGAGTATTTTGTCCCACGTTCCCACATTTCTGTTCACTGTCCTGGCTACAGTCAGGTGGAAAAAAACGCGACGTCATGTATTCAGCATGAATTGCAAATCCATATAATGGGCCGAGTTCTCCTCTGCTGAAGTATCTGGTGGTTGGACAGAAGCCACTAGCTAAGAACATCTGTGTCTCGAAATAAACAACGGTTGGAGGCACTGAGAAACTAGCAGACGGTGGGAATTTACCCCAGACAGCACCAGATAAAGCAGGAAAGTCTAATTCTTCCTGCGTTCCCACTGCATCCTCCATGGCTGTCTGCTGGGGAAAGCCATCTGCCGGGATCCCAAGGTGCAAGGACGGGCTGAGGTGAGTGCTGGAGCTGAAAGACGTGAGCAAACAGAGCAGGGACTGCAGGAGGAGCAGAGGGACACAGCTGGGAGCACTGGGATTTCACAACACGAAAACCAGGGCAGGATCACTTTTGGTTCTGGCACGTCCTGACCGTCATGCAACTGCTGTGAAGCATTAACCTTGTCCTGGACTGCAAACTGGAGCTAATTTAGACAGGTTCACAATGTGGAAAATCCCAATCCATGTACTCTAGAGTTAGTCTGGGTGTGTTTAGATCTACATGCTTTGTGCTGGGACCATCTCCGACTCCAGCAAAAACGTTGGGTAAAGAACCAGCCAAGAGAAGGGCCACATTCCATTTGTGTTGGTGCTGCCCATAGAGCTACTGTCACTAACAACCAGTGCAAAATCAGTGAGTGATGTCTCAGATACAGAATCTTCAGAGGGAGATGCTCAGCACATCATCCACCGCTGTCTCATTTATTCTGATGAGTTAAAACAGAAGGTTTGGGGCAACTGCAGATAGAACAAGGCTGAACACAGAAGAGTAGACTTGCTTTTGTTTGTCTATAGTATTAATAGGCGCGTTATGTAATTTCCTTGGCTTACTGATGCAGCAACTCTGGTTACAAGATGGGATGGGATTTCCTTGAGGTCATTCCCCCAAACTGTGTGAGTTGTTATTTTCCTGGCTCACCCACAAACAGAGCAGTTTGCTCTTCTGAAACACTAATGTCCAACTGTTGAAAAGTTTTGCCAATCAAAACATTGTGGCCTTACCCCATTTTAATAATCTAAGGCATCAATCTCCCCCTTAGTATTTGTTTGATGTGTTCTGCACCCTGCTGAAATATCCCCTCCAGACCTCCCTGAGCTCAGGCTCTGATTGAAGAGAGATGCCATGCATCAGGCCTGCAGCTTTCTCTCTGAAACATTTAGCAGGGGATGGCGGTAAAATGTATTTATTTTCATGTACTGAGGAAAGACCATATATTCCAGCCTCTTTTTTTTCCATCACTCAGAGATGGGCCTGAGGCCAAAACGGTGCTGCTAAGCTTGTTTTCTATTTAAAACCTTCATTTTTATTAATAACCCTTTACAGCCTACACACCAGCACTGCGGGAGTTGCATTTCCGTGTTATGTCATCGTGAACCGTTATGTATTTAATTCCTGTACCCACAAACCCATATGGACATCATTAAACACGCACCGTACGGTATTAAAACTGTGTTCCATAAAGTGTGATTTAGAAAAAAAAAGACCTATGAAGTGCGGATTTTTTTTTTCTGAAGGTCATGGGAAAATGAAGAAGTAGGGGAGAGAGAAAAGGTTTAGCAGTGCTGTGCATGGCTCTCCATGCCTGCAGACTGAAAACCCAGCCTGCCTTATCCGCCACAGAAGATTAATTACCCGGTAACTTCAGGCCAGAGATGACAAATTTCTGTTTGGCAGACCACAGAGACAACTTCTACAAAAATTACAGGTTACAAACCAGCACAAGACCTTGATGATTTTATTTCTGCCAAATTACGTTTGCATCGCTCCTCCTGAAACAAGTTGCCTTCAGTGGGGCAAAAGAGCAGGTTTCCCTGTACTGCTGAGGGTTAGTTATCAGGGCCACTAACATGGGTGATGGTAGACCCTTGCCCTGAGCGCAACGCATGTGTGGCCCAGGGTTTACTCCCAGTTTCTGTTACGGCCCCAGACTGGCTTGTCCTGGCTGTAGTCTATGCTAGCAGCAAATCCAGCACTCAGGCAACTTCTGCAAGGCAGCGAGGGCACGCTTGTCCTCAGCCTCAGGATCTTGCATGTGTCCACAACACTCCTATTATCCCTCTGTTATCTCTTGTGTGGGATGGGGGATGAAAAGATAGGGGAAAGAGAGAAAGTGATGAAAGAAATTCATCAGACAGCAAATAAACCCAATGTACAGAGTACAAGTGGGAGAAATAGAAATGAGTACAGAAATGCTGGGGAAAGAAGGACAGAACACATTGACAGGGAAGCAAACAATATCCAAGGGATGCAAGGAGAATGGAAAAACCCAGGGACAGTTGAAAATGGCACAAGAAAAGATAAGCCAATATGAGGCAGAGAAGCTGATGCAGTCAGGCATGGTAAGAAAGGAGAAAGAAAGCAAGAGATAAGAACAAAGCACAATTTAAAAATGTCTGGTAGAATAGAAGATTTATGTATGTATGTAAACTAGGAGACAACACGTCTATTGCCTACAACACACACAATGACCGAGACCTTTATACTGGAGTGAGACCTGGCAAACCCTGTTTGTCGGCTGAATTCCCTCTGGTGATGGAGCAAGTGCTAGCTGAAGTGAACAAACCACAGTGAAAATGGTATCTGACAGGATCTGACAGCAAATACAGCCACAGCAAGGTATTCTGCATAGCCTGCTTATTGCTTTGTCTCAGAGTGGCTGCATTTCCTTATGGAGACTGTTTTGTTGCTCCGTCAGTTTTACAGCTACACAATTAAAAGGTCCCCACAAAGATATCAATGAAGATACAGACCTAATTGCTTTCAAGCCCTTTTTTGTTTTTCTTTATGAAATATTAGTAAAAATAAATGCATAAAAAGAGCATTCAGGGCACACACAAATTATGTGCTATATAAAACCTTTAAACGTTCAGGCCAGTTGAGCCTCTCTGATGGTTTTGCAGCGTGATGTCTGTGTTTAGGAGTCTCCAAGAATAGATGTTACCTACCCTCATTCCTTGAAAGCTGGTGACTTAATTCAAGTTAAATTTGTTGTGTTGGCCCCAAACCTTCTGTACACGTATTCCACACATGTCATCTCCAGGCAAGAGAGAAGAGTTAACATGATTTGCAGAGGGGGTTACCGATGAATGAACCTCCTTTATATACCAGCCCTCTCCAGAATTTTTCATTCCCATCAAACAAACATACACATGAATACACACACAAATAACTTTGGGTGCACATGTGCTCCCGTGGAATTCAATACAGTTATTCACTCTGTAGAAAGCTACCCACGTGCATAACTGTTTGGAGGAGAAGGGCCACTCTCGGGATGAGAATTACAGCAAGTTTAATGTTATCTAGCTGCATTACGCTGTAGGTGAAACGTTTTTGACACGTGTCTCTATAGGGCTGTGTCCTACTTCATTCAAAATCAGGAATTTGCTTTGATGTTTCAAAAATAAAGCCTTACAAGAAGAAGCAAACACGACTGGCAAAACTTCTTCAGGAAACTTGCAAAGGACCATTAGAGCCCCAAGCTGTTGAACGCTCTATTTTGGGTCAAGGCTCTCCGAAACTGACAGTCACATCTTCTACTTATACAGTTCCCTGGCATGTGAGTATATCTGAAGCAAACGTATCTGAAACAGAGATAAGATTGGAGCTTTTCTAGCACATATTAGGATAGACAAAATCACAGCAGAAAGCAACATTTGTTTGTTAAAGCTGAAAATTCTCTGTTCGCTGATATTAATTCATTCTTGTCTCACAAATGTTATTTATCCTGCCAGGGATCAGGACTTCTTGGGCAGTAAACCAGGGCTCAGTAGTTTATACGCCTGTCAACAAAAAAATTAAATATAAAACACTTGTCATAAATCCGCACGGATGAAATTTTCTGATTTATGGGTATGCCAAATGATTGAGACGAGAGTGTATTTTTAAAAAAGCCTTAAGAGAAAGCAGACAAAAATGGAAGAAAAAAAGGTGGTAATTATATAATGCACTGGAGACCAGCCTCCCATAAGTAGAGGGCAAAAGGGACTTCGCTTATGATGCCTATTTCATCCCTTGCCTAATAACCCAAAAGCACCTAACTTTCAAAGTACTGCGTTTTTTCGTAGGCTGGAAGCACCACAAAGCATCCTTCATCAGCCTGGCCTTTTGGCAGTTCTCCTTCTCCACATGCAAATGCTACATCTGGGAAAGGCAGGAATCCTCTCTCCTGCCTGAAAGCCTCCTTTTATCTCCCGGCCTCTGCAGGACTCCTACTTCTTGCAGCCTCTCACTCCAACATACTACTTTATAAAAGGGATTCAAGGCTTTCTCTTCATCTGCTGAACGTCTGCCTCTTCTTAAAGTCCCAGCTCACCTCGGGAGCCTTGCTCGCTAGCTAGCGTGGGGCATCTTGCCATCTCTCAGCCAAGCATCCGTAAAACGACCCCCTCCTGAACACACAGATGAGCATGAAAATGATAACAATGAAGATTAACAGAAGTTTATTTGTCAGGCCTGGCAAGGAGAGCGTCTCATTAGCTGGGATGGCCTGTGCAATTCAGCCGCCCGGGGTTCCTCCTCCCCCCAGGGGATGACAATGATGCATCATGAACATTAATAACATTGTTCGTGCGTGTCCAACAGAGCCCTGCTTTGTGCATTGAGACGACCCAGCAAACAATAAGATAGTTTTGTACTGACCTCTTGCTGGAAGAGTTTAAAGCTGTTTGCAGGGATGTGAACGACTCTTGCAGCTTTCTCTAGTTACCCCTGGCCCTTAGATTCACTATAAAGGTATGTATGGAGGTGAAGGAACTAATCCAGACCCAGCAAGATGCCTCAGTAACCAGGTTACTGCAACCAGGGACTGCAGAGGATTTGTGCAAGCTAAAGAACCTTTTTACTGGGACCACAGAAAGGAAAGCACTCCTTTTTGTTACCTTCATGCTTCCCCAAATCTGGGAGTTGTATTGCTAAAATGTCCCATCCTATACGAAGAAATGTAGAACATTGGCAACATGTACTGGTCTCCACTACAGAGTAAAAGCTACCGTGGTTACTCAGTCTGCATACTTTGTTTGCATTTGCTTATATTTTCAGGGGGTTGATGGCAGTCTTACACCCCACCTTCTGGTCCTAAGTTCAGAATAGCTGAAATCATTCTCCTCACCTGGGATGAAAATTCACTGTGCCACTGCTGGTGTCACAGCGCTGCGGCTGGGCTTTTTCACAGCAAACCCCTCCATGCTCCTCTTTTATTTAGCGAATATGTGTAACGCCTCAGACAAGTGTTGCACCAGGGCTTGCCCTTTAATGTGTTCATGAGCCCTTTCTTTGCTCGCCAGATGCTGGCAGGAGGAAGGGCTCGGCCGCGCGGCCGATGCTCTCCCCGAGCTGCTGGAAGAGCGAGGCGTCACGCGGGCAGGACCAGACACCCTGGAGCACCGCAGACAGCAAAGCCAGTCCCAACCATGCAGCACCCCGAGACCTGAACGCAGCTGCTGAAGGGTTCACCTGCAAAGCCATCTGTCAGATGTCTCTGCACAGGTCTGCTCATCCTGCAGCCACCCTGCTGCTCAGTAGGGCTGATGGAAACTATCCCAGTTCTGGGGTTTGGGGCCACCTTTCAACAGAAACCGAGAGGTTCATTTTTGGTAAAGCGTCTTGATGAAAAGAAAGCTCTTCTCTTAGCCAGAATTAGAGGATAATCAACAACTCCACAAAATACTGCATTTTGATGGATATATGAAGATTAATTTAATCTTAACATCCTCAGGAACTCTACAGCTCTCCTAGCAAGAGAGGACAATGTTAGTGAGATTCTAATCTTTAGAAAAACGACTGAGATCAGCAACCTATCCAACAGTGGGCAACAAAGATGGCAACATTGCTAATACACCGCTGAACCAGGACATCTTCAAGTCTCTGACAAACGCTGTCTCTGGTACGAGTCATTCACACTTCATTCCCAGCACACTTGCATGGGAAAGGAAAAGGCTTATCTGTCAGATATGGTGCCCCTGCCACCCTAACCCCACAGTTGTTGCAATGGGTCTCTTCTCATAAAGCAAAATAGTCATTTTTTGGCCCCTAACATTCAACGTTTTCTTCTGCTTTTATGTTTTCAAGCACTAGGTAACTCAGGTTACTAGTGATTTTTTGTGGTGGTTCCCAAATGAGCCTGAACTGCTCTGATTTTTCGAACCCACAAGACTGTAATTGAAAGCAAATGTAATCAGACATACACAATGCTCTGAGGTTCACCACAGTACACTGCAGTCAGCATTACTGGAGCGGCTGTTAAAACTCCTTGGAGCTGGGAAGTAAATACAGCTTGCAAGAATCCAGCAAATAACCAGCATTTATTAGATTAGACCAAAGTATTGCAAAGCCACAGTCAATCCTCTATTCAGAATACATCCGAGGTCTGTTTAAACGAACGTCTTTCCTGAGCTTAGGCCAATTGTTTTAAGAGATGTGAATGGAGACAAGGAAAGAATTCTACTTTTAACACAACAAATTCTGCAATCCTTACATCAGCGTGAATCTTGAATAGTCCATTACTGTCAGCAGGGTCTTTCCAATCAAACTCTGGCATAACTGGAAAAAGAAAGTGGCCCAAAGACAAAGGGTATCTTTGAACCCAGACACACAGCTCTAGCTAGAGATAAGCGGTAGCAAATCCCTTCCATAAACCTCCCAACCAAAATGCAAGCATTAAAAGGCGGGGGGGGGGGAGTCTAATTGAATTTCCACTGGCACTTGAGTCTGCACTTAAAAGCAGGTCTAGGGTTATCTGTGAAATTTCAATTAAATCAAAAGCTTTGATAACATGATAAGTCACTCCAGAGTTTGGAGTCAAAACATGTTGTTATTTGATCCTCTGCTTGTGTTTCTGGGAACCGCACGCATGAAAAGACAGTCAGCTGTGACCGGTCAAGAAGATGGAAAGGGTGGAAATGAATCTACCAGTAGATCACTGTGTCTCCTACAGCCAGAGCCACTTGAGGTCTGGTATTTTTTACACATCCTAAGTCCTGAAGAAGGCACCCCATTCCTCAGCAGGCAGAAGGACAGAGCAAAACAGATCATCTCGGACACGCACAGCATGCCAGGGGATGGTTCCCTACTGCCACAAACGTTTTTTCCTTCCAGGTTTGCTACAAGTAAGACTTCAAACAACAACAGCATTGGGAGCTGAAGGCAGAATTCTGTGGACACAAAACACCAAGCCCTGTGCATGTAACAAAATGGATTTCCAGCACAAATCCTTTGATGGCATGGGGTGAACAGGTGAAGCCAGGTGCACCAAACCATAATTGCCTAACACGCTGTTAGGATACAGCCAAGCCAGAAAGGGAGCCCAGCTCTCCTCCTAACTCAGTGCAGGAGGTGGTGACCTTCCAGAGAGATCTGACTTGTTCTGCCTGCTGTTCAGCACTCTGTGATTGCTAAGGCTTCCTCCTCTCTCTTCAGTGGCAACGGCTGGAGGCTAAGGGAAGTACCAGAGACTCTTAGAGTTCAAAGTCCTCTTTACAGAGGAACATCACCTCTACTTCCCAGTCTTTAGACAGAAATCATAGAATCACAGAATCACAGAATGGTAGGGGTTGGAAGGGACCTCTGTGGGTCATCTAGTCCAACCCCCCTGCCGAAGCAGGGTCACCTACAGCAGGCTGCACAGGACCTTGTCCAGGCGGGTCTTGAATATCTCCAGAGAAGGAGACTCCACCACCTCCCTGGGCAGCCTGTTCCAGGGCTCCGTCACCCTCAGAGGGAAGAAGTTCTTCCTCATGTTCAGATGGAACTTCCTGTGCTTCAGTTTGTGCCCATTGCCCCTTGTCCTGTCGCTGGGCACCACTGAAAAGAGTTTGGCCCCATCCTCCTGACACCCACCCATGAGATATTTATAAACAATGTACCACCTTCAATAAATGCGAGCTGTCAGCTCCACCTGGCCCGTAGTCAACAGCATTAAGGCATATTTTAAGCAATGCCTTCCCTTGTAACACACAGTACAGCCTGGTAAAACCCTATCAAATGTAATGGGATGTCTTACATTGCCCCCAACCAGTTCAGAATTGCATACAGGGTTGCACTAGGCAAGTGTACATGAGAAAAACGCTCTTTTTATAAACAGCGAGGCTAGTGATCCTCAACAGCATTAAAAATAAAGGCACTCTCCAGATAAGGAATGTCAAAATTACGTAGCAATCAACAGTAGGAAGCGCAGAGCACTGAAAAGTCCTGTCTGACCCCAGGCGCACGGGGGAATAATTTATCACCCTGGCAGCAAACACCCCATTGAGCACGTCTATCCCTAGTGCCCTCCTCTTCAGAGTAGAAAAACATCTTCATTAAACAATAGTGCAACCATATTAAATATAGACATGGCAATGACAAGCTGGATTGTTCTCCATGATATAATTATATTTGCAACATAAGCTGCCTATTTGTGTTTTTTGGAGACGTGACATACAGAGGACAAGACAGGCTATATTCAATTCTGTCATGTTAGCATAAAGAAAACTCCACCTCATCTCCTCCTGCCTGGCAGGTCATGAGTCAACGGTGACAGACACCCCAGTGCCTGCAATTAACCTGCTAGCAGGGGCTCACCAGAACAAGACACTCAGATAAGAAGAGGAAGTCCCCATCCCTCTTCCTCTCCTCAGTTCCAGGCTTATCCACAAAGCACAGCAGGACCAGACGCTTCTCTTCTGCGTGGACCTAAAGATCTCTTCTGTGTTTATCAGCATGGGCGATTCAACCCTATGTGCTGCCCCTATTCTGGGGCATCGCACCAAGCATCACCAGTCTTTAATGAGCCTTTCAGAAAATCCCATGGGACTGAGCCAAACATTTCTGGAAGTGAAGACTTAAGCATAACGGGTGCCCCAAATCCTTCACAACAAACTGAACAACCTCTGAATCCAGTTATTTTGGTTCTGCTCCAGTCCTTCCTCATTAGCTCAGGTCTCCCCCATTGCCAGATGATCTTTTGGCTCCCTAACTGGTTTTGCATATAGAAGCACCACCAGAACAGGCTTTCCTGACAGGTTTTGGAAGTATTGTTTCTTCCAGCATTGACTGATGTTTTTAAAAACAAATTGCCTTTGTAACTGGTCATTTCTATAATTATACTATGGAAGGAACAGAGTTTCTTTACCAGAATCAAATCCTCTTAGAAAATCTCGGAAAATGTACATCAGCCAGGAGATGCGAGAGGCCTTTCCAACATCACAAAATAAACCAGTGAGACAAAAAGGAGCAGATTTCCTAACCCCTTGCGTTAACCACTAAACTTCTGTTCTCTGGAAAGAAAGAATTTTATGGGTTAAGTTAAACATTAAGCAAACTACTACTTTCTATTCTACAAAATAGGCACCGGCAAATTATCAGCAGTGATTGTTCCTTTAGGATATGAACAAAAATTACTGGACAGGAAAAAGCCCCTCAAGCCAACAGGCCCAGAATTCAGTTCTCCTAAAGGCAGTGTCTCCACATTTCAAAATACCTCTTCAATCCCAATTTTTCTAACAGAGAAAGAAAAATAACTGTCTTGAACTTGGGCTTGTTCAGCCTGAAGAAGAAAAGGCTGCAAGGGGACCTAATAAATGCTTATAAATATCTGAAGGGTGGGTGTCAGGAGGATGGGGCCAAACTCTTTTCAGTGGTGCCCAGCGACAGGACAAGGGGCAATGGGCACAAACTGAAGCATAGGAAGTTCCGTCTGAACATGAGGAAGAACTTCTTCCCTCTGAGGGTGACGGAGCCCTGGAACAGGCTGCCCAGGGAGGTGGTGGAGTCTCCTTCTCTGGAGATATTCAAGACCTGCCTGGACAAGGTCCTGTGCAGCCTGCTGTAGGCGACCCTGTTTCAGCAGGGGGGTTGGACTAGATGACCCACAGACGTCCCTTTCAACCCTGAACATTCTGTGATTCTGTGAACTTGTACTGCTAGCTGTAAACTTTTACTAGCACTCACATTACCGTTGTGTTTGGTCCCAGCAAGGCAACGTCTGGTGTCACCGCTGAAGCAGCAGCATGTCAGCCAAAGCTCTCATCTCAGTCACATTCTGATGGGTTTCGGGTAAGTCTGGTTATTCTTAACCCACCCTGTGCCCGTGACAGCACGCCACTTTTAAACCCTGCAGCACGCTCATAACCAATCCAGGCAAAAGCTATTTCTGTACGCTTGGCTGCCAGTGCCAAGTGTCAGTACATTAAACTATCTTTGCTCCTCTCAGCCCCGTGTGCTTTCACAGCCAGACCTGCAAGGCACAAGCAAATCCAAATGTGATATTCAAGGCAAGGAATAAAAGCTCTTGCTGTATGGTAACAGCAGTAACATATGCTGTTCCAACTGCCAGTATTCTACATCTTTTTTTTTGTGATTGCTGAACCTATTTCATTTAACACGCTTTCTGTTTTCCCCCAGGTTTATTGCTTGATATTTATCTACAAATAATTTCTTTTTTCATTTTCTGGATAAGTAGCAAAAAGATTCAAATCTTCTCTCAGGAAGACTGCATTCCTTTCTGGTGTCACCAATGCTGCAGCCAGCAGCAAATTTCAATATCCTCCATTCTATATTCCAGCCCAAATCGTTCATATGTTGCAAACAAAAGGGAAAGTCCCATGTGAAACTAAAGAAGAGGACAAGTAATGCGTCTGCTGCTTCCTTTTTTCCCATTTCTAGAGACTCTTCCATCCCTGCATTGGCTTAGTTTATTTAAGATAATGATCTCCAAGCGAGACCTTCCCAGCGATCATGATAACACACATTGATGAAAGGCAGGGTACACTCTCGGGGTATCTAGAGCCCCATTAGACAGCAGCCAGGTACCAGAGACTGAGCTCCTGCTCTCTGGGTCAGAAGGGGCACAACTGGGAATCAGCCACGTTTCACTCCTGTTTCTGGGGCACAAGGCTGCCTGAGCTCTCGGCCACAGATCTGTTACAGTCTCGCACTATGGACAGGATACTGGAAAGCACTTCTGCGATTTAGCAGGTGAAAAACTGTTTTCACGACAAATATAGGTGTTGAGGCCAAATATTTCTACATAAATACAGCCCTAAACCAGGCACCTTTGAAAAACTAAACACCGGTGCTCTACTCCACTCAGATGCTCAAAGAGCTGTTGTATCTAATTCCCACTGACATCTGTGAGAGCTGGGTGACTAATTAGGAGCAGCCAAGCCAGGCTCTTGGCAAACTCAGCCCTAACAGGTTGTTGCATCCTTAGCTACCTAATTCTCAGTGAAGGTGATTAAGTCATTCTTTGAAAATATTAACTTTTTCTTCCCTTCAGAACAGTGGCTTTAACTGCCTTATCCTACCACCATCTTTATTCATAGCTTTTCCTGCTCTGTTTTTTACAATTTATTTCCCAGCTGATAAATCACATAAAAATAAAACTTCCATCTTTTTCTGATTTTGCATTTCTCAAGGAAATTAATTTCCATTCTACATCTCTCAAGTGGAATGAATTTCCCTAACAAAATGTGTGCATTCAGCAGTCATAATACCACTGCCAAGTGCAGACTGTAACACTGACTGTCATAAAATGCTGCTGACTGCATTGCTAAATTATGTGAAAATTATCTGTACTGTAAGTCCTGTAAGACAGAGCAACCACAAAAAAAGAATGACAGTTTTCCTCACAGCACATCTGCTCAGAGACTCAACTGTCAAATGTGTTGGGAAACACAATTCTAAAGGGATGAAATATAAGAGAAAATATTTGCATAATATCAAACAAATCAGAATAAATATAGATATTTTACAGATGAAACATCTTCCTCCTCTACCAGTAGGTAATTGAATTGTTAGATCTGATTGCAGCTCAGAGTACATTTGGGAAACAGAAATAATTGTATGTAAACACAGTCACGCTTATGGATAGAAAAAAGGGTATTAGGGAAATGTGCTTTATTACTGGCAAACTCATAAGCTAAAGCGTGGTTCCTTAACATGGTCACTGTATTACCCTGGTAACTTCTTTCCATCTTCCTTATCAGAAATTTGTAACACGTGAAGAATAAAGGGAGAATCCAGCTTCCATTTTACAGTGGCTGCCTGGAATCTGAGTATCCGAGTGTTTATGTGATATAGATACGATCAGTAAAGCTCATGGCTATAGACCACAATAACACATTTCTGCTCTTCAGTAAAGGCACCTTTAGCACTTAGTCCATTTGCTGCACCAACCATCATAATATTATGTCGCATACCTAATAAGTTCCCTAGTTTTCCTGGCTTTGCATATTTTTTGAAAATCGCTTTATGCTTCTTACAGGAAAAATATTCTCAGATATTGAACATTGCTTTAAATTCAGTTGTTAATATTATGAGTGGTGGTTTAAACAGAAATCTCATTTGAGCCTGCATGCATTTCTGCAGGGAGAGTATTGGAGAACTGAATCCTTGGCTCTTGGTCTGCTTTTTAGACTGGATACAGACCCAGAAAGACATAGCAAACTCTCACATGAGTGGTCTGGCTGTGATATATTGAACCTAACTGCAGAAAAGCCCTAAAAGCAGTGGACCATATGCGATGTCTAATTGATTAATCCTACTCTTTGAGTATTTCTGTTATTTCTAGTAAAAAAGAATCATTTAAAAAATGGTTTCAGAGAATTCGTTTGTTGACTATGAGCCCTGGCCTGACCTCAGCCTTGAATTTAAATCCCCAGTAGAAGTCTGAAATTAATCCTCCTCTGGCTTAGTTGTCAGTAATTATAATTATTAACAGAAGTATCCAGTAAATGAATGGCTTTCAGTGACATGGTGTTTTAACTTATAATAATGGATAAATAAAAATGCACTTCCTGCTTACCTTACAGGATCTTTTCCCATAGCAATACAGGATCTGGTCCTTACATGGGCATGGTGAAAGGCACAAGCCCAGCCGTCTGCCTATACACATATGCATTTGCTCAAACACTAAAATTCCACATATTGCAAACCTAAGCAGTTGAAAACTGCTCCTCCTGTACCAGAGTCGATGGTTTGAAGCTTGCTTTCTCTGCAGCTTGTCAGCGGAGTGGAGTGTGAGCAGCAGCAGTGGCTGCCCTGGGAACACTGGCACTGGAGCTCCAAACCCTGCCTTGCATATCAGTGCTCCCAACGCACGCCGGCTCCCTTGCAAAGGCCATGATTTCACCATGTGGAATGGTCCAAGAGAGCTCCCATACTATCCCACGGAGGGATTTAGTGTCCTCCTGTTGTCTCTTCCATGCAGCATGAAGTAAACCTGCTGCTGGGAGCTATCTGACCTGGAGCTAGCTCCACTGGCCGGAGCAGACACACAGGAGACTGCTGGCCAGTTCAAACGCTGTGATTTCTTGTCACATCTCTCCAGCTATCTGCCTGTAAGCTGCTGTACACAGAAGAGGTTTAATGGGGCTGAATGGAATACTTTCTGCCTATTGTCACAGCACTCGAAAGCCTGGACCATCACCAAAACAGGAAACAGAAAAGCTAAGCTGCGAATCCAACCGAACAAGCTGGCCGGACTGTAACAGCGTTGGGAAAGCCCGTCTTTTATCATAGCTGGATTGCGTGCTGCTCAGCACTGCGGGCAATCGGAGCCCAGCAGCAGCAGGAAGTGACCTGCAGGGAGCAGCCTGCAAGCCAAACACAGCGTAACCTGGGGAGGACAGCACACAGAAGCAGGGAGGAGGCAAGGGTAGGGCAGATGAAGAGTTTTAAGGAAGAAGCCAGGGACATATTTGTAAAAGTGCCTAAGGGTTTTCAGGGAAATGCCGATTTCTTTTAGGACAATAGACAGAGCAGTGAAGGGCACAGCTCTGCAGCTGAATTACTGCACTAGTACATAAATTACTGCATGTGCATCATCGTGAGTTATGGCTCAGCAATTATGGGCACAGATACCTCTCCACACATCCCAGCTGTGAGGTAAGCCAGGGTTTTTTGTGCCTCCTCCCTCCAAGTTTAAGCTTCCATGTTTTTCTGGCTAGGAGCACGTGCTCAGTCACTGCTCTGCTGACACACAATAACTCAGTGGGCTCTCTGGGCTCAACAACTCACTTGGCAATATTTGCTCTCCTTCAACCCATCCAGCTGAATGCTATGTTTATGCTGATTCATCCATATATGAACCACTTCTACACTGAGGGTTAAAATAAGCAGCTAAAGAAAAAGATAAAATAATCAGGGTAGTCTAGATGCTGTCCCCAGGTTACACCCCTACCACCCGCAGCAAAATGAACGATGGACCGTGAGGTCTAGGGAAGACTGAATTCATATAGCTTGGACACCGCTGGCTCACTGTTTCTGGAGGGGCTTGGCAGAGCTGCAACATGAGGGAATAAATCCGGGATTTCTCTGGCTGATCATGCTCCTTCCTCCAATGACTGCTGAGGCGGAGAATCACCCTGGAGGTGTCCTTCCCCCAGACCCTACACAGTGGTCCAGCGAGCACCAGACCTCCTCCCTTCCCCCTCAGTTCACAGAAGAAAAACAGTAAGATGTTTCCATTGGCTTTTACATCATCTTTTTGTAGAGACTAATCTTCAGTTTCAACAATACATCTTTTGTGAAGCACTCCCAGCAGAAACCTTAGACACCTTCCCTAAGATCTGTTTGCTTACAGAAGACGAGGTAGGATTTGTTTAAAGCCAGCTAGATTAATGTCTTGCAGACATTAGTGAAGTGAGACTTAATCAGGTTATTGCTCTACATTTTCCAGGGAAATAAATCACACTTATTACTAGGTTGGAATAAGATGCAAGGCTTGGGCTGAGAAAATTTAGTCTTTTTTGTTTTTCCAGGGGGGAGCGAATGGATAACTCGAAAATTGCTGCAAGGCTGTCAAACAGGGAGCTCAGCAAAAGGCCCTCAACAACTTGGAGGAGGGAGAAGAGAAAGCAAGCCATAATGGCTAGTGCCAGCCCGCGGGTGGGCCTTGGTCCCCATTCCCTGCCCTATGGAGGTCCAATGCTGACTCTATTTTACTCAGGCCTAACGCTGTAGGGTCCATAGCAGTAGAGAAAGCAGACAGGAGTGTTAAACAGTGCTTAAAGCAGACTCCTGAGGCCCATTTGAGATCCTCCAGGTGAACTCTCCCATAGCCCTGGGGACCTCACGCCTCTTCTGGGTGTCTGTTTCTGCCTGGCACATGGGGATGTCTCCTTGCATCAGAGGGTGTTGTGGGATCAAGCAACCTTTGCAAACCTTCTTACAGACCCTAAATGGAAACTGTGATGGTCAGCAGGTCTCAGCCTATAGGCATATAGTGCTGCAATGGTTTCTAAGTTTGTAATATGTGTTTAATAATGAACATGCAACTGTACTTATTCACCTCAGACAAATTTCTAAAACAAGGCTGGCTAGGAAAAAAATAGCAGCTCTTTTTTCCAGACCTTTGATTTAAAACCTGCTCTTTTTCTCATTCAAAAAACAAAAAAATCCCTTCACTCTCAGCTACCCCAGCAGTGTTTTCTTTACTACAAATGCTAATACATCCCCTTGTATAAAAGCACGTTTGTGTAAGAGACAAGGTTTGGGAAATCAAACTGCAAAGGCCCTCTCTACACCAGCACGGGGACAGCTGAAGCCAATACTAATCTTTCTGCTAACTACAGGTTTGTGTGCGTTCAAGTGCCCAAAAGCTTTACATCCATCTCCCTTTACCCAACGGGCTGCGCCAATACTGGAGAAAGCAAATTATGGTAACACAGCCTGCAATCAAGTTTCAAATTGTGCAACAAAGCAGCACAGAACACAGTAGGACCAAGTGAAAATCTTACTGCGGAGCACAATAAAATATATCCTGTTCAGCATGAAGGAGAAAAGGAAACATCAGGTAAGGCAGCACAGTTGCTTGTAAATACCCTCCTGCCAACGCTTTCTCTGGGTAAAACAGTCCTCTGAACCCTGACTGCATCAGCATGAATCAGCAGGTCTGCTCCAAGGTAAAGGCTATGGTTCTGGTTCGTGTTCAATGGGAACTCCTTTCCCAGCCTTTTCTTGGCTTCCTGCTTAGAAAGAACAGACTCTCCAGAGACAATTTTGGATCTGGACCACAATCTTGCTCCCTTCAGATAACTAAGTATCTCTGGGCAGGAGTACATTTAAAGAAGCAGCTGGTAATTATGAGCCAAGTGCTTACTGGCAGGATTTCCCCCTGCTGCTGAGCCAATGCTTTTGGGAACTAAATGACTCGTGATAATTATCAGGTAAAACCCACAAGCTAGGGGAGGTTCCCTCGCTAGAACCATCACCAAGAAACAATGCAAAGGTAGGCGGACAATGGCTGCAAATTGTGTCTGAGGGTTGCTTGACTCCCTTGTCCTCCACACACTCAACATGGTTGTACATAACTGTCGGGCATTTTCTAGGTAATGCTTGAAAGCTACAAAATCTGTTCCCACACCTACAGCAGTAATAAAACCAAACAATCTTTTTCTTCCAGCTAATCAAAATGAACTGAGCAGCAGTGGAAATCCATCACAGCACTTACTCTTTTGGAGGGTTCAGGTCTTCTGGGCGAGCTTCGAAGAACCTGAAGACCTCATCGCACTGTGAAATGTGAGGAGGAAGCCGAACCAGCGCCTGCAAAACAAAACAGGGAGGGAGAAGCGCTTAGAAAAGTGAAGTTCAAAACAACTACCAAGCAAGAGGAGGCAAAACAGTCCTGGCAGGGGGAAGGGAATACAAAAGGAAAGTATCACGCCTGGCTGCTTACCTGAGAAGAAAGGAAATAGCATGTCTTGACTGCAAATGTCAGGAAGGTTGCAATGAATTGAGATAAGCGATGGTACCTAGAGTCAGCCAATGTAATTTTTTTGCCATGTGTACAAGAGCAGAATTTGGCCCATGTGTGCAAAATCATAACACTGAGTAGATAAGTGCTCTGTGGCTGGGACAGTCTCCGTGACATGTGTTTGCACAGCACCTCAAACAAAGTGGTTAGGGCTTACAGGCTTTATGTCAATGTGCACAAATTCAAGCAGTGAAAATTTACAGACTCAACATCCACTAATACAACAGATAAATATGCTCTACAAAGCTTTCCATTAAGCACTGTCAACAGAAAAAGTGGAGTTTGCTAAAAAAAAAAAACAGACAAAAAAAACCCCACAAAAAACAAAACAAACAATAATTTTCTCCTAAATGAACAGGAAAGGAAGTTTGATCAATTGTCTGCAAAAAAACCCCCGCAAACCCATAAAGGCTATTTCTGCACGAAGAAGGCTTCACTGCGGCGCATCCTGGTTAACAACGTCCACGCACTCTGCAAGGCACAGGTATGCAGCGCCTATCACACCCAGCAACAGTTAAGTACAATCTGAGCAGCAACCACATTATGTTGAAGTTTACTGACAAGTGAGACTTCAAACCAATGAGACAGGCACACAAGGCAGAAACATTGCTGTTCAGACTTTGGAGCTCAACACTGCCAAAAGAGGTCAAAGAGCCATCCCCAATCCAGAGAGATGGGAAAGCAGCTGAAGTAACACTGGTCTGAGATTGCCTCCAGAAATGACCAGCAGAAGAGGAAAAGAGGATGGAGTTCACCTCCTCCTGTGCTAAGTTACATTGAAAATAGACCACAAGTTAAATATAGACCAAGCTTCTTAGAGGTGCTGTAAACCTGTTTGACAAAATGAGATTGTCTGGCTGTTCTGCTAGTTGAAACTAAGACAAACAATCTTGAAAGACAGAAGAAAAACTGCACCAGAGCTAAATGAAGGTGTATTAGGGTGAACTGGTTATACTAACCCATGAGACATCTGATTGATCTTGGTCAGACACACCAGAAGGCCCAGCCAAAGCATGAAGGCAGGACAGGGCAGTCGGTTACCCTCACGGCTGTTTTTAACTGGGCTTTAAAAGTGGCCACATTTGTTTCCAAGACCACTCCTGCTTCGGGATGTGAAGGAAAACAGCTGAAAAATGAAATAATCCTGCTCTGAAACTGCAGGCCTCCAGTATGAGATGATGCGGTCTTGTTTTGAGGTGGCCTGACATTCAAAGCCAAGTGCTTCCAGACCCACAGCTCTCCTTTCTCTGTTTGCAGGATGTTATAAAAATGCAACAAAAATCCATTGCATATCAGCAGGCCTGTGAAGAATGAGGCACTGGCCTTTGGTCATGTGCAACTGCACTACAGAGCAGAAAAAGATACCGTGTAATAAGAAAACAGCATCAGATGCCAAAACCTGGCCACAGCCTGGCGGGTCCAAGTGCCGGGGCATGCCTATAGAGCACTGCTGGTCACCGCACTAAGGCAGGATGAAACATAACAAGTGGAAAACTCAAGTGCTTTATTTTGAATGGAGGATGCCCTGGTCCCCACCGCTATCCACTCAATCTTGCCTAAAAGTGTAACAAAGGTGTAAGCTCTCTGCCCTTACTCCTAGTGTGCATAAATGCATGCAGCCAGCGGGCAAATCAAAGTCAGGAACTGGCCGGGAACAGTAACAATCATGGCATGTTGAAAGAGAAAGAGAAATGCCTGGCCAGCTCAGGCTAACAAGGACACAGACAACATCAAAGCATGTTTTATTCAGTAGCATCTCAAGCAGGAGCCAGACTCATGCCAAGGAGCAATGCTGTCTAACCAACAGTGGATGGGGCTGAGACTTAGTGATGGCTCCATTACTAACGCCCTTCTCAGTTCAAGGCAGGTTGCTTAACCTCTTTCCACCAAATTCAGCAGGGATATATCTTCAGTTCTCCATTTACAATGCTGAGCAGTAACACTTACCTAATCCGCACAAAGGTTATGAGGCTCAGATATTTAATATCTACAGTGTGTTTTGAAATCTCAAAGGGCTTGATCTTGTGCAGGCAGTGGGGCAAGAGCAAGCACTGCAAATGATACGTATCATTACTAGCGAAACACAAATACCCAAGTTATACCTATCGCTGGGGGTCCTGGACATCAGACACCCTCTCAAAGAGTCACCACTTCCCTACAGGTCGCAGGCATTCACCCTTCCCAAAAACCAGGCTACAGATGTCAATCCTGAGCTGGAGCACAGAGCAGGTTTTCAGTGATGGAGGAGCACAAATCCTACCAAGCTGCCGTGGAGATCAGTGTTTCTAAATCTTCAGAGGCTTAAGGAAATCTAACCCCCCTGAATCAGTGGTCCCCTGCTTGGAAATCTCCAGGAGCACTGCGGTCCTGCCAGGCCGAAGGGCGGTAACTGAAAAGCACCTCTGTGACTTCAGGCTTTCACAGGCAGTTGATAAAAATCAACCCAAGCCGTCTCCACACCCAGCCATCCACGTTCCCACCCCACGGACATGGCAGCCCTGGGGTAGGGCAGGCTCTCCTGCTTCTGAATCACCTCCCAAAGTGCTGCAATTTTCAGCCCTGTGCACAGAGGTGGAATGAAATCCACCCGGTAGTTAACTTGCCATTGCATGTTTTTCAGAGAGCTCAGGTGTAAAGTTTGCAGCCAGTCAATTTTTACTTGTTTTTGTTAAGGAACAAAACCTTAAGAAGGGGTAAGAAATGCTAAGGAAGGGTAAGAAAGTGCAAACAAGGGTGTAAAACCAGGCAGAGTCGGTCTATTGATTTTGGACAGTGGCAAGGAGCAGCAACGCTTTTTTGAGAAACAAACTTCTCTTCAGCAAACACACAGCCTTCACCCAGGAGCAAGCCAAGCCCAACGCTATTCCAGCGAGCGAACAAAAAGTGCATTGAGGAGATGAGGGACACCGCTGTCACTCTGCAAGGGCAAACTGCAAGCTTCTGACACTTCCAGCAAGATGGTTCCAGCGCAGAGCTGCAACAGCCCAAAGGAAAGACTACAGGGTCAAGGAAAGAAGGGTGAAGGAGGAAAACAGATGGTGAAAGGATGGAAAGGACAGGGAAGTGACATTCTCCCTGGGATGTGGAAACCAGAGGTAAATGCACAAAGCTACAAACAGCAAGCATCCAGAAACCGCAAGGAACTTGCACAGGAAAAGTGAGAGATAAAAAGTGCCAGCGAGCAGAATTCAGCCTTGCACAGCCACCGAGTATTATCAGTAATAGCATGTTTCCTTGCTCGGCATGCAAAGATGGACATGCACTGCTCAGACCTCATATGCTTTTATGTGTTATTTCAGCCTGTAATGATGTCTGTCTCTCTATATTACAGGTTTCAGACAGTCTCGCAGAGTGGAGGATTCGAAAGGCTGTTGGAAAGCTGTAACATCACGCAGGGCGTGAGCAAGCAGCCCTTGGCGCTGGGGATGGCCGGCTACTCACACAGCCCCAGCCCGTCTGCAGGCAGGCCGCTGCACGCCGCACGCCGCAGTCGAAGCGAACAGAGCACCAGGCGCAGGCAGGGGTTCGTTGCTATAAGGTTATGTGAACGGCAGACAGCTCCGTGGGGCTACACTACAGCTCAAGAGCATCACAAAATATGTGCATATGGGTATAAAACCATGCAGGTAGTTGTAAGGATGCACCACATGCCGCGTGTTGCATTTGTGCAGACACGTTTATAAAAAACAGACTCACAGGCGTGTATACGTAGAAACACACAGTGTGTGCGTGTAGGCATGTGTGTACGCACACACAGAATGATCTTCACCCCACTGAACTTTATAGGCCTGAAATGGGAGACCGGTCACACTTGTCTATCAACTTGTATAATCGCTGGAGAAAGCCCAGCGCCTTTGGGGGCTGCTCTGCCTGCCCCACCACAGACATCCAGCTCTGGGTGGGGTGAACCATTGACTGCCTCTCCCCACAGCCCATTGAGGGAGTTCAGGTAGATGGCTCTTGGCTCCCTAATGTTCAGTGGGGTTAATCCCAGCTCTGCACATAAGTACACAGAGACAGCTGACAGTTCCACATCCTGTTCTCAACTGCTTATCATTTTAATTAAAGTTAATCATTACTGCCAGACATCTGGGAATGGCAATGAGTCCAGCAAGGGGGAAGGTGCAATTAAAATAGTTCATTTCTCGGAACAGAGAAATAAATTGGTTCACCTACGTGAAAACACTTTCCATTTCTGTTTCGTTGAGAGCCTCAAGTAACTCCAAGCTTGAATCCAAAGCACTGAAGTGTGGAGGCTGGATGGCAAACACTGAGTGTCAGATGAAGACATGGATGAAGAGTACATGGTGGTGACTCAGACTGGAGAAGTGGTGGGGAGATGCAGGAATAAATAAAGAGCTGAGAGTGCAGAGTTTTGGAAGTAACTGGGATACAGTTCTGGGCGTCTGGCACGGAAGGACATTACAGCAATGGAAAGCAAGGCTCTACTCCAGGCACTGAGGGACACTGCAAATAATTAACTCTCATTACTGCAGCTAGTCTAAGCATATTTGGATTCTGAAATGTAGATAAAAAAATGACAGATAAAATTTGAAATTTTTTCACTTCACAGAATGTTAGGGGTTGGAAGGGACCTCTGTGGGTCATTTAGTCCAACCCCCCTGCCAAAGCAGGGTCACCTACAGCAGGCTGCACAGGACCTCATCCAGGAGGGTCTTGCATATCTCCAGAGAAGACTCCACAACCTCCCTGGGCAGCCTGTTCCAGTGCTCCGTCACCCTCAGAGGGAAGAAGTTCTTCCTCATGTTCAGACGGAACTTCCTGTGCTTCAGTTTGTGCCCATTGCCCCTTGTCCTGTCGCTGGGCACTACTGAAGAGTTTGGTCCCATCCTCCTGACACCCACCCTTCAGATATTTATAGGCATTTATAAGGTCCCCTCTCAGCCTTCTCTTCTTCAGGCTAAACAAGCCCAGCTCCCTTAGCCTTTCCTCATAGGACAGATGCTCCAGTCCCCTCATCATCCTCGTAGCCCTCCTCTGGACTCTCTCCAGTAGCTCCTCATCTTTCTTGAACTGGGGAGCCCAGAACCGGACAGAGTACTCCAGATGGGGCCTCACGAGGGCAGAGTAGAGGGGAAGGAGAACCTCCCTCGATCTGCTGGCCACACTCCTCCTAATGCATCCCAGAATGCCATTGGCCTTCTTGGCAGCCAAGGCACACTGCTGGCTCATGGTCAACCTGTTGTCCACCAGGACACCCAGGTCCCTCTCCGCAGAGCTGCTCTCCAGCAGGTCCACCCCAAGCCTGTACTGATACATGGGGTTGTTCCTTCCCAGGTGCAGGACCCTGCACTTGCCCTTGTTGAATTTCATCAGCTTCCTCTGCGCCCAACTCTCCAGCCTTTCCAGGTCTCGCTGAATGGCAGTATGGTCTTCTGGTGTATCTACCACTCCTCCCAGTTTTGTGTCATCAGCAAACTTGCTGAAGGTACACTCTTAAACCCTTTCATTCCTGACGAGGACTATTACTCCATCTTCAGCCAGCACTAGCTTAGTTGTACAATGGATAGAGACAGAAACGTCTGTGGGTCTGTCTTGACAGGATCAAGGATGAAACCATGACACAGAGGCAGGACTGAGAGACCAAGAGGAAGCCAATTATGTTTTTGAAGTGTGGTCTTTCACACTGTGAGCATTAATAAAAGAATGACCAATATTTTCTGGCACTGATGTGACTTGCTCATCTAATTTTTACTTGGGTGGCGTGCATTTGGGTACTCAAGCCTCACTACAGAAAAGCCTGCAAGCTTCTACTTCAATCCACCTCCAGTCAGGACAGCATGAAGGCAAGTAACAAATTCAGGTAAGTGTTTATGACAATGGGACTTCACATCTTATGAGCTTTCCTGCAAAAAGATGCTTCCCTCAATTAGGACCAACATGCACAAAGATACCAGTCTGCAGATGCTGGCTTGAGTCTCCCCAGAGGGCTGTGGAAGCCACCAGCCTGCGACGTGCTTCCTGAACACAGCATGGTACGTACCGGACAAGCACAAGCCAGAGGTGTGTTTGGGAGATCAAAAGCTTAATAAATAAAACGCCCCTGGCAAAGCAAGGCTATGAAGTTGCTCTTTCTTTCATACTGGCAAAAACTCATAAATTAAGAAAACCATGTCCAGAGAGCCCAGAAGACCTTAAATCACACTAAACTAATTCCAAGGCCACAGTTAAGAGGGAAATCATCCAGAGATACCATTTCCAGTGGGCAGCACACATTTGCTGGCAAAACACTGTTTGTTTGGTAACTCTCTCAGGTTACCAGTAAGGACATCCAGACCCTGTGCTTTCACATTTACAAATAAGAAAAGTCCTGGAAATCTTCCCCTGTGTGTCCCACTCCTCTGTTTTTCATCGCAACTTCAAAGTTTCTTGCGGCCTTAGAGAAAACACTGGCCTAATTACCTCTGAGATGGCATTTCTCTAAGCTGGTATAACGCAACGAAGACTCACTCAGGCATGAGGATTGGGGGGCCCATGCAGTAGGGTTCAGAGGGCTCACACCCCCGATGCAGAACATTCTGTGGACCCCCCATTACTGCCAAGTCTCTCCACAAACTCTCAGATGGCCTCTGCCCGACTGTCACTGCTCCTGTGCCGGGTGCGGGAACCACAACACATCCAACCAGCCCAGGTCAGAGCCGCTTATCAGCCATGCAACTCATCACGTGCTGTCAGAGACAGTCTGCAAAAACAAAACAACAAATGGGCTAACATTTGCACCGCTCATTTGCTGGGGCCCATCTGTGCTTCAGCTTTCCAGTGCGGATGAAACGGATGGAGAACCCTCATCTGGCAAAAAAATTACCCCGGACTTTGCATCTGAACTTGCCTCCCTCCTTGGCCTCCTCACAGATTCCAGTGGACAAACATCTACTGTCTCATTGATGCATTTTATTATCCCTTGTCAGATTTTCTCCATTAATTTCACCCACATCATTCCAGCATAATTCTCTACATTTTTCAAAATTAAGCACATTGTCTTCCTACTCATTGTAGGACTAGCATGGGACATAAGCTTTGCATTCTTCTTTTACAGAATCGCGACTGCATGTGACAAAACAATGCTCTGGCTTTACAGTTCTAGACAGTTCTCTAAAGAGTTAAAAAATCCACTGGACAGGGAAAGATATGCAGAAAAAGCTAACAATTCCAAAGAGTTGGGAATGATCCCACTCTCAAGTCACACTAAAAGACATATGCACCAGTAGCTGCTACAGAGTAGGAAACAGTTGTCATTAATATTATTTTATCAGGAAAAAAAAAATTCCCTTCTTGAACCGAAAGGGGATTCATAGCACTTCACTTCAGCTTTCTGGAAGTTAACATCAGAGCTAAGCGAGCCACTCAGGTTCCATCTGTAGTTACAGGGTGAGAAGCAGCTGAATGGAGAGAGACCCTGCGTCTGGTTTAGACTCACCTCCTACTTCTCTGTTGCCAGTTCACAGCTTTCTGTCATTCCTGGTTAACTTCATATTGGCATGGAAAGATTACAGTAAGGTTATGAAGGTCATGTTCCCAGAAACTTTGTGAGTGGTGACCTTCAGGGAAGGTAGCAAGAAAGCTTTTCTGAATTTTAAGCCTCTGCTAAGCTGCAGAGATGAAATCCTGTCCCTGCTGAAGGTCAGTAACAGCTACCACTGAGTCCATTGTACCAAGAAGCTCTCCTTCTGCAAGCTGTTTCCCTAAATTCTTTGTACCTTTGAAGTTCAGTGCCTGATTTTCATAATTATTTTCTGACTTGTGGACTTTCATATGCTGGGCCAGGTTTGGAACACTAATAGCATAGGACAATCATTCTTTGAATAAATGCAAATTGGATGAGCCATAAACGTTCAAAAGAAAAACCTTTCTCATAAACTGTGCAGACTTAGAAAGGTTGGGAGAGGTATGAGTTGCAACCCTCAGGTCCCTCTGTTTATTACACAGGTTGTCAGCTGTGTGCTGTGGGATTGAAGAATGGCTGGGTACGTCCCGTGCCAGGCAATGGTGTGACCAACTAACAGCTTCCTTTGCTCTCTGTAATTAGGAAGAAGCTGTAGCAGAAAGCAAAGAAATCAGCCCATAACTGGATATGAGGACAGGCAGGCCATCATAGCTATTTCTACACTGTTTTTGAAGAGCGGGCACAAGCTTGCCTACCACCCACACTGGACCCAAATTAATGTCCAGGCATGGGTCTGAGTGAAATGCAGGACACAGAAAAAAAAGCTTGGCATTGCTTTATTTCCCAGCACCGCCCGCAGCTTCCACCTGCCTGCAGCCCAGACTGTTCAGGTACAACCATCATCACAAACGCTCCAACAAGATACATCCTCACGAGACGGATGAACTAGCCAGGGCGTTCTTTCCTTAAAGACCTGCTGCTCCATGCAGAAGGCGGCTATGGAGGATGTAGCTCTCTTGAAGCACTCACGCGGTCATGAGATGCAATGCCTGCCCAAGCTTTTCAGTGACTACGAGCCTCACTTTCCAACGCCATCCAGACGTAAACATGTTCTACTGTGAAGCACTGAGGCAAATGAAATACAAATTACAGTAAACTGCAAATGAAATAAAAAGACACTACGTCAGGCACAATAAACTTGCGAGGCACTTCCACTGGAAGCTGTGATAATATGCTGGAGAAGTCACCGTATGTTTACCCAGGGTTCATACTCTTTGCTGGGCACCACTGTGCCTGCTGCTAGAGATGGGAAATACTGGGCTGGAGGAAACTGGGGTCTACCCTAATACGGCTGGGTGTACACTCATACAAGCAAAGCCTATTAATAAACAGATTACGGAAACAGACTGGCTTTGGGGAAGCATCCAGCCCTGTCTCTGAGCTGGGCAGCAGCAAATCTTCCCTGAATCATCTAAGCTAGAGTGAACCGAGCCAGACTTCTCCAGAAGAGAAAGAAGGCAGTGAGAAGGAGGGCGGCAATCACAGCGCCGCGGTGTCAACGAATGTGCTAGAGGCCGACGCCACAACATATCCCTCAGCCGCGACCGTCGGGACGCCGGCGCGCCCAGCCGGCTCGGGTCAGGTCTGTCTGGGGCACAGACAAAGGGGTCCCAGAGAAGCAGCTGCCCCCCCAGTGCAAGCCACCGCTTTCTGCACCGCGCGTCTGCGGGTGAACCCTGACATCAGCCCTCTCCGCTCCTGTCGCTGGCAGTTCCTGTCTGAAGGAGGGCAGCTGGGGACGCAGCGAGACCCTACATATTTTAGCGAGCACCATTCGGCCGCCGGCAGGAAGACAGTGCGTTAATTGTCGCACAAGAAAGACTGATCTCATGAGATAAGACTTTAATTGCAGCTTCCTCATCCAGCGGGGTGCAGATGGCATGGGTCTCACTGCCCCCTCCCCAGCACGCCTCAGGCACTTCGGATCTGCTCCCAATTTTGGATGAGCAAATGTCTGACTGAAGAAGTTCTTGGGAATGTATTTTTTCCCCTCCACCTGCTCCTCTGGCTTTCTAAACACAGAAAGAAAACCCCACAGGAAATAAGAGAGGAAGTCTGGGGTTTAAATTACACGCTGACGTGCTCAATACCTCTACAAAAACTGGGTATCTGCCTTGCTTAGAAACAACTTCTAATCCACTGTCAGAGGATTAGTTATCATCAAATCATAAATTCTAAGCTAGAAAGGAAAGATTAGGTGACTTAACCTTCTTCTCAATGTAGCCGTGCTTTTCTGTCCTGCAATAAATTCCCAGGCTTTCACTCATCAGGAGAAGCACTCCTGGAAGCCACCAGTCCAACCCCAGCACCGCGGCACCGGGGGACAGGCCGTCAGGGAACAGAAGAAAACGCCATCTCAGTTGTGCCTCTCTGCCTGCTCAGCTCCTGCATTCATCAAGACAGAAGTAGAAATGGAATCCACATTTAGGGCAGATGAGGCTTATGGCCTTTACTGGGTAAATAAGGCACCAAACCGGTGCACAAAGTTTGCAGGGGAAAATGCTGCGAGGACCCTGGGAGGAAACAGCAGCCTCTGTTTTAATCTGCCCTGCCATCTTGGTGGTGTTTGGGAAGGACCATCCTTCCTTGTGATGGACTCAACACAGATGAAGCTCTTGGTAGTATCAGGCCAGAAAAGCCCAGCGCTGGCAGTGGCCACAGGCCCCCACGCAGCAGGGCTGCCAGGCGTCCCCCAGGAGCTCTTACCCTGCAGTACTCGTCGATGGGCTTCAGCCTCTTCACAGCTACATCTCGGACATGGCTCCTCCGGAACAGGATCTTGCCTGAGGGAGGAACAGATGAAAGGGGAGGGTTAGAGGCATCATCTGCCATTCAGGGTTAACACAACAGCACCGAGCAGAAAGGGCAGCAGACGGGGTTTCATCCCCAGCTCCAACCACTGCTGTTGGCAGTGCTGGCGGCTGAGCTCTGCAACCCCGTTATGTCCCCAACGGAGGAGTCCCAGTACTGGAGAGGTTCCCAGAGCAGCAGCTTCGTGTGACTGCAGCCCCCCACTGCTACAAGGCAGACAGGACAGCATGCTTGGAGGAGGTGCGAGCAGCAGATCCGCTCCTGCCCTGGGAGCACAGAAACACGCCGTGGGGCAGGCAGTGGAGGGACACGGGGCAGCAGCTGTTACAGAAGCGTGCGTGGTACCTCTCGCAGCTGGGTGCTGCTGGTCTAAAGTTTGCACAGGAGATGCAGCACATGGCCAACAACTACCACAGGCACAGCGGCTCTGAAACCTCTGCGACTGCCATCGAAGCCCCGCTTGTGCGAGCTGCTAGAAGGGGACCACAGCGAGTCACGGGGCAGAGGGAGTTTTTCTGATTTCATCCTGTAGATAACACAAAAAGTTTTGGTTCCCTCTTAGTAACGCCATTATCCTGGAATGGACTGACACTATGTTAGGACTCTCTTCTACTTCAGGGCAGCTTTGGCATGTCTGTGCTGGCAGTGCAGGGAGCATCGCTGGGGTCGGATGCGGGCTCCATCTACGTCCCATGCCTGCCTACTTAGCTGCCTCCCACTGCGGACACTCTTGCCCTTGCAGGCAGACAAACCACACAGGCAGCTCATGAGCAAATACAAGGCTGCTGGTGACAGAGCCCTTATAAATCTACAGAGGGAAACCAAATAATAGAAGAAAAATAAACAAACTCTCTTTATTTGAAAGTGAAAAAAATAATAACCTCAGTGTCCTTGCTGGATGACATTTCTGCAAGCAGTTAAGATTAAATAAACAGCTGGGTTTTGTGTGAAACTGATTGTAACAAAGTTTATCAAAATAATCTAGGAGCTGAGTTTCCCCCCACACAAGGATGTCATAGAATTGGTATTTTTTTTGCTAGAAGGGATTATATCTTCATAGCCTTTTTTGGTGATTTTCTTCCCTCTTTCTTTTGTGCTGTATTTCTTTTAATGTAATGAGACAAGAATAAATTATGTGCTCTCCTTGTGGTGCAGAAAACAGTATCTGCCAGCATTATTTAGTCCATGAAATGTCTACGTAAAAAACCCACCGACATATATACCACCCCTTGGCTCCAAACTTCTGCCAACAGGCAAATAAGATACTTGGCCATAGATCATGGGATAAGAAAATGGACTGGGAAATGAAATCAGATCCAAAATCTGAATATGTGGCTTTGATTTTGTCACGATTACACAAGCTGAGAGGTCAATGAAATGGCAGCCTTTAACGGTCCAGCAGCAGAGGTTCTAAACCCTCCCAGACTCTGTCCCTTTTGGTTGCCTTTTCTTCCATAGCTGCTAATCTGGAAGGTGTGAAAGCCTTTTGTTTCAGGCTGGAGAAAGTGATTTATCTCCATCCCCAAATCTGGCAGCAAAACAGTTTGTCCTGTGAGGTAAAGCCACTTCCTAGTGCCATAAATTTACCTCTCTGGGTTCCTTGTGGTTATTTCATTACAGAGCTGATGCTGAGCCATCCCCATAGGATGCGATGGCACGTGCTCACAGAGCAGAGAGGAAATCTTCAGTAGGTGCCTGAGATGTTCATCTGAGCTTGAGCAATTTAGACAAAGGCTGCTGGAGAAGGAAGGTGGCACTTTCATCTCCCTGCACCGACCGACTTTAGACACACCAAAACCTTGCTGCTCTCCCGCTTCTGTGTCCAGTAAACAGGGAGAACTACCTGCGCCTCCAAAACATTTCTTCTTATTTCTGATAGCCTCTGGGACCACACCGTACTTGTACTGCACAACTGCAGTAAGCCGCTTTTTGGGGGGGAAGAAGTGTGGGGGTAGCTGTAGAGACAAGACTAGTTCCTTTCCCAGTGCTCCAGAAACGGTGGTGTGAGAGATTTTGGTATTTCTTTGCAACTTTTATAAACGTACTGCAAAGAGAAAGCAGCATTTTTGAAATATCCTCACTTTCTGGCTTTCCTGTTTTCAGTTCAAGCCACGAGTTGAAAGTTGAACTGGTGACCATATAAAAACATAAAGGAACCAAAGACTTAAACACATTAAAGATCTCCTGTAAATGCAATTCAGCTTTCCTAAAAAGACAGTTTACGGGGAGGCCCAGTCTTCAAAGTAACATAATAAATGAAAGACTCAAACATAAGAAACAAGATAAATATAATAAAGAACGTTATATTAAACACAGAGTACAAAAAAGACCCCAGGATATGATGAGTCTTAATTCAGTCCTTAAATGGAGATGGAAAATATCAGGATGACTGCAGAGTTAGGATGAAGCAAAGCCCAGAAGGTGCTTCCATTTTTATCCCTTCAGAAAAAGGAAGATTTTCCCTCTGCTATTGGAAGCTGGAAAAGGCTCGATGAGGGCTGTGGGGAAGATCTGTAGCTGCCCACTCCAGTATGGCACCCAAAACTGAGAGTTGGAGAAGGCTGAGCAGTTTAGAGCATCATGGAGTAGCAGTCAACAAAGAAAAAAGAAGAAAACCAAGGACATTCTGCAAGCACATCCAGCTCTGGTGGGCAGCAAGGAGGGACCCCCTCACAAATCCTGGGGATCCTCAGGCAGAGAAGCCTCTTTGCCAGCGGTACTGAAGCACCTCTAAGGAGGGACAACTTGCCAAATGCCTGCCTTCTCCCCTTTTCTGGGAAGACAGACTGTGCTGACAGAAGCTCAGCCAAAGCCATCACAATTGACCAGCA
Organism: Opisthocomus hoazin; assembly: GCF_030867145.1. NCBI lineage: Eukaryota > Metazoa > Chordata > Aves > Opisthocomiformes > Opisthocomidae > Opisthocomus > Opisthocomus hoazin. Next base: position 66,370,885 of record NC_134419.1, read on the forward strand.
GGAACCACTGCAGATCCAGTACAAGTTACTACTGCTTTCTCCAGTTCCCCAATTTCTACCGGTCTTCCTCCAAAAGCAGGGGAGGTCCCATGGGACTGGAAAAAGAAGATAAACAGAGAGATCCATGCTATACACTCTTTACACTCTCCAAGCGGGTGCTCTGGACACAGACCCCTTAATGGCAAGCCTAACAGAATCACAGAATCACAGAATAGTAGGGGTTGGAAGGGACCTCTGTGGGTCATCTAGTCCAACCCCCCTGCCAAAGCAGGGTCACCTACAGAAGGCTTCACAGGACCTTGTCCAGGCGGGTCTTGAATATCTCCAGAGAAGGAGACTCCACAACCTCCCTGGGAAGCCTGTTCCAGTGCTCCATCACCCGCAGAGGGAAGAAGTTCTTCCTCATGTTCAGATGGAACTTCCTGTGCTTCAGTTTGTGCCCATTGCCCCTTATCCTGTCACTGGGCACCACTGAAAAGAGCTTGGCCCCATCCTCCTGACACCATCCTTCAGATATTTAGAAGCATTTATTAGGTCCCCTCGCAGCCTTCTCTTCTTCAGGCTGAACAAGCCCAGCTCCCTCAGCCTCTCCTCGTAGGGGAGATGTTCCACTCCCCTCACCATCCTCGTAGCCCTCTGCTGGACTCTCTCCAGTAGCTCTTCATCTTTCTTGAACTAACGAGGTAGCTAGGGTCACTATAAAGAAATACAGAGCAGGCAGACGGCCGCGCACTGGGGGCACATAAGAGCCAGCAAGGAGCTCCCAGGACGGCAGTGGAAAGGAGCATTTCACGCAGCGCTAACATGAAGCGGGGAAGTCCCACAGTGGCCGGTAAATGCAGAACAGCCCGGGCCATTTTCTTGCAAGGGTGGAGTAGGAGTAGTGGTTTATGTGCCACTTGGCTTTTCCTCTGGGTAGTTTCCACATCTCTAAGCAAGGGATCTACTTCTATGTGAGTAATACAGCGCTGCTTCCTCTCTCCTGAATTTTACTGCAGCTTTTTTAAGCCTCCTCAGGCACTACACCCCCATTTTACAGAAGGACGAGCGGCTTTTTAATCAGTTTGCAGCCCAGCTAGGAAGTCAACGGGAAGTCCACCTCAAACTCAGATGAGAAGCTATAGGCTATGTGGGACAGTGCGGCCTCATGAAAATATTTCATTCACTGATGTACCAGGCTCGGACTGGGCCAAGGGAGGTCTGGCACATGTTAGGAAGGACTCTGAGGACTGCAGTACTGGGAAGCAGAGATGTGGGGAAGACACATGGCTCCAGCCCTGCTGCTAATGGAGGATAACAATATTTATTTTTATCCTTTTTTCTTTAAAGAAAATATTATTCCTAGGAAATTAATGTGGATAAGAGGCAAAGTATCAGGTTTAGCATTGTAGGGGACATCTTAAGTCATCCCTTCATCTCTCTGTATATATATAGATGTAGCCTTTAATTCTGCGACCACACACCTCTTCTCCCACAAGACCTTAGTTTCCTTCTGCATACACAGCGTGTGCACAAAGTGGGAAGACTAAAGCTATGCAGGAGACTGTCTAGCTGGCAGATGCTGATTCTGCAAGCTTAAAGGTATCCTCTGAATATCACTTTATTCCTGCATAACCTCATACTCAGACTTTAACAAGTGCTGTGGACACCAAGAACAAACACGCTTAAAAGCATCTCAGTGCTCTAATCTGCCCATTAGCCTACAGGTCTGTGCTGAACACACCAGGAGGGTCCACAGACTAACACTTTGTAATGGTCAGGGACGTGGTATGTGCAGGGAAGAAGCCCAGCTCCTGGCGAGCTTGGTGACACTGTGAAGCACAGTCTGGAGGCAGGACAACACCAGGCATCACTAGGCACAGAAGCGTTACAAGTCCCTTAGGGGGTGCCTAGCAGGAGAGTCTGGTCTATCCTCTTCAAGGGAGGGGGACATATGCCATACAGCCCCTACAATCTCCACAAATGCCAGCTGTCACAGCAGCTATTGCCCTAGACTGGTGATTTGTAAGCTCTAAGGGAGCCTCTCAAACAAATCTCCTAATCACACCTTTCACTGCCAGGGAGAGGTGCCACATATCTGTGCCTCGAGACCTTCTAGAGGTGTCTTCAAGATCTTCCCACCACCATGCCAGTGGCTCAGCCTCCCTTGATGCTCTTGGGAGCCAGGCAGTGAGTGGGAGCTACAGCAGGGGCATCAAGTAGGCAGGAAAATCACTGTTTAGCTCCTTTCCAAGACTGATAGACAACAGATCCTCCTCTCATTCTTACTCTGCTTGCCGAGCTTGAGTGTCCTTTCAAGGGATGTCTGGGTGACGGATTGGTGTAACGACACCAGTTGTTTCATGCAAGGAGCATCTGTCAGAGGTTAGGAAGAGCCCAAACCCACTGTCAAAGAGATGATGGATAAATGCATATTCACATTTAATCTTCCACTTCAAGTACTGTCACCACACTTCAGAGGGCAGTACATGTAGCAAGCCGTACGATAAATATTCAACAGCAGACAGCTTAAAGACTAATGGGTGCATTAAAAATACTATAATGTCTCATCTCCACTATGTTTAAGAGAGACATGTGCTGCTTCTGACCATAGAAGCTCCAGCTGTGGAAGCTCTGTTGGTCAGCTGTCTCCCACAAGCAAGGAAGAACTGTTTCTGCCTCTTCATGTTCTTGTTACCGTGCTGTTGGTTCTCTCCTCTTTTTACCTGAGAACTTGGGAGGTACCAGGTCTATAATACATATATTGCCAAGCAATATGTTCAACCTAAGATCAACTTCTCAGAGACAAAGACTGCTTACGAGATGAGGTCAGACTCTTTTTGCAGTTATGCTGGGCTTGCATCAGCAAAAAAAGAGTAAAGAATTTAGCCCTCATGCAGTTACGGGTTATCTTTTGGGGCTAAGCAGCTTCCTCCAGTGTAACCACAACCATTTTGCTGCTCAAGTATTTTTATGAAGGCTTCTACTCCTTACACATAGCTGTTGTTATTATTTTTATACACTGAAGAAGCACAGATGTGCAATCAGATATGACACCAATTCCGCTCTACCCATTTAAGCTGTGACATCCACCTCAGGGTCCTGCCTGAAACCTGCTGGCACCTGTCACACAATGTAACCCCCAAATGGAGCATTTCGATCCTCACTGCCACCTTGCAGTGTACAATAGCTAATGCAACAGCACAACACTATGGGACAGAAGAACAGTTTTATGTTTCTCATGGAGGTACGTGCATTTGTCAACCAGATGGCAATCTGACAGTGGCCAAATAGAGGTGTGTTCCTTCCAAATAACATCTCACTTTCACATGGGGATCCCAGTTTCCATGGATTGTTTCATCCACGATTTCCTGGAGCCAGAAAGCCAGTGCCAGGGTCCTAACACTGATGGCATTTGCTCCTAACAAAGAAAGGGGAGGGAAATGATTCATAGTGTTTCCACTGGTGGGAGGGGGAAGGACTTTTTTAACAAGTAGAAACTCGTGACAAGTCAGAACTGTTGGCTGAACTTGGCTGCCAAAGAGTCTCAGTTGATAAAGGCCTTTGCTAATCAGCAGGAATTGCTATGGAAGGTGACAAGAGGTGACCAAGACAGATGGGGCAGCCAGGAAAGCCAACACAAGCAGTAACAATATTGCCCTGAGGTACGGGGGATGGTGGGGAGGGTGTCCTTCTGCACTTGGATCCTGTTTTTAATGTGCATTAGCTACAATGTTAAAGAAAATCACCGACAAGCAATAAAGCATAGGAAATAACATGACCTGTATAAAAGAGTATCACCAGGAAGAGAAATCTTCCTCCATTAGAAGTGATAAGCAGAAGTTGCCCTTACATGACTAATTACAAGGGGAAGCCAAAGACAGGCAAGAGGCGAGGCTGGATTCCCCACCAGCAAAGAGGTCCTACCTCTGAACCTTTCCATTGCCTGTAGGGATGGCTACTATCCTCCAGGGACAAAAGCATCAGCTCTAGAGCAGCTTTGCTACTACAGACTTTGAGAAATCAGTCACAGCGGGAAGAATGAGCAAAGCCACGAGCACCGATGCTGAAATTCGGGAGTGACAGATGGGGGCCACAGGGTGCAAATCTCAAGCTAACAGCTCTGTTACTGTTTGTACAGTGTTTTGCATAAGCCAAGAGCTACTTCATGTTGCTCTGTGTCCTGCTGCTATCACCCAAACAACCCACTGCTCCTGTAATCTACTCTTCAGCTGCCCCAGCTGCAAATCTCCCACCTCTCTGAAGCAAGGCAGGAATCATGGTGCAAGAAAATTATGCAGTGTCTGGTCTGGAAAGGGCAGGCAAAAGTGCTACAAAATCATCCTTTTGATTTTCTTACTGTGGGGTGGCTCTCTGTGCATTGGTCTGTATGTACCAGCAAACCCAAAGATATCCATTGCCTTGCTTAAACCAGATGTACCACCAGAGTATAGCGAAGTACAGCATCTGCCCGGCACAAGAGGATCTCAGTGTGAGCACAAGTCCCCACAGCCTGTAAAAATGTTCCCAGTCTGTGAGTGGTTGCAACACTTTGGGAGTGTTGATTCAGTTTCTTCAGTGAAATCGGTGCCTCCTTGAGCTACACAGCTCAGCTTCCCCAAGGTGGAAAGTGAACTCTTTTGTAATTACTGGTTTCAAGTGCTACATTAGTCTGCAAACAGCCAACTGCTTTTAATTGCAGAAAGCAGTCAGGTTGTCGAGAGGGAGAATGGTATTTATACCTGCAGCCAGCAACACCGGCAACTGGCACACCCTCACCCGGAGGAACCGACCTGATGATAATTCCAAGTCCCACAGAGACGAGGAGCCAACAGAGGGTCATGTTTTCAAAACATCCGAGAAACACTGCCTTAGGAAACAGCAGGGCTTCCTCACATGGAGGATGCAGGACCGTCCCCCCCTTTGCATACAGGCTTTGCTGCACTGGGAGCAAAAGGCACAGAAAAACAGGAAAGGCTATGCAGATCCAAAGCATCACCCTTGCCTGTGCATACTTCTCCCCTAAGATAAGAATTTGCACAGTTACGCATCCACTACACCTTGAGTTTTGTTGAATATCCCCCCAAAAGATCTGTTTCCAAATTTCCAGGACCAAGTCATCTAACTTTTGGAAACATCAGGGCTTAAATAACAATCAAACTATCTAGACCCTATACCAACTGATCAGAGAAATGTCAACCGCTACGTCTCATTGCTAAAACACTTGGTTTTCCTCCTGTAGCAGTTGACACCAGTGTCTTGCTTTCACCTAGGCAGTTTGTGGCTCCTAACCTGTGATCTCCAAATCACTAGTGATCCACAGACAGTCTGCAGAGCTATGTTCAAGAGTAACTTTCACTCCCTGGCTAATGTGGGAGTGATGTGGATCGCTGTACGTTGGTCCAATGAGTTTGAGAACCATCAGCCCCTGTTTGTATTACATATTTACTGGTGAGCATGTATGTATCATCCAAGCTACTCCAGCTCCTGACCCCATAGCAGGAAAAAGCAGGAGCCTCTCAAATGCTTTTGTCCCACTTTAACCATGCAAAACGCTCTTTCTGAAGGGCAAGACCATGCCCTTGTAGCTACACTAACTAAACCCTTCCTCTGCTCTTTCCAAAAACACATGAAGTATCACCTTGCTCACTGGGGTTTGTTGAAGTCCATAGGAGTCTTTCCAATGACAGTCGGCGGTATGGACACTCAGGGAAGGACCATACGGTCCCACCTCAATCTCTTAAAGCAGGAGCCTCAGCAAATTGAGCCTATTAAAACATTTGCACTGCCTTACAAGCTCTTATGAGCCCTGTCATTAGTGCACGCGCTGGTGTGACACTAAGCCCGAGACACTACCTCACAGGCACTGGGCCAGCGCCAGCCTTGCCGACAGGGAGCCTTTGAGCTACATCCACTGGGGTCGAAGACCTTGCAGCAAGGTCACTGGAGGGAGATGGATTTGCACCACACCCTTGCCAAACTATACTGGAAAAGCACAGTAAGGCCCTAGCCACATCCTTTGGCGCGACTGGCAATAACATCGCTTGGGAGACTCCACCCTTAAGCCAGTTGAGAACAGAAGCTGTGAATAAAACCATATTTGCACTCACACCACGCAGATCAAAGTTATTATTACTAGGAGGTAGGTCATGCAATAATGCAGTACTATGGCATATACTCTTACAGGAACACTGCAGATGGAAATTGAGGGGTAGGGATACGAGAGTGGCTTCACAAGGTCACAAAATAAGCACGCGCTAATGAAAGCAATAACGCCCGTCGTCACATCCCTCTGCTGATTGCATGCAGAATGAAAATACATCTACCTTGGCATGTGGGGCCAGAACATCTTTCTGTTCAAACACTTCTTCTAATCAAAAACAAACCCTCTATTTCTAGCACAAATGAAGCAAAATTCTGTGGAAGACTCTGATTAAGTCAGCTGCCAGGTACACGTCCCAGATTACAGGAGGTGAAATTCAGCAGTCAGATTGGCAGTGACAGTGCTCCTCAGAGCAGCTGTGGCATTTGGAAGGCACCAATTAACACAGAAATTAAACAAACAAACAACGTGGTGGCAAACATAACTAGGTGTCTGTGCTTGTCAGAGGCTGGAACTCAACAGCTAGGCTTTCAGAGAGCAGTATTCAGAAATTAAACCCCTGAGCTTTGCAAAACAGAGCACCGTTCTCTTTCTCCAAATGAAAGTGGTCTCCTGGAGTCCTCCAAGCAAAACCTCTGACTAGTTTTAAGCTGAATTTTCAGTAGATGATGACAGGCACAGAAGCAAGCCACTGCACAACAACCAGACCAAAGCTGGCCGGCCTCTGAGTCAGGAAGCTCATCTGCAGACCAAAACACCATCTCAAGCCACAGGCATCATTCTCTGGTTCCAGACACATCTTTTTAGTATGTCTTACCTTTTTGTGTCATTAAGACAATCTCTGGTAGGGACTTCCTCTCTGCCTGCTCTGATCCCTGATAAAGCTACTGTTGATTTCCAAAGCTCATGAGCACGTGCTTTAAGGCAGGGATGGCTGATATCTGTGTGTTACAGGAGAAGAGAAATGGGTGCTTTTATTTCCAGCACACGTTGGGAGTCTGATCAGTGCAGTCACATTTGCAGCTCCCTGTGCTGACTCTGAAGCTGGACCTACACCCCTTCCCCTGCCTCCTCTGAGCCTGCAGTGCAGCAACCCAGATGGGACATGTGAGCTGGCCCCATCACCTGACGAGACAGCCTTTGGGTCTGGTCTGTGGCCAGGCCACCAAGCAGCACCTCCTCTTTAACTCTTGACCATGAAGCCACCCTTATTGCCCCTTCCCGGCTGATGGATGCACAGCTAACCCACTCCTTTGGTAGGCAGTGGACACGGTGATCCATGCAGGCACACACAGCCTACTCCAACACGAGCCAGCATCCAGCCACTCAGCCTCCCAGGGACAGCAAGGCTCACTCAGATTGCTACACCTTGGCTGCATGACTAAGAGCACTCACACCAGCAGTTACTACAGCTCAGCTGCTGCACAGGAACAGGGAAATGACTTTATAATTACTTATCAGATAACCACCCTCCTTCACACCCGGCTCCTCCATCTGTGAGCACTTCAGCCATTTCCAGCTCAGGTCACTTAATCCAAACTATGCTCACGTGCAACTTGGCTCCAGCAGTGCCGCCTGACACCAGCAGACAGCTGAGGATAATCTTCCTGCAAAATTCCTCTCAGTTCCTCCACATGTGAGTAAACACAGAGTTAAGTATTCAAGCGCACCTCGGAGGACAGAGCTGCTGCCCTGGAGCTCAGGGTGGAGGGTGCTGAGCATCCACAGCTTTCCAGAGCCGCCACCTCCTGGGTTCAGCAAGTCCAATCAAAGGAGGAAACGGCACTGTCAGATGTCAACAGCTTCACCCACTGCAGAATAAAAAGCCTCTTTCAGGGACTAATGCTCTAAGCAATTACTCGCCCCTTGAAAGGAAAAGTGCCTTCAGCCAAGGTGACAGCAGGACCCTAAGACTACACATGCTTTCGTTTCCCTTTCACGGTTAATATAGCCTTTTCATTTCCCAGAGTCAGAAAAAAAAGGTGGACTGGAAACTAATGATTTGTTATTTTTTATTTTCAATAAGGATTGCTGGGCCAGCAGCACAAAGACATGAAAATAACCCCAACTTTAATGCTAAGTTAAAAAAAAACCAGTAACATGATTAGGCACAGGAATCTGAATTAGGAATGTGAGCTGATAATTACTCTTTTGGGCCCTGATTAACTGCATGTGAAGCCATGGAGACACTGAGCAGCCAAACGGGACTGACTCCTAACAAAATCCACACCACCAAACAAACTGGTCTTTCTCTCCCTGTGCCACCACACAGGAATGGCAGCTCCCCAAATGCTGTTTGCCTTTGTGTCCTGGTGTGCAGTGCTACGCAGGGCTGGCCAGAGGTACAAAGTCCCCCTATTGGCTACCTCAGATATCCCCTCTGAGGTGGTCCAGCCTGCAGACTTGTGGTCTCCAAGTAGAAGGTCAAGAAAGGACAGATGCCATCTCCTCCATTTCTAGATGGCGAATCATCATCCATGTGTTTAACTGCTACAACACACGAAAGCAGCTTCTATAACTGGTAGTTATACTGACAAGGGACAGAAAATTTAGTCCACTTTGTTGCAGCAATGTAAGAGTGCTGCATTCTACTGGGTCAAAGATTCTGCAGCCCAGCTCCCTGTCTACAAGAGTGGCCAGTAAAAGACAGGGAAGAAATTCAAGAAACAGGACATGTGAAATGGGATCCTTCTCCTGATATACACTCCTCATTTTTGCACATCAGTGGTTAGATTCTTTTCTGAATTGCAAAATAATTTCTAACAACCAGTGTTGGCTCCATCCTACAGAAATTGTTCTAGTACATCTTTGAATCCACAGATATTGCGGTCCCTATAGAGTCCTCTGGAAATGAATTTTGTAATTTAATCACAGGGCATGTGATTACATACTTCCTTTTGTTCACTTTAGGTTTGCTTTCCAAATTTCACAGGCTGCACCTGGTTTTTGCATTCTGAGAAATGAAAATAATCATGTCCTCCTCACTCTCTCAAATTCTCTGTGATTTCATAAACTTCTACTCTATCCCACCCATCACCTTTCTTCCAGACTGAAGACTTTTAATCTCCTTATTCCCCTCATACAGAAGCCAATTCACCACTGTAATCACCTCTGTCATCCTGCTCAGCACCTTACTTTGTTATACATCCCTTTGGAGAGGCAACGACCAGACTTGCACACCGTATTCATGACGTGGGGAAATCGCGGATTTCCGCAGCTGAAGCTCTGGGTTTTGTTTCCCATTCTTTGCCTAATTCTTCCTAACACTACTTTTGGCTTTCTGAATGTTGCTGACTGTTGAGCTGTAATTTTCATGGAAACATCCTCAGAACTACTGAAACCTCATTCCTAGATTGCAGTGACCCCCCGGCCCCGCACTGCTTTGTGCTTACCAACACCAAACTGCCTTTTTACCATCAACATCATGAGAACCTCATCCAACTTTTTACAGTCAGCTCCAAATTTGAGTATCCTAAGTAAATTTCATGATCAGCTAAGTTAGCTATATCACTTACACCCTCTTTTGCAGATCCTGGGTTGAACAGCGCAGATTCTAGAACAGATCCTTCAAGAATCCCTGCTGGTAAAAACATGTTTCTTTTCGGATATAAATTTTTTAAGTCTTCACCCCAGAGCATGCATCGTTTTCAACTGTGGGTTCATTTGCAACTGTTGGCTTTCAATCCCCTATTTTAAAAAAATTACTGTAACATTTTTAATTTCAAATGTCAGAAACCAAGGATTATTGTTAATGTCCACAAATGCCAAAGCATCCTTCCTTATATGAAGGCTCCAATCTGGCAGAAAATAAGCTTACAGCCTATGTCAGTCATACATCAAATAACAAGAAAGGCTGTTAATATAATTATCTTCTTATTGCTATTTTAGGAGGCACAGTAGGTTTTGATGGAGCTTGTAGTAATAGGATCTCTTATGCCATAATTTACGAGCATGTCTGTCTTGAACAATTTTCCACATGGGAAATTAATCACATTCTGACTAATGGGAGGAAAAATATCCCTTTGCAGTTTGAATTGGATTTGCCATGGTCAATTGGATGTGGGATACTTCTTTATCCCTACTCACAATCTGAGGTGTAGTGTTGCTGTCCAAAATTCACTGTGTAAGACTCCATAGATGGAGATATTTCACTGATGGGTGATACTCCTGCAATGCCCAAAATGAAATAGGTCAAATATACCAGCACGGCACAGCCACAAAACTGGACCGCACCATAGATCAGGTATGGCAGACAATGCAGAATCTACCTCCCAGTAAACTTCAGTTGCAGCTTCTGCATAGTCCAAGTGTATTTTGGTGTTAGTTCTGTGAAAAAGAAATACTCAGGCCATACTTAGGAAGCACGTTACACATTTCTCCCCACCAGTGGACTTACACAGATCACCTGGAGCCAAAGCTACCTGGCTGTGCTCAGGACCACACTCAGCAACACAGTTCAAGCCCCCATTTCACAGACCCACAGTCTGATTGGAAGGTGCAAAACAAGTTCCTGGGTCACACAACTACCTCAAACAGTCATGGTCCTCCCTCTGATACCTAGCTGTATCTTGGCGGTACAACAGGAGTGAATTCAGCTAAGGCAATGGCTTGCATACTTGAAATCACAACATCAGCAGCTCCTTGGTGGTACAGGAGTGCAAGACCTCTCAGCAGAGCCACTGCCCATCCAGAGCCGCACCACCAGGCACAAGACCCCTGGAGACGTGACTGGACACCAGTGGTCACTAAACACTGAGGCCATGCTGCAGTTCTGAATGACCCAGTACAAGGTATCAATGACAGCTCAAGGTCTTGTCGGTCTCAATCAGGTGTACAACACAGACGTGTATTCCTGAAGGTAAACTCCTGCAAGAGACCACCGGGAACTGAATTGAGGTTCCCCATGTGCCAGGCTAACGATTCCTCTGGAGGCTGGTTGTTCTTTGTATCTCCACGGGCACTCAAGAATGAACTGTCCAGAAACTGGGGCTGGCTTCCTCTAAGATTTTTAATGAGATAATTTGTCAAATTTCAGTTCAGGTTCAGATTTTAATCCCTTTCTCTTTCCTCATCAAATATCCAGTGTGCAGAGCGAATGTCCTGGTGTCGATTCATCTCCGCTCCGTATCTCAGAGACACTTCTGCTTGGAAAAATCCCAATTTTGTTTTCAGTTCCAGTGGACAAGTGGCAAGAAAGAGAGACTCAGAAAGGGTGAAAAGGGTGAGGGAAAATAAAAGCAGAAAACTAACACTTAACTGGTACCAGAGATAGAGAAGGTGTTTCCAGGTATCAGGAAAGTAAGCCAAAAAGTTCTGCATCTCTGGGATCCCTTGACTTTGCTATTAAGAAGCAGAACATGAAGTTACTCAATGTTTCTTTAAGGCTGAAAGACTAAAGGAAAACAGGATGGCTTAAAGTAAAAAGGAGTAATCGTATGACTGGAAACTATGAGTGCCCCTAGCCGAGCACCCAAAGGAACTGAGTAATGTTCATTAGTCAGTGACTTTATTGGTACTCGGGACTTTCAACTGCTGAGCAAGATTTAGACCAAAAAGATATTCTGGGGCATGTTACTCTATTTATGTTTGGGCAGAATTCAGCCTCAATCCGTGTAGTATTTTTGCATGCTGATTTGAGCAGAATGAGCCCTGACTGTTTCCCTAGGCAGGGTAAGAAAGGGTCCCTTCTTGGGATCAACACGGTGGAAATGTCATTTCCCAACCAGCGTTGTGAGGGGAGGGGGAGATGGCTGGAGAGGAGCAGTCCTTCTGCAAGGAACTTGAGGATATTTTCCAAAGTTTTTATTCCCAGAGCAGAAACTCACCGTCCCAGACACTGTACAAACACAGGACAGTCATAAGATTAATTTGTTCACAATCAAAATGCTCAGTTCCACTGTGGATTTTGAACAAGTTAATACACAGCAGAGAGATGCCGAGCACTTGAACTAACACTGGGCACCTGTGCAAAACAAAATCCAGGTCATACCTCAAAACTACCCAACTGCAAGAAATACACAGCATTAAAGGCCGCCTGTTCAGCAGCTAGGTGATGCTGCACTTGCCACAGCAACGCTGGGTAAGATTCAACCACTGGTAAGGTCCTCTGTATGAAGGGATGGGGATAGGGAGAGAAGGGAAGCGGGACCAGTGGAGCCCAGTAGAGAAATTCCTCAGGCACCCAACACCCCACACCATGCAGCAGAACCTTTCACTGCACTCATCTGCAAGATGGACAAGAAAGTATTACCTGCTCTGTTACATAAAACTATGTTGTTGCAAATGGACTTGAAGGATTGAGCGTTTTCCTTATAGACAGAGAAGAAGGAGGAAATAAAAAGTATTTCTTGCAATTGCTACCATGATTGCTCTGTGACACAAGACCTTCTGAATGCAATATTCATACACGTACACTTCAAAGAGCATATTCAATTGAGGGACTGGTGTTGTGGTGACAAGAATTATACTGGTGCCAGTTACAAATCGGAGGCGTGTTGTCCAGAAATCATGGGGCTTGGATTAAAAACCTAGAGTAGTTTAGGAAAACATCAGTTCTTGAGGAGTTTCTACTACTGGGTAGACTAAAATTCTTCTTTTTGAGCCTGAGATCTTACAACCACAAACTACTGACCCTTCGTGTCCAATTGCTACATGCTCTGAACTAACCTTCATCACAATCTTTTTACAACATGGCTCCAAATAACCAAATCACAGAATCACAGCACTGCAGGGGAGCTCAAGATACAGCAAATCCATTACCCTGATTCACTGCACAATCAACTCTACCTGAGGCGCTACTGAAGAAGTCTGTTTACAGTTACAGGTCTCTAGTTACAGACCTCCAAAGATGGAGACTCCTCAGCTTCTCAAGCAGTCCAAAACCCAAATCACCTCTCCAATACACTACAAGTAAGGAGGATGCACATTCAGTATATTTAGTACACAAAGAAGCGTTTAGGTCTGATTCACCATTGTGTTTCCCCCTTTCACCTGGTCTAAGCCCACAGTTTCAGTAAATCCACCTGAGCGCACATTCAAGTAATGACCAGTTCCGATGACTCTGCTCTCCAAGGTGAGCCTGGCATGACGAGGAAGGGACACAGCAAGGAGGAGACCAACGGGGAGAAAAGGACTACGCGCAATGAAACTGATCACTTGTTAAAGACCTTCTCCAGTGGGTAGGGGAATTAAAAGGACTTCTTCCATTCACCCACTGAAGCTGTGTCAAGCCTGAGCTTACACACACATCTGGCACATTTCATAAGTACGCGCTTTCCAGTCTTCTTATTTTCCCTTCTCTGAAAGGAGAGCCATCTGAATCCCAAGGAGATCCTTAAATCACTCTGATTCAATACATAAATCTTTTTTCAAGTACCTTCTTTTTCATGTTATTTACCCAGAAAAAGTACCATAAGAGTCTTTTTCACAGGTGTTTTTTTGTAGTTCAGCAAGTGTTTTTTTAAATTTTTCTTTGGATGACGCTGTTTTGCACATTGTTCATCCTAACTCACATTTTATTAATTCTTGTTCATATGCCAAGAGGGCAAGACAAGTGCATTTCAGATATTGCACCGGAGTTTAATTAAATGACTATTACTTGAAAAAGAGGGCACTGAAATGACCTTCTTGGAAATATTCACAAACAAAAGAATCTAACTTATTTCTGATATTTTTGAAGGCATACAGAACATGTTGGTTTTAATGACAAGCAGATCAATCCCCTGCAGTCAAGTCTTCAGACAGCTCAGCTGCCTGGGAGTGATTCAGGAGCGTCAGTTCTGAGTCAGCTCAACAAGTCAGGTTGTTTCAGATCATCTTATAAACCCCAGGAAACCTGTGTTTGTAACAAATCACAGAACAAACCCAGAGCCCCTGACAAACCTCAGGCATCGCAAACGGTGAAAAGAAACATCCTTTCTTGGCCCTTTCTAGGCATTGAAATAGGGAAACACTGCAGAAAGGTAAGCGCACAATTCTGAATTAAAAAGCCATTAACGAGAGCAGAGTCTGGCCCCGGGACTAGCACGGATCAGAACCACACTGAGTGACATTGGAGCCGATGTCTCATTGCTGCAAGCGAGAACCCAGCCCGGCTATGCCACAAGATTAGCAACATACGCAGCGCCAGTGAGCCTCTGGGAACAGCAAGCTGTTTTGGGCTATCAATTAGAGAAGAAAAGAGAAGAGCGTGGCGGGGCCAGTCCCTTCATCACGTGCTGGCATGGAGATGGACCCACAGGACTTCAGCAAGGGACACACACACCCGTGCTGGCTACTCTGCAGCACCAGAAGGACCTACATGTGGCTCATGGGGCTGAGGAAGCCAAGCGAAGCTGCATCCCTGTGCCAGAAACAAGCGATGTGCAAGCAGGACAGAAGCAAGAGATGGAAGTTACTGAGACTGAAGAGGATTATCCCCCCACTCCCCAAGGACCCGCAGGTAAATACAGGTTTTTCTGCAAGCATGCTGATGCTCTTCACACTCAGGGCAGTAGATTTCCTTTCATCGAATTAATATAGCTAACCAATTTGAAACAGAAGTCAAATTTCCAAACACACACACAAACACACCAGGAACACACTGACACTTCAGAGAACAGGAGCCGGGGTCAGGTGACACTTGGGCTCTTCTGAAAATTTCCTGCTGGAGCCTTTCACGCTGTAAAATTACCCTGAAATAATCCAGACACTTCAGGCAGAAAAGCCAGCTGCTTCCCTAGGTCAGCCAGAGACCTGCTCTTGAGATCCTTTGCTTGCTCGCTCAAAATAATCCTGTTCTTGCGAAGGTGGCTTTCATTGCCTTCCCTACCGCCCAGAAAAAGCCCAGTTTGTGATCCCCGTATACCAATGGGAGGTTCCTACACCCTTCCTGCACCAGCCTCTGCTTGCACAAGGCTGTGCTTTATAAGCCCAAGAGCATTGCTTCAAAGGAGGACAAAAAGTGAATGAGAGACTGTAACTCGCTGGGAAGAGCGGTACTTTGCTCTCTCATGCTGCTCTTGGCCCTACAACCATGCTCTTTCAGTGTGGTACCAACCTCAAGAGAAACTGTGCCTTGGGCAGCCTAATCTAAACCAGGCTTTTGTGGGAAACAGCCGGGCACCGCCAGGAGGAGGGACTGGGCTCCCATCACCTCCTCTTCTTCATGTCGTACTGCAAAAGCCACAGATCACCCCGAGCCACTCCTGCCAGCTGCCTTGGCCCTCTGATGCCCAGATTCATGTCCTCTTCTTGCACCCACCACCTTCCTGTCCTCCGAGGATGCAGCCGTGAACCGCAAAGAAATCGCTTCGCTATAATGTAATAAATTTACTCTCTGGTAACTAAAAAGCTTAAGCTCCAACTCACACTTCCAAGCATCTGTTCAGAAGGGAGGAAAACTAACAAAAACACTCACAGCCATCATCAGAACCACCCCTGTGAAAGGCCTCATTCCCTATATTGCTTTAATTAAAAGTGGATGAATAGCAGTCTCCCAGCCTAGAAACCTTTAAGAGAAATAAAGTCATCCTATAGGCTTATGAAAATAAAACAGGAGGAGGGAAACAAACACTAAAAGCCTGCCAGTTTTAGGGATTACCAGAGGATTACAACATCTGGACTCTCTTTTCAAGGGGGAGTGAGCCGGGGAGTGGACGGTATGGAGAGGACACTCAGGCACGGGGAGCTGGCGATGGGAGAAGAGGAGCAGAAAGCTGAAGAGAGAGACAACACTCTTGCCCGCACGCTTTTGTCTTCACGGCTCCCTGGAGGAACGCTCCTGTCTGCTGACACCACAGAACAAAGGATCTGGTTTAACTGCAAATAAAAAAAAGGGGGGGGGGGGGCACAGGGGGAGAAAATCCTAACTGATGATGAGTATAGCTGACCTCCAGTGAAACGGAGGACAACTTGGTGAGGAATAATCTAATCCATAAGAGCAAAGTATTTCTTACCACTGGTACAGCAAGAGACCACGCTGCTCCAGAGGACATCTGCAAACAGATGTGAGCATGGAGGCCTTAAACACAGCAATAAAGGCATGAGTCAGGCATAGGTAAATACAGAAGGACTTGAGTGCTGTGGTATTTGAGCGCTACACAACGTTTTACTCTTCTAGTACCACGGGCACATACGGCAATTCTAGTTTGTCTCTTTTTTTTCCCCAGTAAAACAAGTACAGACGTAGATTGGGAGCCCCTGTATCCCACCTGAGTCCCCAGATCTTCTGTCTCCTATTTGTAAAGCCCCTCTGGCAGTGGGGAAAACCAGGGAAGAGTCTTGGGCAGAATGAATGTCTGAACGTGGGCTTAACTGATGATTCCCAAGATCGCACCCCATGGTTGGGGGACAGACAGAAATTGAAAGAGAGCCCCCTAAGCAGGCTCCAGCCCCCCGGCAGCCCCCTCACCTGCTCCCACGTGCCCGGGGTAAGCCCATGCGTGGTGGTGGGTGCAGGACATCATCTCCGGGGCTTCACAGGAGCAGCATCGACACATGCCCAACGTGCATGCACAGAATGAACCAAACCCAACTGTTTTTCTGCTTGGGCCAGAGAAAATTAAAACCTTGTGAAAGTCACTTTGTCTTAGAAAGAAAGCAAATTTACTTTGCTTAGCTTTATACCTCTTAGCCTTCTTATCAGTTTAATTTCATTCTTAAGTCATTTTAAACCCTAGTGTCGTACAATCTGGCAGCTACAGTGATGGGCTTTATACAGAAAAACACAGGGAAAGGGTTTTCTAAAGCACTCAGACCCGCTGTGACTGCTCCTGCTGAAGTCAACAGTAAATCCAATGATACCGCTGGGAGCAGAGGTCAAGGCTGAGCAGGCTTGATGCTACAGAAACTTATGGGTGGGATTTTCAATCTCTTCAGAAACGATTACTAATAACGAAGTATATTAAAAATACAGAGCTAAGCTGTGACCCTGAAAATATTTACATATGTGCCTAGCTCGCAGCTTGTAAGTAATTATGGGGAGCCTGATTTCTCTCACTTTCTCTAATGTAAGCCAGAAACAATGGTCCAGATGCATGTGGAAAAACTTGGTTCACTGAGCGGGTCAACTACAGTGATTTTGGTGGAAGTACTTATGTTCTGCAGAGCAGAGGCATGCATGCAGCAAGAATCCTTGGGAACACCAGGATCTTCCTAAACCCACAGCCACACTGACATGTAAATACACCAAAAGTGAGACAGGATGTTCCTGGCTGCGGTGGTGCTGGATAACTGCAGAAACAGCATTAAAATCCACTCACTTCTAATAGACCATAATAAAACCTGGATCAGAAAATGAGGGGGAGTTAAGAAAAACTAGAAAAAACAATAATACGCGTTTTATTATTTGTGCGGATCTGACTCTGTGACATGAATTAATCTAACTTCAAAGGATGAAACATCATCATTGCAGAGCATTGCATGGAGTATAACCATTTCCAGACTATTATGTAAACCCAACTGAAATAATATTATGGGTACAGGATTATTCTAGTTCCCTATTAATCCCAAGAGGAAGAGGGATGTGACTTATTTTCTCATCCTGACAAATCATCTCAAGACATTGCTGAATCAGACATGCTTGCAGCTTAAGAGGAAATAAGTAAAAATGTTCAGCTTTTATTACTAAGTTCGAGGATTCATTAATGAGAATGTAAAACTAAACCTTATTTAAATCTCCTCATTGTTCACGATATAAATCCTTAGATTGTGCAGTTACTCTGGAACGGAGAAACAAACGAGCTAGACAAGGTCACCTCCCCGGCTATTTGTTTCCAGGCAGTTTCACTCTCAGGTTCCTGCACAATACAGCAGTCTTCAGTGTAAATTTTTCAGGGGAAACGCTTTACTTGCATAAAGGCTTCAACTGTTCCCACTGCACTGAAGCCATAAAACTACTGCAATTGAACCACAACTTGATAACAACTTAATGGCATAAAGCAGTATTTGGACTAAATTGAACCTGATCATATCACTCTAAAGTTCTTTTCCAAGTTAAAAGGTTTTTATTTATAGTCTTTACTTACACCCAAAAGACTTTGAGATATTTTAACTAACCTGCCTTCCTTGTCTTCTTAACCTTGGTCCCTTTCCAAGAAAAAAGATGTCATCTGGCCACAGATGGGGTTTGATTTCCAGCAGCAGAATTAACCCACAACACAAATCCCCTGTGTTTATTCACTGAGTGATGGTGCATATCCTGGCGAGAGAGCTTAGCCAACACTTCCTTGATGAAAGGAGTGGAGGGGAACAGGCTGGAGGTACGTCTGTTACCGCATCAACAACACTCGTATGAAACGTATCTCTGAATCCCACCTATTCCAACCCTTCCGGTTTCATAGACACCACAGGGAGAGCAGAATAAGCCGAGACCCACCCGTGAATCAATGCCACTGCTACTGGGACTCACTGGATCTCCCTACACACAGGCTACCCCATGTTGACTCAACCGTCGCAGCCTGCCATACTGCAGCAACGCGGCTTAGGCGGTGCAGTCCTGGCTACAAACACAGACTGACTGCAGCCCAGGCAAAGCGCGCCGCAGCCTTCCCTCCACCCGCTGAGTACACACGGGAGGGACTCCGGAGCTGCCCCGGCAGTCAGATATTGCATCAAATGTACACAGTGTCTGCACAGCACTGCACCAGCCACCCCAGCCAAGCAGAGCTCATGAAAGGACAAATAAGCAGCATTTATAGACCAGAGAGCGTCAATTCACTCTCTCTTTGACGGGGCTGGAAAAAATAACGTTTTTGTCTAAGGTGAGAGAGAGAAATTGAAAACTGGGATTATATCAGGTTAAACCATGCCGTGATCAAAAGCAAATCTTCTCCCTGTCTCCAAGGGTCTTTTCTTTCTGTATTTCCAAGAGTCATTTTCAATCTGGTCTAGCAAGTGCCTCCTCTGCACACAACACAGCTCACATCTGTTCCAGACCTGGCTGGTGGTGGGGATGCCACATGGTGGTGGTGGCACACGAGATGCTCCAGTCCTCGGACCCTGGACACCCCATCTGCCTACAGCAGCAGTGCTCCCCTGAAAGCTTCATGCCTTCACTTCCCAAGGCTGCTCTCTGGGAAGGAGCAGGGAGAACCGGCTAGCAGGGACATCTTGCTAGCTTGGCTTCACTAGAGCAAGGAGCAGGAAGAGAGGCCCAGGCAGGTAGTTCAGGCAAGCTCTTGGTGGTCCAGCAGCACACCCCTGGCTGCAGGATGGAGCAGGGGGGTCAAGCAGGGCAGTACCACATTCCAGCAGAGCAGTTTTTGCTTGGGAAGAGCGTGCTCCTTCCAGCTGCAGGCAGCCCACTGGTGTCTCTCCCATCCCCTGTCACCACGTGCCGGAGCCAGCAGCAAGCAACCCCTTCTTCTCCCAGTCCCTGGGAGAATGGGGTGGCTGGGACATTGTGCAAAAGTAAATATTTATGTAGCCGGGGCCTTCCTTCCCCTGCCCTGTATTTTCTCCCCCTTCTTAAAATGTCACAGATCAGCTGTTTCCATAATTGTGCAGGAAATGAGTTCCCTGCTGGCTGGCAGCTTAGCACCAGCATGTGCTGGGTCTGCTGTGGATGCACCCCTCATCTCTGCAGCCAGCTCTTGCATCCACCCAGCACCTTCAGAGAATGGATTTGGCCAGAGCGGAGATGGGACAGAGTCAGGGACATGGGCACAGAGCTGCATGACTATGGTAGTCCCTCTTGTAGCTCAGAGGAACCCCTGTGCCCTGGTCCACGGGTCAGACTGGGATCCCGGGAGACCCGACACACTGTTTATGCCACTTCCGAGCAAACATCCAAACCAGACTAAGACAGCTTCCTGCCTGCACGCAGCGGCGAGCGCACTCAGGAAATTCAGGCATATTTCAAGCTTGCGACTTTTTCTTTGTTCTTCGGACAAAGCCTCGTTCACTGGAGATGTTGCTAAAAGGATTATTATCTATAGGAGACTTCTCTTCCCAAGAGGAAATCTGCTAAACACACAATTCTGCATTTGCTCTCTTTTGTAGAAGCCGTGATTAAGATAGGAGTATTTTCCCTTCTGCTCTCCGCCTCTAACAATTTAAATAGACCAGCGGTGACGACACTGCCTAGTGGGAATAGGCACAAATGCCTTTACCCTGCACTCCGGTCTGACGGTTTTACTGCCTGCCTGAGAGGGTACCAAGCCATCCTGCATTTGGTGGGGAGAGTTGAAAGAAGAATTGGAAGAATTCAGTGGGAATCACATCTAACGATGCGCTCAAACACCTTCAGTAAAACCCCATCTAGGGCCAAAGCAGATTGCAAATGTTTTGCTTATTCTGGGTCAGCCCTGTGCTGGTTGGAGCCCTGAATATGAGAAGGAACCTGCAACTTGCCGATTCTTAGGATGCAAAAGCAGAAGGAATGTAATTTTCTGTTCTTTATTTAGAGGTGGCAAAACCCTGATAGAAAATGACATGGTGAAAGTGCTTAACTTCAGACCCAAGGAAATTTGAGAGCAAACATTAATTACCTACATCCTGAGCACAAGCCTGGGGCCTGTATTAGCACCTCTCTGAATGGGAAAAGCTCAAGAGGATTGAATTTCCCACTTCTAGGACTTACTTTCTTTTCCTCATCTACCTACCCTTGGTTTCCTCTTTCTAAATACCATGCTATTTCCCCCTCTCCACCTTATCTTTCCCATTAAACAGGACTACAACTCTAAAAAAAAAAAAATCACGGGGGGAAGACACTGCCATAGGTTATTTCATTATAGCAGAATATTCAGTTTGGCAAATCCCTGCCCGCAGTATCCCCTCACTCTGCTCCTTAGTATAAAGATCCCCTTATGAGTAAGGACATACGTATTCACGAGAGCCTGAAAATGGCTGCATTGTGGGGAAAACACACCACACAGAACATCAGCACCCAAAAAGCTTAATAGGTAGAGAAAATAAAGTACAAGAAATCACTTGCGATCAAGCAGCAAATTCCCAGGTTCATTGTTTCCAATCTACAGGAAAAAAATAATCTCAACCTATTTTAAGCATATGAGTATGTAAATAAATCATCTGGCCCAGCCAAAAGGCAAAGTGAGCTGAAAACAGATTCAAACAGAGGTCTAGACTATTACTTAGCTGTGAATCTCAGCTGGGCTCTGCTCTCCTCTCTTGCCCAGGCAGCTTAAATCTGAGCACAAGGGAGACAAGATCAGGCAGAGAAGTAACAGCCAGCAGGAATATCTCGAGCCTGTGGGGCTGCAAAGCCATCCGAGTCCCTGGCAAGCTTGACTCCCATGTTAAAAAGCACTTTCATTATACGGGCCATTTGTTGATGGATTGTGGGAAAAAGTCAGGTTTCAACCCAGAAATGAAGACAAGCAAACCCTTATATAAAGCCACCCTCTCCCCAGCCTGTGGGTTGAATGCAGAATGCTCTCAGACTTGCTACATACCACCCACTTTAGATTACAGACTTGCAGAGTTATTTTTAAAAAGTAATTATAGTAGTAGAGGGCACACTCATCTGGAACGGCTGCCTGAGGAAACGACGAGCCCAATGCAGCTCAAACTGCTTTTCAAGTCTGTAATCGTGTTTATTTATTGCCTTTAAAAACAAGAATCAAAATCCAACTAATTTCTGAGTAAAAATGCTGTATATTTCCCCAAGGAGTCCAGGCAGCTATACTGCACTGAAAAACGGCCCTGGCCTTTTTGGTCTAGCATCCAGCGCTGAAAAAAAAACCATACAAACTACGCCCATTAGCTGTGGCTTCAAGCAAACCCAAACCAAAACCCCTTTCCATTCTTTGTTTTCTCTTGAAACTGTGGCTTGATCATTACAAAATTCTCATCAGGAGACTCACATAGTCTAATAAGAGACACACCATGTTCTGCATAGGCAGTTTTCTGCCCAGAGGTGGTTTCTGGTTGAGCAAAATACCAGCTCTTAATCTGTGTGAGAGGAGTGGGTACAAGCCCCAGAAAAATGTTCTGTAGGTTTTTGCTATTCCAGACACTGGTTTCAGCTGCTGGTTGGTGGATTTTGTATCTGCACACTGAGAAAGGACTCAGAAGAGACTGAAAGGGAAGAGGACCAGGTACTTGGGCAGATGCCAGCATCATTATTTTTTTCCCTTTTTCTTGCTTTTGTAATGAAATCAGGCCTTTGGCTCATGCCCTGTTAATGCCCAAAGACTTCCAGAAGGCCTGACAATGCCTGTAAAACAGGCTCAGCATGTGATACCAAAAGCCCCCCTGCACTCCGTTCCGTGGGGCTCGTTACTGCCCCTTCCTCAGTGGGCAGCTCTGAAAGCCGGTGGTCTTTGGCGGCTGCCG
Organism: Opisthocomus hoazin; assembly: GCF_030867145.1. Taxonomy (NCBI): domain Eukaryota; kingdom Metazoa; phylum Chordata; class Aves; order Opisthocomiformes; family Opisthocomidae; genus Opisthocomus; species Opisthocomus hoazin. The sequence continues at coordinate 66,393,242 of NC_134419.1, forward strand.
TTTCCTTCTTCAATAGGAAGCAGCCTAAGGGCATCCTATGACCTCATACTTGACAACTTCGTCTTTCAACCAGCAAAGACTTAAATTCTAAAAATATCTCCATGGAGCCCGAAGAAAATAATACTCCTGCCTGCCCGCCTCGAAATCATCAATCCTCCTGCCGCCCGGCCAAGGAACAGCCGCTTCCTCCCGGCAGCCCCTGCTTTGCCTTCAAGCCTGGAGCCGACAGGAAATCCATTCTCCTGTTGTGAGAGACAGGAGATGAATTTTCCGCAATAGCTCTCCTAGCAAGGCAGAAAATAGAAAGAAACAATAGAAGCCACTTTCTCAAACAATAGGAGCTGCTGAAGAGCAGCTCACCAGAAGCTCGGCATCACCCAAGTCCTAAATAAAGTGGAGTGGAAACAAGCCAAGGACCTGTTAGCCGTATTGCTAACGCTCTACCCTGGCTCAAATATAAGTTCATTTTAAACCTGGAGGCACTCTTCCCTTTCAAAGTGCAGGAAAACTGAAAAAATACATGTTAAAAGGAAATTATATTGCATTAGGGAGTGGCCCCCAAAAAAGTCTCCATAGCTGTTCCAGCCCCCAGCACCCCATGCCGCAGTGCCATGGGTCACCTCCCCATGCCCTGACAGCTCCTCTGAGGTGGGGACAGGGGACCACAACTCTGATTTACTGCAGGTAGGTGGAAGGGGATGGGGAGGATGATCTCCATCTGAGAAAGTTTGCAGCCTCATATTCAGGAGAGCAGAGCAGAATACCTCAGTTAGTTGTGTTACACTGGTAAAGCTCAGCAAACCAGACATCTGAGACTCTTCCGTGTGTGTGTGTGCGCCTATCACGCCTGCAGAGACTACCCCTGCATATTACAGGAACGCCGTTTAGGAGGACTTCATTTATATTTTGATCTAAAAAGTAAGATATGATTTGGTCTAAGATAAAGAGAATTTTATCTGATCTCTCTTTTTTTTTAACCTTTAAGCTACTTTTTGACTGGCTCTGAACAACACCGTTCTTTTGCATGTGGGTCAGGAATTCAAAATGACTCCAAAGAAAAGTTAAAATTACTTACTAATGCCTTGTAGCTCAGAGCACTGCAGAAGAGGATAACAGAAAATGGAAAACAAACCTGAAATTAAATAAATACATTTTTTCCCATAAAATCCAGCCAAGTATTACGACAAGGAATGCATTTCCCTTTAAACGCCCACCTAGCAACCACTTTTCAAAAGGAGAAAATATCCTATGATATCTTTGATATTTCTAAGGGTCCTCCTCGGCCCATGTGCTCCTTATAGACAATGTGCCTTCTACCTCCCAAGGCAGGCAGAATAAACATCAAAGATGTCTCACACACACCAATCACCACTGAAATGCAGCGCCTTTGACAGAATTACACATGGCCACATCCTAATTTCGCTGATCCTGGTCTTGATTTACACAGGTGGAACATGAACTGAAGGTGAACGCGGTGCTGGTTGTTAGGATGAGCCCATCGTCTCTGCTTCAGTGGAAGAATATCCGCCCAAGATCTCTGAACAAAACGCTGTTTCTCCTCCAGCCCGGAGCAAAACAAAAGGAGCAAAGGTGGAATATACACAACCGAGAGGAAAAAAGCTGCTCTCATCACTGTGGATGAAAACCTGCTGTTGCAAGCCTGCTCGAGCCTTTCTCCTCAGCTTCCTCTTCCCCAAAGACAGCATTCAAAAGGGGAGGGGGGGGAAAAACTCTGACACGCCACACCGAAACCGAAAAACAGACATATCCACCTGGGATGCAGTTCATTGGCAGGAGATCTCCTTCCGCGAGCAGCAGAAACTGAGGTGAAGAAGGTCCCGGCCGGCGCTGGCGAGAGGTTATTCCCCGTCCTCCTGCATCGTGAGAGACGGGGAGGCTCCCGCCCGCCGGCACCCCTCGCCAGCCCCAGGTATCTGGGCGGTGCTGGGATGGCCTCCCGGCACCTCTCCCTTCCCGCAGCACTCCTGACTCACACACAGACTGGGCTCGGCTGGGGCTCGCAGCCCCAGCTCCCGCTTCACTGGGAGAACAGCCGCCAGCAGACCTCGGGCTGGGGAGGAGGAGAGGCTGGGGCTTCTCTGGGGAAGAGGGAGCCTTGCCCAGACATTAATTAGGCAGGTGAAGCCCTCCTGGCACGGAGCAGCTCACCTTGCTCCTCACCCGCCATCGCTGGCACGTGCCATGCGCTGCAGCTCAGGACCGAAAAACGGGGCTAAACCTACACTACCTGCAGGGATCTTCCTGCACCCTGGATTTGCTGCCTGTCCTTAAAACATCTCAGCTCTCAGCAGGCGCACCGTGTGTCCCCGCTGCCTCGGGGCCGAGAGACGAGAAAGCCCCAGAGACCCCTTTGAGATGGTGTCGGGGTGTTTTTCTTCTCGGGAGGAAAGCAGGTCATCAGGACACGGCAGGGCCAGACAACGGCTGGTGACATCTCATCCACCACACCAGCACCTCTCCTGGTGCCCCAGGATGCAGCCACCAAGCTCTGCTGGCAGCATGTGCCCCAAAAAGGATGGTTTCCTCTTTCCTCGCCCTAATCAAAGCAGAAGGAAAATCTGAGTGGGAAAGAAAGGAAGAGAGAAGGTGCCTCTCTGGCAGAGGCTCCCAAGCACCGGAGGCAGGGACTGGAGCCAGGCCGGGGTGTTGCTTCTGCAGCTGCCTGACTGAGCCGGTAGGGCAGCCTGCACCGACCCTGCTGCTCCTCTGGGACAGGACTCAGCTTCCCAAGGGGAAGGAAAATTAGGCAAACAAAGCAGTCTCCTGGAGCGGGATGTCTCCCTCTCCAGGCAGCAGGGAAGCTACAGAGCAGGCATCCCATGAGAATCTTCTTTCAGCACAGCTTAGGCAAAAATCTTCAGTTCTTTCGTCGGGGCTCAAAACCAGTTTGAAGCCCAGGCAAGGACCAAGCTGGAATCTGGGCAGAAAGTGCAAGGGGCTGCCATCACCAATGCCCAGACCTCCACGCCACGGAAAATCCAAGCCTCTCTCCATGGCAGGGATCTGCAGCTCAGGAGCCAGCACAATAAGATGATTTCATGCCGTGCAGTGCGTTTTCCCTAAGGCCACGCCTTGGAAGCCACAGTGGAGTAAGAGAAGCTGACATCCCTCCAACTTCAGCTTTGTCTCCAGATGGCTCTTCCACTTAGTGCCAAGAGAAACAAAAAACAATGCAAGCCCTGGAGTCTTGGGTCAACCACTGCAAAACTGTTAATCCCACGGCTGCATCGCCCCATCTGTGTCATTTGTATTTGCCACCGTGTTCTGTAGAAGCACAACAGACCAGTCTTCTCCTTCCAGCTGAAGTTCCTTCATTAATTACCTCAAGATCGCTAAAATAAGGGAGCCCAAATCCATAATCTTTTCCCTCTGCCGATGCAGATATAGAAGTAGCAAAGCTTTCAGTCCACCCTCCAAAGATTGCTCTTCAGATAGCGTGCAGGAGAGGTGATGGAGGAATCAGTGCACTGCAAATTGGCTGAACCGACAGTCCCACTGGTACAGCCAAGCAGCGCTTTTCATCTCTGTCTTCTCACAGTATCAAATCATCTTTGATCTAGAAAGGAGTTTTGCAGCAAATTTTATTCCATCTCTTCTACAATCTCCTTCCATCCTCTCAAACTAAAATTTCATATCACCAACTAAAAAAATGCTCTCTAGCCACCCCACAAACAGGTTTTTTTACGTGGTTTTCTGCTTCCTCACCTCCCCCAATGCAGACTTTTCCAACAGTAACAAGGGAAATCAGAGAGAAAAAAGGAAATACGGGAAAAAGATAAAATGGGGAACGGGGAGGGAAAACGCAAGTTTTGCCCTGCTGGTATAGTGAAAAAAAAAAAAATCACAGAGAAATTGAAGGCAGAGGAGTGACTAAGTAAACAAAACTACAGAACTTCCTGACACTGCTTATTATTTCCTTGCACCTCTTCATGGCACTGAAAGCTGTAGAGTGTAAGAGGGAAGAGGGGAGAAAAAATATTTAAAGAAAGAAATTGATAAAAATAAGATAAAAGTGTTTAGAGGAAAGAAAAGCTGCACTTCACTGCTGCTGAAGCCAGTAGGGTCTCTTCTTGGCGGGCAAGGCTCAAACCCTTTTACACTTTCCTGTTTTTTACGGTAAAAGGCTTCCAGCACAGTCAAATACTAAAGCTTGATTGCCCCAACAGGGAGGCACCTTGCCCAGTAATTTGCAACCCTGTAACCACTCCAAACCAGCAGCGGGGAGTGCAAACGGGGCTATCATCTGTGCGGAAAGCAGGAATCGCAGCCAACACACAAGACGTCAGCAAATCAGAAGCAAAAGCAGGAGCAAAGCAGGTGGGGACAAAACCTGCAGCAAAACACTTCTGCAATCTGCGCAGGCAGCGGGAGGCAGACAGATGTACAGCCGGGAGCTGAACAGGGCAATGGGACACCTTTTGCTTTCCACGGAGGTCAGGATGGTGCACCTCCATCCCTGCTTTGCGCGGGGTAAGCTGAGACATAGCCTGACCGTGCCCAAGCTACAGGAGCTGGAGGGCTGTCCAGCCTCTTGCTCCAGAAGCACAGCCAAGCGGTGCTCCGGACCGTACCTGGGGGACAGCTGAACACACGCTTGCCCTTTCTCTGTGGGAAGGAGACGTGGGAGCTTGCTTTCACCCAGTTAGACCCTTTGCATGCCCTGTCTCCCATCCAGATGATCGTGGATAAACCAGGAGGGTGTCCCAAAGGGCGTTCATCTGTCCATTCAGACATCTTCCCTTCTCCATCTCCATGCTAGAAACAGACCCAGCACCCTGGATCCCTCAACCCCTGCTGAGACTGCTGAACAGTCAGAGTGTAGGAAGGGAGAGACTGCACTCCTGCTTCAGGACCCACAGCAGGCCACCACCAGGACTGGGTGGCCCTGTGACCCAACTGCTGTGGCCATTCCTCAGTTCTTCCCTTCCAGCCCTTCGCTGCAGCAGGAGATTCAGGTACCACCACCACCCACTTCTGCCTACAGAGCAGTGGCTGCACCGGCTGCTGCCACAGCTCCACAATGCTATGGGTGACCTGCCAGCCAGTCCTGTACGCACCCTCTGCCATGGCAAAGTGACCTGCAAAGGTGGCTCCTCGATGCCCAGGCTTGGACCATGCCCTCATTTCAGAAGAGCACCACAGCATCGCTGACAAGCAGGAGTCACAGGATGACATGCACGGACTTTCTAAACCAGACCTGATGGAGGGAAGTTGCCCAAGCCTGCAAGCGGCACGGGCAAACCCCAGGCACGCAGAACCCAGCATGCAGAGTCACTCCAGCTTGGCTGAATCAGGCCCATAATAAATAAGCAAGATCATAACATCTTCATAAAAGTAGGATTTAAGTACAAACATCTGCCCTGCTGTTTTTTAATTAAGACAGTTTATAGCTAGGTATTCATTTCAGTAATCCACAGCTCCGGCTGCAGAAATGCCATGCGTATTCTAATTACGGCAGCTAGTTTATTTAACAGAGTTTGACATTGTTTGACATTTAGTTGAGTCACCTTGTTCCAGGGTAAAGCAACAAGGGCTTTTCAGCAGTTCAACAAGAAAGAGGCAGAGATTCGATATCAAAAGTAGAACATATATCACAGAAATTTTACATTAAATACAGCTGAGGTCTATTCTATTCTGGCAACTTCTCTCTTTGGGACACGAAGTCAACCCAAATGTTTTCCAGGCATAACTCTTCCCCTCAAGGACATGCAGCAGTACCATCTCCCTCGTATTCCTGAAGGGTGGGAAGGGTAGGAAGTGTTGTAATGGGCATATGGGATGCATCTCATCCTCCGCAAATACCACCCACCCATATATCAGGACATCCGTCACTAAGAACTGCACACAGGCTGAGCATCAGTCACCTGCATCCAGCCAACATTTTTCTAGGGCAAAGTAAAAGAAATGGGTCAGTGACGGTCAATACAGGAGGAACAACTGTTACCTGCAGACAGAGATTTCCCTACAGCACCTCACCTAAGGCCATTTGCACTCCTGTACAGTGCTTTTCAAGGATCTCAGAATGTTTTCCAGAAAGAAAGGCAGGACAGCAATAGACATCCTCATCGTACAGAGGTTTCACAAAGTGACTTCTCGATGAGCTTGTTGGTGGCACACCTGGCAAGACAGCCCACTTTTGGACTCCTCTCCTCATCCCAGGTTGGAAATGGAAGGCAACACCACCTCCCCCTGGCTGGAGAGGGGCTGGATGCAGCACAGAGCACTGCAGAGAGCAAACCCTGATCCTGGGGCTGCCTGCCAGCAGGCCCACAGAGGCTGCCAGGCTGCCATGCCGCCCTACTGCGGCTCCGATGCTTGTACCACGCATTTGCACTCCCCTAGTCCCTGCTTCCCCGCTCGCTCTGGGGCTGTGCTCACCACACATCTGGAGCAGCTGCTCTGCCTGCAAACGGCGCTGGGGACCGCAGCATGCTCCTGGAGAGGACTAAGCCCTCCCAGCCCAGCTTCCCTTTATGGACCTTTGGGGAAGAGTTGGGATCTCCTTTTTATAGTTAAAGACAGAAAGGACCTTTTAACAGGCTGAAAACATTCCCTTTACCCTGACAGGCAGTGCAGCGAGCCAATCTTTAGACCAACAGCCAGAATCATGCAGTCAGACAATAGAGAGCTGGCCCGAGCGTGCATTTCCAAGAGCACGCTGCGGTCTGGCTCATCTGCCCCGTGCCATCCCGGCAGGCGCTGCTGGAAGAAGCTGTGTGGAAGTGTGTGCTGTTACCCTGAGGAGAGGATATCCATCATGTCCAACCCCTCTCTGAAAGGTATCAGAGGGACAGCGGCTCAGGCCAAAGAGATATTTACTTATCTTTCTGGCCAGTGTTCCAGAAATCCCTGTTTGCATTTAACCTTCTTTCAGTTTCCTTTATATCCCAGTGGCAACTGTTATTATTCATTCCTTATTGTACACTAACAGTGTCTGCAGAGCCACGGCATCCAGAGACGAAGAAGATGGTGTCTCTGGTCTGCAGTGGCCTCCCAAGCTCAGGCTGTCTGGTTGCACCCCACAGGCACAGCCCCCCAGCAGCCATCGAATCCCTTTGTGCCGCAGGGCACGAGCCAACCCGAGTCTGAACGGCTGATGCAAGGTCTCCTGGGAGCCCTAAACACCATGCCAGTTATTTTAGGAGGAGGTGGAGGTCTGGTATCACAGGGCAACATGTATGAGCTCCCAGGGAAAAGGCATTTGTAAGACCGGTCCACAACCCCTCTCACTCATCTTATTTAGGACTTTTCCCGCAGCGTTACCTGGTAGAAAAGGGATGATTCTTTGCTTGGGGTCTTTCTGCCCTCCTTCAATAGGGAACTTGTCCAGAAGCTGCATCTGCAAAGGAAACAAAACAAACATCTTTGGGGAAAATATGGACAGACTGCCTGGGGACCAGGGGATCTCTTGGTGTGTGTGGTTTAAGAGGGTTAGCAAAGCCAAGCAGCAGCAGGAATCGCCCTGCCTCGTTGCAGGGGAGTCTGTACATAAAAAGGTACGATACAGTTCGCTCCAAGAAAGGGAGGGCATGTTTCTGGCAGCACAGAGAAGCTGGGACAGGGCCCAGGCAGACATCTGAGCCTGGCCTTGCTGCTGTTCTAAAATTAGGCCCTTATCCTTCGTTACAAAACACATGCCTTGTCTCTAATCCACAGACTGCCCACGTTGGCAGAGACACAGTTTGTACCTGTCCCTGCAACAGACCACCCGCCAGGCTAAAAATGCTGTTCAAGCAACCGCATTAAAAAACTCCCGCTTTAACAAAACTCCCGCTCTGCCTTCTTGCTGGCCAGGCAATGCCCTGGTCCAGTAAGAGCAGTCCTGCTTTCCCAGGGAGAGATGGGTTTGGGGGAGTACCTTCCACTGCTGCCCCTACATGGAGGACAGCACCAGCGAAAGGGGAGGAGGGAGGGAGGCCCGGGAGAACAGAGCATCCAAGACACCACCACCACCACGAATGGCCAGAAGGCATAGCTCATGGTGCATGTGCCCTCAGCTCATGACAAGCGCTCTTGAGCACACGGTTACAGACCACCAGAGCCAGAGTTTCACTCACATCAGCTAAGATCCTGCCCCACCAGCTCCTAAGCCTGGCTACCACAGTCACCTGTTTCTAACACACCCCCAAGGGCCGACCAGGCTTGGGATCCCATTGTACCGCAGAGCTGCAACAGCCTTCAACCTGAGGAGCCAACGGGGTATTCATGGCTTCGGCCAGCTTGCAATGTGGAGCAGACTGCTGACCACCAGTGACTTTCTACGGAAGAAAGCCTAGGAAAGCAGTACACTGACCTGATGTTCCTAAATGACCCCTACAATTTTTTGGGGTGAGGAGCCTGGATGGAGCAGTACCACTGAGGCTGAACACCAGATGAAAGGCCACACACAGCCTCAGCCAGGAAGGAAAGAAGCACCTGCTTAAGTGGCACCTCCACAGACTTGCCCAAGAGAGACAGTCCCCAGCCCTGAAAACTGCCAGAGCCTCTCACCCCTCCCATTCACCCTCTTCACTGTCATTCAGCCTGTGGTGCTACTGGGATAAATACCCAAATCTTCATGTTCTAGTTCATTTTCTCCCACGTTTCAGAGGTACAATGCAATGCTCCATGTCCTTGTGATCCTACACAGAAGCCCCAACTCCCTTGGGCTTGAGGGAACACCAAAGCTCCTGCTAGCCCAAGTGACTTGTTTACAACAGACCAGGAGAGATGTCTTTCCACCAACAGTCCACAGGCCCTGTTACTTGACCTTGCAGGACCCCTTACCTCCTCACCTGAACTGGATCTACAGCTCAATATAAATACCTAAAGTGGCAGCACAAGCTGCAGGAGGCAGCTCATCAAGCAGCATTCAATCTCATCAATGCTACGTGTCCAACACTGAGGGTGTGTGAGTTAACAGTGCTTTTGCTACCTCAACAGATTTCCTTTAAAAAATATTTTTTTGCTAACATGGGGAAAAAAACCCAGTCAGTTGTTTTTTTTTTTACTGTTTTTGTTTTAGGCACACAGAATCTTTCTCCTCTTCCACTGCACCCACAACATCTCCAGCATTTTCACCATATGGTACAGCAAACCAAAGATCAAGAGGAAACTCAGGAGCAGAAGGAACATCTGTGCAGAAGAAAAAGTTAAAAGATCCCACATGTTCCCCCATCAGGGAGTCAGCCTGGTAAATAAATAGACCATAGCTTTGCAGATTGTTAGCTAACTCACTTTTCTGCCTACAGAGGCATGGTTTTTATCAAAAATGGGAAATTTTGTTTTCTTGTAGGTAGAGCTCTGGGTGTCTGAGGTCAGGCATGGGCAGGAGTTCTGTTCAAAGAAAAAAAAAAAAAAAGAGGGGGAGGGAATCCCCACCCATGGACTTGAAGTTTCACTGTTGCTACACTTTTACCCAGGAAGGCAATTCTCAATTTACTACACGGTCACTGGTTCAAGCTGGAACCGATACAGTCAAATTCCCATGGTTATTCTTGGAGTTAGATTAGCTTGGCTAATACAAGCCTTTTTAACCACATCAAGAGAGTCACAATGTGTATAACTTCACGCTATTTATCTAAAGGGTGGATATCAGCAAAATAGATACAACAAAGTGCAGCTGGAAGAGTTTGGCTAAACTTTCCTAGACTACACTTTCCGCCCCAGCTCTTGCCTCCGCTGGGAGGGTCTGGATGGCAGGGACCTGGGGGAAGGCAGAGGTGCTTGGGCAGCCACCGATGCCATTCATGGGGACACAGCCTGTCCCAGTGCAAAGTCCCCAGAAAGCATGGAAGAGTTCCCATCTTCTTCGACATTTGAGACAATATCCCAATGGGCAACACGCGCAGGTTTGTGCGAAACAGAAGACAAGGAGTGAAGTTGCTGCGCCTCTAAAAGGCCATACAAGGTTGGGCACCCATGGAGGAGTGTGACAGTCCCTCTCCAAGCCCCTGAGCCCAGACGACACTTGCCGCTGGCTTGTGGATTGGCCCCTGGACCAGTGAGTTGGTTCTGGCATTTGTGCTGCCCGAGCAAGAGAAGGGCTGGTGCTGAGCAGCTGTGCAAGAGGTTCAGGAGGAAAATACTGGCTGCATCTCAGGTATGACATGGAAAACCCAACAGACCTAAAAAGAATCTGAGCAGGGACATAACTACAGCCCAACACTTATGCCCCTGTCTCTATGCCCTGCTGTTGTCATTAATGCTTAAAAAAGCACTCCCATCATGACAATGTCTGTACGGATGAGTACTGATGGTACAGCGAACTTACAACACAGACTGGAAGGTAACGACTGCCCCTCAGCTCTGCAGCCCAGGAAACCCTTCAGGACGTTAAAGCCAAACAAAGAGCAGCAGAGCACAGAGTCTTCCTCAGCACTTCCTTGCATCCAGTTCTGCCATTCAAAGCCAGCACAAGTTAGATTTAAAATCTGAAAAAAGCAGGATTCGGTATCATCCCACCCACAGAGAAGGATGTGAAGCAGAAGACAAGGAAGAGACACATGCAAGGAAAAAAAACCCAGCAATGGACTTGAAACATCCCAAATCTACCAGAGGCCAATGTCCAACAGCCATACTCAGGCTGGGTCTGATAAGAGGAGACACTAACCATGGAGACAAAGGGAGCAGCCAGGAATGGAGGGAGCTAAGGGCTGAACCACAGAAACTCCTCCTCGTAGTCACAGCACTTTCCCCGCGTGGATGATTAACAGCCAAGGACCAATAAACAGATTTTCAGTTCACTTAATTAGATGTCTGCAGAGCATCTGAAACTCAAAATCTCCTTAGTTGGTGACAAATGTTTTTCCATTAAAGGAAATTATTATTGTTGTTATTGCAAATATACATATGATTGATTAAAAAAATCCTTCACCTAATGCCCCAGGTTATTCTGCTCAGACATGGGCAGTCTCCACAAGTTGCTGCTCGCGTTTTTTGTATATGACATTTAACTAGGGACAATTTGTGCTGAATGAGAAAGTCATCCTGTCACTCAGAGTAGAACCGTCCCAGCATGAAGGGAAAGATGGGAAGCCTGGATGTGCAGTCCCGAAGGATGGAGTTAGGGCTGTAGCTGGCTTTGGGCAGCCAAGAAAACACAACGGGGCAATGCATTTTGGCAAACCCAGGGGAGCTCATACTCAGTTCATGTGCTTACAAGCGTTAGTATGTGAATCCCACCAGGGGGGAGCCTCCAATTGTACGACTGGTGTGATGAGCAGAAAGAAATTCGTTACCATGTCACTGCATCACAGGGTGGTGGATCCGTTTGGAAACAGGGAGGGTGTATGGAAACTGGGAAGTGAGCTTCCCGCCCATTTGGGCAACGTGTCTGGAGTCAGGCTGAACAAACACATCCCACTCTTGCTTCTGGCACAACAGATGCACGTCCACAAATAACTCATCATCAAAATCACCTCCCTGGGCTTTGTCTCTTCAAATGGCTCTGGGTTTGCCAGCAGCTTTCCGATGTAAGTCCTGCACAGAGTCCTGCCTTCTGCTCAGAGCAGCTTCCTTCTTGCGTCTGTGCTAAACTCATTTGGAAGATCTGCTATAAACCCTGTGGTCCAGATTATGACTTTCTTACACTGGTCAGCAAATGATCATGCAACTAATCCCATTAAAAATCACAGGAGTTACTCATGTGAGCTGCTGCTAATTAAAATCAGAGCAGGCTCACTGGCCCACTCCACTCCTTACTACTTGCACATAACCATGAAATCACTTGACTTGCAAGAACGGAATAGGAAGATTTCAGGGGTATCAACTCTCATAATAATTGGCCTTTTTGTTGCAATCCCAGCTCCCGGAGGTGAGCAACTGTTTGAGAATTAGCATTCACTGTAAAAACCAACCGAACAAAAACTACTCCAGCTTCTATGGTGCAAAGCACAAATTTGCAAACATGACCCAAATTCATCCTTCAAGGTCCAGCAACTGAAAGGCAAATAACATAGAGTCTCACCGCTTTTGATATAAACATAGGGAGCTCTGGAAGCTGCCTCACACATGTAAATGGGAAATAAGAAGTGTAGCCAGTGTCCTCACTTACAGCTAAGCTGTTACTTCCTTCTCATCTCTTCTGCTTCAGGCCACCTTTACCCCAGAACGTGAATATGCCATGAAGAAAGAGATGCTCCTGCACACAACGACCGTTTGGGCTCAGCAGTCACCAGCCGATGGCATCTATAGTTACTTCACACCAGTTCTGCTGTGAAAATAAGATTCAGCTCCCGTGTGCCTTATGATGGTACCATCCGATTAAACATCTAACAAAGAAAAACAAGCACCCCTTGAGATGTTACAAGCAGCATCTCTGAGGACGAGAAGCCAAGCATCTTCCTGCTAGCTATTTACCTACAATACTTTATTTATCTTGGTTAGTTTTTCATAAAAGAACATTTCTTTCTGTTTTAGATACATGGACTTACAGCGCTTGAGACTAAAGGGTTACCTGATCTCCACCCATGCCTTACACGGCAGACTCTACCTAGAGTTTCCTGCTGGGCTATTAATTCCTCCCCTTCCTTCCTCGAAGCAGTGTTAACTCTCCCCCAGTCAGACAAATGAAGTTCTCCATGTGTCTTAAAATGAGCAAATTAGGACACCTACATAATCTCTTCCCAGCGTGTATATCTTGCTGGTTCTTTTTCAAGCGGATGTAGGTTTGCCATGTGCACAGATAAAATCAAAGCCCTGCAGGAGGTCAGCACTGCAATCATGGCAGATTTAATTTTAACACACAAAGACCCTGAGGATGACTTTCATCCAAACCCCTTACTTTGGCAAGCAAAACATCCACCACTGCAAACGGACGCAGGACTCCAACCTTTTGCAGGGAGAGATGAGGCCTCACTCCCCCTTTGCAGTGTCTAATTTACTTTTGTCCCAAAGAAGTGGCAGATTAAAATCAACCCATGACCAAGAGACCAAGAGCAGCAGATTTTTGGCAAGGTGCCCCGGAAACCCCATCAAGTTTGCCACCTTACTCTTAGTCACTCAAGTGGTCCTGAGGCTACAACTCTTCCATGCCAAGAGATGTCTTAGCTTCCCATTTTCCAAGTGCTCATTAGAAAATGCATTTTTCATTAAAAACGAGGCAAGCAGAAAATACCTTCAATTTAGCCACTGCAGGACTTAAAAGGCAAAGTACAGGAGGACAGTCAGGCACCAGGCACAAAGTGATCCCAGCTCTTGGTGATCCCTTCTCATGAGGCTGATCTGAGCGGAGAGACTCAAGGAGAAAAGAGGGTCTGTAGCCAGCTGAGAGGTGGGGGCAGAGGAGAGGAGCCATCTGTACGCGTATGGGGTTGTGTGTACTCTTCTAAGTGGGCTGCCAAAGAAACTGGAAGAAAAGCAAAGGTGCTACCAGGGATCTGAAACTGGTGATGATGGAACTCACACCCTCAGGAGGGGTTTAGTGCATCTGCAAATCAGAAAAGGTTGAAAGTCCCTGACATAGATAACGAAAGCTTAGACTAAAAGAGGAGGTAAGATACCAGAACTGAAGAAGGGTTATTAATTAAAACCCTGAGGAGCAGCAGCAATTTCCTTTCATTTTGAAGTTGAAAACCAGCTGTGCTGCTCGCTGACATGACTGATGGTTACAGCATCATCAGCTATATTTTGAGTTATAAATGATGCGATCTATAAGAAAGGGAAGGGCTGGAATCAGATTGAATTCGGTCGCCTGTCAGAGTTTTCCCATGGATAATCCCCTCTGGTCCTGTCTCCACTTTTGCATGTGCAAAATGTGAGACAGATCTCAGGAAGGTGACACGAGGTTTAATCAAGAGCCATCAAATGCTCTGAGCCTTATGCTGCAGAGCAGGAATCAGGGACCGAATTCAGAGGAACCATTCTCCGCTAAAATCAGCAGGACAGAAGCAAAACCAAAAAGTATTATCGGTGGTTTTGAAATAGGTTTATCCTCTCATTTGTGGGCTTGTCCTTATGTAGCATATTCCAAATCCTGGTTAACCAGAGCATCCAAGGGGGCCTTTCACTCAAGGCAGAGTGTTAGCCACCATTTCCAGCAAACAGGTTTCATGCTATTAGGTAACACATCGGCATTTAAACGCCAGCAGGTGAGAACAAGCAGGACAGTAGAGAACATGAGAGCCCATCTCTTCAGATTCATCTTTCATATGCCTGTTCAGAGAAGTTCACTGTCTCAATGGTTTGATTTCAGGACAGATTTTCTGCTAGGGTTAATCATCAGAGGGTCCGTGACAGAAGTGGAAGGACCTGATTTACTCCAGTCCAGGACCGTACCTGCTGCGATCAGCGACAGAAGCTCATGCATGATGGGGAACAAAACAGCTGCCCATGGGGCAGATCCCTCTTCAGGATACAGATGTTGGAGGACTTCCCCTGCTTGTGGGTCGCATTGAGCTTCTTTTTATTCCTCCTCTGCTTCACCCTCTTACAGGATCAGTTTGTTGGGACAGACACAAGACAGCAGGAGGTCTGCCTAACTCCCACTCCTTCAAAATTAGCCAAAACAGAGCTGTTACTGAGCGTAATATCAATTAGCATAAGTTTGCAAAAGAGCTGGAGATCTTTGGGTGAGGGCATGAAACAGACCGAGCGCAGCACTGCCCATCTGCTAGCCTCCCACACGTATAACTGACATCACACGCAGCAGAAGGAGGTGAAACTCCATCTCTTCCTAAAGCAGTAACCGGTTCCACAGTGCAGCAGGAATAATTATATCAGGCAGCCAGTGACACTGGCTCTCTCCTGGTGTTACATGATGCCACAGCACGCAAGAGAAGTCCATTAATTCAATCCCTGAGAAGCAGCAGCAACTGGCTTTCCTTTTATTTTGAAAGAAAAAAAAAAAATTAAAGCAAAAACCACCCGGATGACAGGCTGACATGCCTGACAATTACAGCATTATAGGACATGTTCTGAATTAAATATAGTGCAATCCGTGAGAAAGTCAAACAAAAGCAGGAAAATGCATATAAAGTAAAGAGAACAGACATTTACAGCATGGTGTAATCCCCAAAGGGAAAATGCCTCTCTCAGGTCTGAAAATTTCCACCAGAAATCTTGGAAATCTTACAGACCTCTCAGTATCCAACTAAAACAGTCAGGGCAGGAGAAGGAGGGGAGCAGAGGCTGGGGGTCTTTCCCCAAGACAATCCATCAAAAGAGGGAATGTTGTTTCCTAGCTGAGACATTTGGTATTTTTCATGCAGAAATGCAGCTTGAAGGCTCCGCAAAACGAGCCCAGCATTTGTGGCGAACACAGACTGGCAAAACATTTGGAGGTGCTGGTTTGGAATGACAGAGGCACTTGGTGCATCTCTGCAGAGCTTCTCAGAAAGCCCATACTGTCCTTTCACAGAGCAGCTATTGATGTCTCCTGCCAGAAGCATTTTCTTTCCCCAGCACTAAATTAGACTGGCCTCATCCAACTTAACCACATTGGAAGATGCTTGGACAAAGGCTACTTCATACTTGTCCATCTCTCTGTGATGATTATATGTCCCTTGTTACTCCGGTATCTGCAGTGGATTTGTCCCGACAGCATCCCTGGGAAGTGAGACCATACCATAATGCCTGTTTCAGAGAGGCGCAGAGAGATCAATGCTGCAGTTATGTGGCACAGTAGGGTTGTGCAGAGATGTCAGAGCCATGCTGATGCCATGCCCCATCAGGTCAGTTAGCCAAGCTTCTGAGGAAGGCTCACAGTGTTGGGAGGGGGTACAAGCGTTTTGCCATTTTTCCAGAGCTCACACATCCAGAGCCAGCCCGGGTGCTCAGGCTGTTCAACACAGGCACGTCCTAAAAGGTCACAGTGAAAATCCTGGCTGGGCAAAAGAGCTGACCTCAACTGTAGAGCATCCTTCCTCCTCTCGTGCAACTTTTTATCCTTACAAAAATCACAGGCCTTGAAGTGTCCCTTCAGACTGCACAGAAGTGGCAAGAGACCAACATGCTCTGGTGACAGACACTGCAGCAATGCTGACAATTGCCCTTGCTCATTAAGGGGAGCAGGACCAAACTATTCCATAACACTGCCCTCCAGACAGTAACAGAACTACATTGGACAGCACTGTCAGAGCAAATGTCCCATTTTTAAATACGAGAGCAACTCTAAGAGCTTTACCGAAAGGGAGCAGCGCACCAAGGTCACTTCCATTAATTACCACTTCCTACATCACCTGGGAATTTTAAAAAATATTTACCTTCCATCTTTCTTTAAATTTCAGTCCTTTCAAGCCAACCATCGAAATACAGCGTAGCCCCACTGAGCCTTCTGGGTTTATTGGTGCATCAGCCTTGCTGAGCCACTCCAAAGGCCTCACAATGCAACAACTGCAAGTGCCTAAACCCTGCCCAGGACAGACCATTTGTGCAGGCAGGAGCAGCTCTGCCCAGCATAAAGGCTGGATGGGTCGCTGGGAGGCTGCAGGGCTTCAAACCCTCCGTTCCTTGGGAAACTCCTGGCAGCACTGGCGTATGCTGCACTGCAGTTGCAAGTGAGGTGCTGGAGGGTGCATCCTAAAAGCAACAGAGTCATCAGCAGAGTGCTGCTATTAACTACTTACTTGTTGTCAGCACAAATCACACACCAGACATTAAGGTCCGTATGATTTGCAGGCTGGTTTGGCTTTGCCTCAGTCTGTTTTGTTCAGCACTGTCAGGTTATCCAGAGAACAAAACTCCTGACATGCCCTGCAACATCATAGATTTAGGACAGCACCTTGTCGGGGGGGAAGCCTGGTTCTTCTTTTAAGGGCCCCCTCATGTGCCAGCCTGACTCCTCCTGGGTCCAGCAGGTCCCCCAGAAGTATAGAGGTGTCTGGGGCTGGAGAATCACATCTGTCGTGCAACAACTCTTCTACCCTTCCTTACTCCTCTCTCACACAGATTTAACTGCTGATTTCATGGGTGTTTTAAGCAGGGGCTACCCAGCCTACCCACTCTGCATGAACACTCTGAAACCTGATTTATACATTGGATGGTCATTGATCTTGCACCCACAGAATCCATCCTTAGGGAGACTTCTGCTGCTCACACAGAGGTGAACATGGTTTTAACTAAACATGCTTAAAAACACACCTTTAGTTAAAATGGTAGAGTTCCGTGAGCCTGCAAGACTACTGCCCTGCTTACACTGCTGTGAGAGAGATGAGACTTTAGCGCCAAATGCATGAAACTTAATCCCTCTGTTTTCATAATCTACATCTTCTCTACAGCCTGTTAGCTCTGCTTGATATATTGTCCTCTGGAAACCACAAGTAACTTCAATATTGAAAACAGAAACAATAGCTCCGAACACAATGGCACATTTTACTTCAGAAACTCCAACTGAAATGGTATCTACTCATCTCCGTAGGACACTGCTCGTAGCTCTGGGGAGATGAGGGAGAGCGACCGCCCAGCTCAGTACAATGAAGAAACCGTGCCAAGCAAAACATAACCACAGGTTTTAACTCCATTCCAGGAGGAGACTCCTTTGTTGTCTTTTCTCCCTCTCTCCCTACCTCCAAACTCCAAGATGTTTTGCCTGCATATCTAGTGCCAAACATGTGTCTCCCGTCTTTGGCGGGATTTAGAAAGGAGCACAGACAACAAATCTCACCGCCTGAGCAGGCAGACGGAGCTGCACATGTAACAGATCCCTTGCTCCAGGCCTCAAGGGAGGTAAGCCAGCAGGACAAGTGGTTTCCCACAGTTTAGAGCCAGTTGCCAGCCTTTAGGCTCCCAGTCCCAGTGTGGGCCCTTCAGCTTGGGCACTGCCTGGTCCTGGTTGCCAGTATCTCCCCAGGATGCTCATCTGGCACGTAGGGACAGCAGAGGTGTTCAGAGCGCAGGAAGGACAGGCTCCAAGCCGTGGTTGCCTGCCTGGGCTTGCAACGGAGGGAGGGGAGGATTTATATGCTAGAATATAAGAACAAACCTCGACTTGCAACAATCTGCCCTTACCGGTGCCTACTGCTATGGCATCTCATGGACTGGTTTCTCACTGCAGGTTTATTTCTGGGCAGGGGAGACAAAGTCCACGGGTATCAGAAAAGCTGTTAAAGAGAACTCCCTTCACTAGCACAACCACACAACACAGGCACCTTAGCTGGACACTCAAACCCACACCAGTTTCTTCCAATCACTGTCCCAATGCACAGTATGGACACTGTTCTCACTTTGGAAAAAAAAAAAAAATATGGGGATTTGGCAACATCTGAGTCTTTAAAGCTCCTGTCCAGAAGAAGGATCCTAGTGGACCCATTCAGCCATCCCGAAGGATCTTGCAGATGGACCAGACCGTGACACAAGACTGCACTGGAAGGAGGGACAACACGTCCTGCAGGACAAACCCAACCCAGCCCCTTAAGAAGGGAGGCCAGGACCGAAACCTTATATTTGTAAGTGCAAGTCTCCCTGAGGAACTTTGTTAATTTAATTGAGAATGAAAGCAAACCCTGGGAAAGTAGGTGGGTTTGGATGGCGGCCATGGTGGCTGCGCATGTGCTGCTCAGAGCAGGGTGGGCACACCGAGTGTTTATGGGGCCTCCACGTTACGCTCTGCATGCTCCAAGATCTTCATTCAGATAATAATCATCCATCCTTGGACACGCCGCTCGTGGACCAGATGGTAATATTTGGCAGGGTATTAAAAGCATCGATGGAGGTCTTTGACAACAGTGGTGGTTTTTCAATCTTTTTTAATCTTAGTAGCTTTTAAGTGGTGCAGGCACATCGTCAAGAAATACTGTCAGGGC